>NW_020664436.1:38943716-39226416 GCF_002925995.2 Terrapene triunguis
CCCCCCCCCCAGCTCAGCTGTGCAGCCTAGAATACTGGAGAGGGACAGAACCAAGGCTCCATCCATTCTCTTCTCCCGCCTCACTCACCCACTCTGAGGTGAGAGTAAGCAGCCATGAAGCACTTGTTTTCCCCACTGCTCTGAGGCCCACAGTTACCTGCCCTGGGTTTACAAGGGGGATTCTTACCACTGTGCTGGCAGGAAGTCCAAGTTGCAATTGAGCCCATAGTGAATTAGTAGTTCATTGGCTTCAAATGAACAAAAGTAATCCTCAAGTGTGTATAAATTAAACAGAAATTAGATGAAGCAGTGACAATATTATAAATTAAGACTCAAATCCTTTTATCTTACTCAGGAGAGTAGTCCCATTGACCTCAGTAGTGCTACCTACTTGATTAAATTGAGACGGTACTGATTGTTTATATCTATATTATAGATATACAATATAGAGTCCCCTTCATTAACACAGCAGGTTATCTTGATAGCTCTATTTTAAAATATTCGTTTGGAACATAAGAATTTACCAGAGTACCCAATGTTGGATGCTTCAGAGGATAATGTGCCTTGTAGGGAAAAGGTTTATCCATGTCCTTAGTTGGTGATTAGGTTTATATTTTATTGTGTAACATAATGACTTTTGCAAAATGTTTAGCAATGTTGCTTATATTGTGTTTAGGATTTTTTCCGACATTTACCTCATTGGATCCAGCAGCACACAGCCATGAATGATGCTGGTAACTTTCTTATTGAAACTTGTGATGAGACTATTTCCAGAGATCTTAAACAACAGCTGCTGCTACTAAATGGAAGATGGAGAGAGTTGTTTATGAAAGTTAAGCAAGTATGTGTTGTTATGGTTATATTTAAATAATTATTTTACCATTGCAGTGCAGCAAGGCTGCCTAAGGTTTGCACCACTAAAGCCTGCATGGACAATTTACCAGGAGCCCAAGGGCCATGTCTAATGTAAATGTATATAATATGTAAATTGTAAATCAATACATGCCACCAGAATAGTTGGTTGCATTTGTTCCTTTTTAAAAAGATGGATAAAGATGGTTTGTTCAAGTTCATCAGCAAACATACTTTGTAGCTTATCTCCATAATATTTGACCTTGACTTTTTAAAAAAATGCACATTCTCTATAGTTGAGAAATTAAAATTATTTTCAAAAAATAGCCATTGTTTATGTAGAATCTATAGAGCCAAATTTAGCCCTAGTGTAAGTGGATGCATCTAATGCTTTTTAATGTTAGTTGCACCTACTTATCATAGGGCTAAAGCCAGTCAGCAGTAGAGGCAGCACACATTAATCAACCAATCCCATTCCCAAAGCTATTCTGACATCATTGTTGTCTTGTGCTCTACAAGGCACAGAGAATAAAAAACTTCGCTTCAGGAAAGAGACTCACCTGGTTGGAAAAGAAATGTTATTTTAAGAAGTTATTCAAAATGGCGTGAGGGAAGATGAGAGATATAACTTGTACCAAAGTATTTGACAGCTTTATATACACATTTAAAAATATCTGCATTGAAGTAATCATATGGCTAATGAATTTTTTTTATTTAATTACTTTTGACTACTCACCTGAGGCCAAATCCTGTTCTCCTTACTCTCATGAGTATTCCCATTGCTGTCAATATATCACATAAGTAAAGCGGTCAGCATTTGGCTCTTATTTTTTTAAACCTTTCAAACTGTTACTTGTAGCATCGTCACAGCTTTATTATTTGCTAGTGATGGGCAGAGTAGTTTACTTTGCAAACACTAATACCCCATCCCTCTCCATGACCTTCTAACAATTCTCCCACACAATTCTTTCCAGTATATTTTGTGCCATCTAACAGTTCCTCAGTTCTTCCTTCACCCCAGCCCTCAACTAATTCCCTGACTTCTCTCTCTCTCTCTCTCTCTCCTCAGTCCTCCCAGCCTCCCCCAATTTTTTTTGGCTGCCTCTCTCCCTGCTGAGCTGCAGATGCTGATGCATTTATATTTCCTGATGTTAATAGCTTCACAGTCAAATGCTGTCAACAATACAGAGAATGTGAATGGACTGGCACCACGACCTTAGTGGAGAGGCTGCCATATTTGCTGTATCATTAAAACCAGATCCCCAAAGACACTGTTAGAGGGTTGCAGTGACTGAGAATACTAGGAGACTATTTGCATTTTACCCACTGAACTGATAAACTAGCAAATCACAGTTTGAGAGAAAGTAGATGGTCAGGTGGGATGTGTCCTGGTCTAGGGCCAAAACCGAGTAAAGGGTAAAATATGAAGCCTCAAAAGGAAGGCTACTGGTAGGTCAGGAGTAGTGAGTTGTGGAGTTAGGTCCACTTCAGAAACTGGAGAGAGAAAGGAGTTCTCGAAGTGATCCAAATTTTAAAATATGTTTGGGTTTTCTTTCATGGATGGAATTGAAGTGAGGGCCATTTGGGGGGTTGGAAACAAGGTTTCCCATTTCTAAAAGGAAGTATGTGCTTCATTAATCAATACTAAAATTTAAAAAAACAACCAACCAATGACTTGCTGGATCCTTAGCTTAAAAGATCACTAGCAAATCACACTGACTAAAAAGAAAAGAAAAATTAAACAGTTACACCCAAGAACCTGTTAGTTTCCTTAAGCAGCAGCATTGCATATTTTGACATGTTCTCTGTTTTTTTATTTTCCATTTTTCATAGTATGCTCGGGCAGATGAATTTGACAGAATGAGGAAGGAATACTTGGATGGTGTTGCCACATTGTCTACCTTTGCTGATGGCACTAATGGAAAATTTTCTGTGCCTGTTGAAGTGTCCTTTCTAAATGTCAAGATGTTTGTCCAAGATTTGGAGGTGAGTTTCTTCCTTCTGTCTGTCTGTCTCTCTTTCTCTCTTTTTTCTTCCCAGAAGAGAGAATTATTTAACTATTTAATTTTATGAAAGGATCAGAAAGTTATTTATTTACATAGCCATTATCAGCATTTTTATACTACAATGGTGCATTTTGTGTTTTAGGTAATCGAAAAGATTGCATTCTATGAGTGACGTTTCAGGAATACATTTCTAATGCAACAAGCAGGGGTGTCACTAGATTTTCAGCTGAATGCTGAACTTTAATACACAGCTTTGCAGATGAACTCCTCCACTTACTATATATCAAATACATTCTGGACCTGGTCCAACACTCGTTGAAGTCAATGGAAAAAATCCCATTGATGTCAATGGGAGTTGAATCTATTGCCTACAGCTATTGTGAGAACAAGCTAATGTGCCACATGAATTCATAACAGTACCTGTTAAAATATTTGTTGCAGGATATTAAACAGAAGGTGCCTGTGATGGAAGCTCAGTACAAGATAATTACAAGGACAGCACAGCTTGTTACAAAGGAAATTCCCCAAGAAGAAGTCAATGAAATGCTTGCAACTATGACAGGGATCAAAGCACAGCTAAGCAAGGTCCTGGAATATCTTTTCTGCTGTGCAGTATGTTTACTGTTGGACTAGTAATTAAAGATGGGCCCAAACAGGCATTTAGCCAAGTGTCACACCAACCCCAAGCTCAGGGGACTCAGTAAAATGGGACCCATATCTGAACCAGGCCTAGTGTTGGTTGCTTATGATTTGTTTCACACAATGAGTTTGTATAAAGCCAAACCTACACTCTGGTTTTGACCCCTCTTTATTTCCAATGGACACGAGCTAAAACCTAAACTATTTATGTTAAACATCTCTTCTCCCCCTCCAGACCTTAGGGGGTTAGATAAAATGGGATTTGTTTGTTTTTGGTATAACTGAAGTATTGGAGCTAATGCATACACTTGGAAAAAATCACTGAAGTTATATATATTATAATGTTTCAGGTGTATGCATTTAGACTGAGTGCTAGCTCCCATACCAGGATGTCAGTACATATATACAATAGACCAGTGCACACTTTTCATATGCAAGTTCCTCTCCACACCAAATGCTCTGCATTAGTCAGACCTGTCCTTATAGTCAGAGAGTGTTGTATGCAGCTTTTTCCTGAAGTCATTAACACTCCTCCTGAGTTGAATAGATGGTTTTATTATATATGAGATACTCTTTCTTACCCTTATCATCTCATGGAGCTTAAGCCTGAGCATGGAACCTTAGCTTGTGTCACTACCGTTGCACTACTTCTAAACTGACAGGCTGTCCCCAAAAGCACACTCACACTTCTATAGTGAAAGGGTGAGTGTTTTTGTCCAACTCAAACTGGCCGAGAGCCCCACCTGATTGCTCTACTGTTGGGAAATACAGAGAAATATATAGGTGTAAAAATCCAAACAAAACACACACACACCACCACCAACAACCCTTTGTCAATATTGTCTTCTTAACCAATACAGTAGTTCAAATTCACCTCAATAAAGGGGATGGAGTAGTGAAAGACAGAAGCTGAGTGGGAAGTAGTGATGGAGAACTGAAGAGGTACAGTGCGGAGAGATAGATGATCTTGCAAATCATATATATGCAACACTCCTGTGTAAGGGATGCAGGATTGGGCCAGAGACAATGTAGAGAATGAGAGAAAGAGAATAAAAAGAAATCGAAAAAGGAATGGGTATGTAGATAAAGTAAGAATGGAAGGATGGGATGGAAGAGAGAAGGAGGGAGGTGGAAGGGGAGGAAGAGAAATGCAGGAGAGAGACCATGACATAGAAGATAGCAAATAATGTAACAGAGAATAAAAGAAGAGATCTCCCACACAAAAGTTCAAATGCTATTTAGTGCACATATATTAAAATAACTTTGGGTGAAATATAGTAACAAGAAGATATTGCCAGATCCTGAAGTACTTGATATTAATGGTAATTTTTGCTTGAATAAGAACTAAATATCAGGTCCATTTACCTTTAAAAGAGGGAGAGGGCTTAGTGTACATGGAAAGGTTATTTATTGTTTATTGCATTTCAGTAACTTTCTGTTGTAATGATATTTTTTCTTTATGTTGCCAAAAGACTAAGGAGCGTTGTCCTGTCCTGCTCTATGAAGCTCAGCAGCTGCTGTCTCCTCTGGAAGAATTAGAAAAGCAAATTACATCTTTTTATGAGTCTCTTGAGAAAGTCAATGAAATAATTTCTGCCCTAGATCCTGAAGTGCAACCTGCAGCTGTTTTTAAACAAAACCACCAGGTAAGTTTAAAAAAAACCCACCCAAAACCCTATCTGGAAAATATAAGAGACTCCCTGTGAGCATTTATGCAACACATTAGATTGTTAGGACTCTGGATTGCAGCAGCGAGAATTGAGGAGCAATTCTTAATTGAGTGGCAATTTCTTAATCTTCATTTAATAATATTTAAACACTTTCTTTGGGCTACAGATGCCAGCTCTACAGTTCACCTCTGCCCACCAACTTTCCCACAAACTCACATAAACTGAAAGTGGATTTCTCTTCATATGGGCCCTGTTTCATCTCTCACTGAAATCAGTGGGAGACTTTCCTTTGATTTCAATGGAAACTACATCAGGCCCCTATACAATTGCACACAGCATCAGTGAACATTGGGATTTCCTTGAGAATGCTTAGGAACTCCCATTGATTTTCATGGACATTGGTGGGCTTCCCATGTGTTTGACAAGAGTTTTCTTTGAAGTCATTGGGGGTGGGGAGATATAATGTAATGGAGCCTTAAATTTCCACCTGTCCTGCAGGAAGAAATGCAGGAACTCAGTGTTAGACAATGGAAGGACATATTGGATCCAGAAGAAAATATCTTGCATCTGTAATGTAAGGCTGGAATGTTAAAGGGCTGTTTAGAGTCAAGTACAAGGAGATAATATTGTTAGCAAAATAATGGACTTAGTGCAGTATATGAAAGAACAGTTAGAAATTATTTTATAATTGCAATGACTATGGAGATGTGAGCCACACTTCAGTCAGGGAGGGCCTGTGCTCCACCAGTGACTTGAAGCTATGTCTTTGTTTTTGGAAGAAAAATAATATTGGGCTGCTGAGCTTGACTGTGCATGTGAGCCAGTCCAGCCTTGATCTAAACTCCCTCACTGTCCTGAACAAATCCTGTCCTGTCTGAGCATAGACACCAAATGAAACAGGTGTCAGAGCTGCAGAATGAGGAGAGTGCATTATCATGGAGTCTCCAGCTTTTAGATTACCATAGCCCAGACATCATAATTTAAGTAAATGGCTTATTTCTGCTAAAAGGATTTACCAACGATGGAACTGAGATCCATGACAGTCTGCCAGATTATACAGAGGCTGCTGATTTCTGCTGAGTAGATCATAGAATAGATAGTTCATTAAATAGTAAAGGGACACACTGTGCTTTCCTCTCATGAGAATTAATGAGATTTTTCTTCTTATTTGTGTAGTTGTAGTTACTGATTCTCTTGTCTAATGATTTGTTGTGGTCATTTAAATTCCAATAATGGGACTGATAGACAGCAAGGACCATATGTGTAAGCATTTTAGCAAGCTACGGAGAGTTGTCACTCTTTTAGCTACTCACTGAATAAATGAAGGCATCTGTTTTGCAATCGATACGGTGGGTACAGATATTAATAATACCCAAATCAAGAGTAAATGACAGAGTCACACAGCCAGAAAAGACCCTGGCATTTTGTGAAACCTCCGTATGGATCCTATCCTGCAAGCTGTTCTGTATGACTGAATTCCTGTGGAAGGGCTGAGCACCCCTGGAAAAAGTTTGCAGGATCTATATCAGGGGGAGGCAACCTATGGCACGGGTGCCGAAGGCGGCACGCCAACTGATTTTCAGTGGCACTCACACTGCCCAGGTCCTGGATACCGGGCCGGGGGGCTCTGCATTTTAATTTAATTTTAAATGAAGCTTCTTAAACATTTTAAAAACCTTATTTACTTTACATACAACAATAGTTTAGTTATATATTATAGACTTATAGAAAGAGACCTTCTAAAAACATTAAAATGTATTACTGGCACGCGAAACCTTAAATTAGAGTGAATAAATGAAGACTCAGCACATCACTTCTGAAAGGTTGCCGACCCCTGATCTATATTATTCTCTCTAATGTCTTGTTTAAATTGTTCTTAATGGAGCCTGACCACTTCCATTTTCTTATTGTCACAAATGCCCCCCTAGGTTTTTTTTCCTGAACTTTTCCTTTCTTTGTTTCTGGCCAGAACAGAATTGTGTTTCTTTCTTTCAGGATTTGGTAGCATACCAAGAAAACTGCAAGAAAGCTCTGTCCCTGATTGAGAGAAACAGTCAGGGCATTCTGAAGTTTGTGGCTTCGAGTAAGGTGTTACAACATTTCGATCCATTGATGCTTCAGAAGAAGGTCACAGAGATCCAGGTTGCTTTTCAGGTAGTTTTGTTGCTTCTTAGTATATTTTTGAGAATCTCTTAGAGTATGTCTACACAGGAAAGAAAAACCTGCGGCTGGACTGTGCCAGCTGACTCAGACTTGTGGAGCTCTGGCTGCGGGGGTGTTTCATTGCTTTGTAGACTTCTGGGCTCGGGCTGGAACCCGAGCTCTGGAACCCTCCAACCTCACAGGGTCCTAGAGCCCAGGCTCCAGCCCGAGCCCAGACATCTACATAGCAGTGAAACAACACTGCAGCCTGAGCTCTGCGAGCCCGAGTCTGCTGACATGGGCCAGCCACAGGGGTCTAGTTGCTGTGTATACATACATACCCTTAGTATGCACTTGTTGTTACTGTGTTCTCTTCGCTTTCTATCAGTCTTCAGCTGTTGCCACAGGGAGCACAAAGAAGTTTCCTTTGTTTTTCTCTTCTCCTGACACCCACATACTCTTTAAACCAAACACGGGGCTTATCTGTATTATAAAACTTGCACTGATGTAACTAAATTACTTTAAAATCTAATATACTTTTAATACTTTAATACAATATACTTATACACAGCCACAGATGCTCATTCTCATTGAAATCTTTCCCTTACTCATGGTACGAACAGTGCCATGATGCAGTGGGATAATTCCCCTTTTTTAGAATTTGAAGTTGCAGTAGAAATAAAGACTAGATCAGTGGGAGGGGAGGAGATACTTCAGAAAGCTCTGTGAATTGAGTCTCTCAGGTTTTCATGGTGTCCTGTGCGCAGGGAGCTTGGGGTCTGCTTCTCCATGTAATGACCTAGAGGTTTCAGAAGTCCTCTGCACCCCTCTGATAACCTGAGATCAACAGAGAAATCCCACAGATTTCAGGCCATCTGTTCACGGGGTTTGAAGATCCACACAGAGGGACTGCCCTTCTGTGTTACTGCCCAGACCTCTCTATCAACATGTGTTATCCCGGCTCTCATGGCAACCATCTGTTCATGCACCCCACCCCACTCAAGGAATGGAGCATGGCGATCTTTGCAAAACTCAGTGTTGCTGGGTTTGTTTTTCCACTGGAAATAAATCACAGTTACAGTTGGTTTATATAGTACTCCACATTTAGTGCCAAAATCTGTCTCACTTACTCACTTGAAGTAGTATTTTACTCTGTGAATAGTTTCATTGATATTTTCTGGACTATTTGAGTAGTAAAGTACTTATACAACTTTAGTAAGTGTAACAAAGTCTGGCACATAATTATCCAGTACGATTTTAGGGTCAGATTTTTCAAATGTTGGTTTCAACGACACTCCTTTTAATGTACTATTCAATATAAGGGTGGCATAATTGGACTCTTAATTACTCTATGAAATGTAGTGTCTTGAATTTTAAGCTACACTGAAGTGCTGATTGTCTAAATCAGGGGTTCTTAAACTGGGGGTCGGGACCCCTCAGGGGGTTGCGAGGTTATTACATGGGGGCTCGCAAGCTGTCAGCCTCCACCCCAAACCCCGCTTCGCCTCCAGCATTTATAATGTTTTAAATATTTTTAAAAGTGGTTTTAATTTATAAGGGGAGTCACACTCAGAGGCTTACTCTGTGAAAAGGGTCACCAGTACAAAAGTTTGAGAACCACTGGTCTAAATGCTATCATTGAGCATTTCTGAACATCTGGATTCTCAGTGAAGATCTGTAGATGTCATTTTATGACTTATCATTTTAAAAGTGTTTTCTTGGGTTATATTTATGGGTTACAAAGGCAGGTTCAGTTGATGGAGCTTGATAAGTAGCTCATGTTATACATTATTCCAATCTTATAAGAGTGGGTAGTTAGTTTTATCTCAGTTTACATTTGAAGTAGAACTCCCGCCGTCAGCCACCCGGCTGGCAAATTTGCGGTGGAGTCCTAATATTGTGGGATCTGCAATTTCTGCAATATTGCAAATTAAGTGCGGCCTTAAGTAGGAGTAAACATTTTGCAACTGATTTAATCAGATGGACTTTTTTGGACAATACAAGGCTGCTGATGCAGTAGACAGGAAAGTGTTGCCATGTATTTAATTATAAGCCGACGATAATTTCTATAGCAATAATTACCTTTCCCACCTTCCGGTTCAGTATATCGTATCCTGTCATTACAGCAAGCAGTTATGCCGTGCTTTTTCGGCTGGTGAAAAACGGATTGGTAGTTATTGCCAAAGGATGGCAGTCTTCCGAAACGAAAGGCAGAAACTGAAATGGCTAAAGTCATTACAGACAAAAAATCTGCAAAAACAAGAAAATCTAATGAAGCATATTTGCATTTTGGTTTCACTTCCATTGCTGTTAGCGGAGAAATCAGGCCTCAATGTGTAGTGTGTGCAGTAACTTTAGCAAACAATAGCCTGAAGCCAACAAAATTAAGACTCCATTTAGAAACAAAACATGGAATCTTGTAGGAAAGAACAGAGATTTTTTCGAAGAAAAGCTACAAGAAATTAACCAACAAAAAAACACAGTGAAAAATGTGGTATACACCCCTGCAAGTGATTTAAAAGCATCGTATCCAGTTGCATACCACATTGCCAAGAATAAAAAGCCTTACACAATTAGGGAAAAACTGATTCTCCCAGCAGCAATTGACGTTGGCAGGACTAGGCTTGGTGACAGTGTGGCAGAGAAGTTAAAATGATCCTGCTGTCAGACAACACAGTCAGCTGCCAAATCTTTGACATGTCAGAAAATATAATGGCACAGCTGATCTCTCGATTGCAAACCAGTTTATTTGAAATCCAGTTGGATGAAGCAACGCATATATCAAAAGCTCATTTAATTGCTTACGTTTGGTACTCTCACAGAACATCAATATTAGGAGATTTTTTTTGTTCTGGAAGCTAATTAAGATTCATGCAACTGGATCTGAACTGTTTAACATTTCAAATGATTTTCTAACTTCTCACGAGTTGAAGTGGGAAGCCTGCATCGAACACTGTATGGATAGAGCCCCTTCTGAGTCTGAAGGTAGGGCAGGCTTAAAAGCCAAAGTGTTTGAAATTGTGCCACATATTTTGTGGACTCATTGTGTGATACACTGCAAAGCCCTTGCAAGTCGAAACATGGATCACGTACTTACAGTTCTGCTGTTAAAATCGTGAACTTTATCAAGACACAGCCCACAAAGGTACTTCTCTTTGCAATGCTTTTTGCAGAAATGGGAGCGGAGCATGATGCTTTGTTGTTTCACATGGAAGTCAGTTGGCTATCAGTGGGAAAGTGTTGCAACGTGTTTATGAACTGCGAAACGAAATTTGACTTTTTCTGGTGGATTTGAATTTCACCAGTGCAGAGACACTGTGTGATCCCTGCTGGCTTGTGCTTTTGGCTTAACTTGCTGATATTTTTTGATAAAATGAATTCTTTTTGCATTGTCTTTTTGCAAGGAGCAGAAAGTACAATTTTTTACTTGCACAACAAAATATCGGCATTCAAGAGAAAACAAGATCTCTGGAAAACAAAAATCAAAACTGGTTTAAGCATTCCAGTTCTGTTGTTAACTGATGTTATCGACGAAACAGAATCTGAACTATTCAGTGTTGTGGAGCCAATTGAGAATCACTTGACTTCTCTCAGAGCCAGTTTTGTAGCTGAAGCAGTGACCTTGTCCCATCTGTCAAATGACATTCAGGACAAGCTGATTGAACTTCAGAGTGATAGCACCCTGGACAGTCAATTTAAAAAAAAGTCTTTAGGGGATTTTTGGTTGAAAGTTTGCTCATAATATCCCGCTTTGTCAAAGTGTGTGATCGAAGCCCTTTTATTGTTTGGTTCATCTTATTTGTGTGAGATCAGATTCTCTGTGTTGGCTATGCTAAAGACAAAGTACCATCTGAGACTGGAAGTGGAGGACAACCTCAGAATGTCAGTTTCAAAAAAAATCCTTACAAATTGATAAACTGTCCACAGAGAAATAGGCACACCCTTCACGTTAAAGTATCGGTGTATTTGTAATTTAATTAAAGTTGTGCTAAGATCTCTGTTAGGTTTATGAATAGGCTATCAAGCATACTTTTGCATGTGTCTATTTTTGTCTGGGTTGGGGGAGGACACAACCAAAAATTGTAATTCAAGGGGGGGGGTCTCTGCTCCAAAAGTTTGAAAACCACTGTTCTTTAAAGTGTCTATGGTGAGCAGGGGTTGTTGCCGTTGTTGGTATCTTCAGGCTTCTTGGTGCAAGAGAAGTGCAGCTAGGTACGCTATAGAAAAGTTTTTTTGATCATTCGTTTTCTGTGGGGGCTTATTGCTTCGAGCCCTTTGTGGGTTTTTTATGCAACTTGGTGAATAAGAGAACTTGTGTATTTGAACTCTAGAAACATTAGCTAACACAAACACAATATATTCTCCATTCTCTTCTTCTCATCAGTAAGTATTGTTCCTCTCATTTTGCAGATTAGGAAACTAAAGCAAAAAAGTTAAGTGATTTGACAAAGACCACAGAAGGATTGAGTGTTAGAGTTGGTATTAAACCATAAGAGTAACTGCCTTTCACAGTACTGAGAAGTATTCACAGTGCTCAGATGCAGGCAGCTAGATGGAAATAAGTTTTTTGCCAACCTCCACATCTGGAGGTTGGTTTAGGCCCGTCAAAAATCAAGAGACCTGTAGTTCATGGGTCTCAAATGCCAAACCAGGGTGTCTCTGATGGGAGGGGACCATGAATAACTTGTGATCTTTAGAAAAATCCCAGTGACGAACTTCCTACAGTACCAGCAAGTTTACATTTCAAGACTTGCTTCGCATAAAAAAGGTCTAAAAAAGGTCACAATGATAGGTCATATGGAAATCCCCCAGATTCATTACATTAGTTTTATTGTATTTTAATGGGAGAATTAGATTAACATGGACATTTATAGGTACCAGAGGAGAAGCTGTGAACACCATAAACCCAAAGGGCAGCAGGAAACATTTTAATGAAGGACTGTGGATAGTATAGTCAATAAAGATCATCATTCAGAAAATAATCTGTGGAAAAAATACAAGATCATTTTTTCTTCACTTGTAATTTAGGATATGGTCAAGAAGACTGGTGACTGGAGAAAAAATGTAGAAGCAAATAGCCGTTTGATGAAAAAATTTGAGGAGTCCAGGGCAGAACTAGAGAAAGTGCTAAAGATTGCCAATGGATGCCTAGAAGAAAAAGGAAATCCTGAAGAACTTCTCAGGAAACATACTGTGAGTAGATTCTCTGACATTCATTGCAGTCACTATGTAGGCTTTAACAATAGACATATGTTGCACTAGTACAAAGTCTATTTAATCTTATAAATGACATGGAATCTGATGTTAGAATGATACTGTTCAGGAGGACGTAGTGGCAAGAAAAAATATAGAAGTTCTTATTAAGTAAATGAGCTAATTGGTAATATTACTACTTTTATTCTTCTTTAAAAATACTGTTTCAGTGCAGAATCCTATGTGTATAAGCTACCAACTCTGTACAGTTGCTGAAGTGTACAAGAGTTAGTTGATGTTCTACTTTAGAAATTATTCAGGAATATCTCCTGCTAACTCCTCCAACTTCCTGCTAAATATTGTACCATTTCTTAACTTGAATTCAGTCTTTTAAATGCAGCTATCTTCCAAACTTGCAGAGAGCTTGTATGTGGTAGTATAAAATATGTAATTCTGAACTTCATTCCTGCTGCTTTCCATATCAATAACACTAAGCAACTTAATCTTCTAACCTTTACTTTCAACATCAGGAGTTTTTCAGCCAGTTGGACCAAAGAGTGCTTAATGCCTTCCTGAAAGCTTGTGATGAACTTACTGACATCCTTCCTGAGCAAGAACAGCACAGCCTGCAGGAAGCGGTTAGGAAACTCCATAAGCAGTGGAAGGTTAGTATTTAAATTAGAACTCTGGAATTGAAAACTGAGTAGCTCCAGAGGCCCAACTGCCCAAGCAATATGTTGTGGATGGAAACTGGGGACATCTTGTCCCTCTTCTTCCTTTTTCCTCTTTCTGAATAAGAGAAAAAGACACATTGACTGTAAAATCAAATACAATTACACAAAACTATGTTAAAAGAATATTATTACAGTTGCAAAGTCGAGCACTCAAAAGTAATGGAAATGCCAGAATTAAGCTTGCCTGTGCAAGTTTAATTTGGTCCCCCTGTGCATATGCATTATGATACAGTCATTAATTATGTGGTCACATACTAATTTTTCCATAGGATGCCTGTGTCATTCAGAACACAGGATGGACAGGGTTCACTTAAATAGCAGCTATTCAATATTTTCTTTTTCCCTCATTGTTTAGTGTGTGGCTCTAGACCTTAGTTATTGTACTATTCAAACACACACAGAATTATTAATTTCTTCATGGGCATTCTTGTGTCACCCATCACTATAGTATCTGAGTGCTTCGTAGACATTGATGAGTTAATCTTCACAATACCTCTGTGAGGTGAGGGAAGTTATCCCCATTAGAGAAATGGGGAACTGAGGCACAACTGAGGATTAGGTCAAACATATTGCTCAATTTGAAACACCCAGGACTTGATTTTTCAGAGTATTTAATAGTATATTGCTTTATATCTTTACATATTTGAACACAGTTCCCATTGTCTTCATTTGCACCTGTGAGTACTTAGCACTTCTGCAAATCAAACCCAAGTTGGGCACCCAGAGAATGAGGAACACACAGCTAGTGACCACCTGTGAAGAATTGAGTGTAAGTGAGATGCCCACCGTCACATAGAAACTTGGTGGCCAGTTTTCCAGGGCAACATTCAGCTTTCTAAATCATGAGACTCACCTTTCTCTTCCTGCAATCCTCTGCCTCATTCACTACACACCTTCCAACTTCTGAAACAAATGAGATAGGGGACCTACAGATGACAACCTCCTTTGCTATGCAGCCCTGATTCATCTCCCAGAGCAGTCCATCCTGTGCACTGAATGATGCAGGGGTCATATGGAAAACACAGTATGTGATCATGTATTTAAGGACTGTATCATAATTTATACACACAGTGGGGTTAAAGTAAGATTTCTAAGACATATTTAATTCTGGCACTTTCTACGTTTGAGTACTTGACTTTGTTCTTTTAATGTAGATTTTTGTGTGTAATTTCCTAGTTTTTTTTTAAAAAAGCAAACTGAAAAAAAAATCCATCATGTGGCATCATGTTGACACCCACATGGATCATCAGCAGAGTTGGAACCTTTAGATTCCACCACACAATCCTCTGCTACTTGAGCTAATGGACTAACTGATAGCAGTAGTAGGTTATGGACCAGCACAACAGGGGGAAGAGACACACATTTTGTCAGTGGGTTTCACAGATATTTCCTGACAGAAGAAGAATGGTGAGACCCAGGAATCTTGGGCTCCATTTCAGGTTCAGGAGGGGTGTGTGCTTTAGTGGGTAGAGACTCTTCTGTCTGTTTCCTCCCTAGCTTGATCCCTTCTGTTACATCCCTTCCAACTTCTTCTTGTTCCAGTCCTGTCTCTTTCCCATCCCTGACTCCTCATCACAATCTCATTCTCCTCACCTACCCAATCTCCACTCCTCAGATTTCTAATCTCAGTCCCAGTCTCCGTTCCCACCCAGTTGTAGTCTCCCCACTGGAATACCAGTCCCAGTCTCCCTCCCCCCTTGTCCGTGATTCGGTCTCCTTTCCCTGTTATTTCCAGTTCTCTCCCCAGGTTTTTAGTGCCAGTTTCCTTGCCGAGCCAGTACCAGTTTTCCCCTCTCGACTCCTCACTGAAGTAGTCCTCTTCCCCCAGCTTCCAGTCACCCCCTGCCCACATTCCCCCTCACCATTGGCTCCCAGTCTCAGTCTCCCTCCCTCCCTGAGCTCCAATCTCAGTGTCTCTCCACCAGCCATCTCCTTGTCCCAGTTCTCCCCTTACATCCTAGCTTCTTGTCAGATGTGTCTCCCCTCCACCCAACCTTCTTCCCACTGCCCAGCCAGTCCCAGTCACTTCCCAGGGTCCTCATCCAATCTCAGTCTTTCCACTCCATCTATTTACTCCCAGTCTCACATCCCGCATTTCCAGTCTCCTTGCCGAACCCATCCCAACTCTCATTTCTAATGCCCAGACTTTGTTTTTTCCCTAGTCTCATTCTTGGAAATGGCTGAACTGTTTTGGCTGAAATTAAAAAAAAGAAAACACCATCAGCCTGAGACAGACATCTCACATGGAAAATTTCAGCCAGAACAGTTAAAGTTTGGAAAAGTTGAAAGCAGCTGAAAACCGAGTTTTATAATGGGAAGTGTCGAGCAATAAGAGGTGGTACCAGTGCTGCTACTAGTGCTGCCTTTAATATCACCTAACCTTTTCATGCTTTACACTGAAGCAGAGCTGCCTGTAGTTACTGTAGTAACACTAATAAAACGGATTTTTAATAGATTAGGCTTTCAGTTTAAACAGTGCTTATTGCCAAAGACTAAAGTGACTGAGCAAAGACTGATAATAAGTCACGGAATAATTTTATTATTCTTTATGGGCCAAGTTTTCAAATAGTCCTCTCAGAATATGCCTACAGAATATTCAGGTTCAACATCTGGGGAAGCACAAAGCTCTCCATTTGAGTTCATCTTGCATACATCATTGGGGTAGCTAAATATCTAGAGTGGGGTTTTCAAAAGCACGCAGCATTGGCCTAATTCTCTGGGAATTTTACCGTTGACTGCAATGCAAGCAATATTAGGCCAACACTGGCCATTTTGGAAAATCCTGCCCCTAATAAGTCACATTTTGTGTGAGCCTGTGGCTTTTCATATACACAAAAGCAGGTGCCCTTGGGGGGCTGTTGCTAATGTAGCCACACTATTATTACCTTCATTATTTATTTTTATTGAGGTAGCACCTAGAAACCCCAGTCATAGATCAGAACCTCACTGTGCTAGGCACTGTACACACTATTGTGAAAACAACGAGGGGTCCTTGTGGCACCTTAGAGACTAACAAATTTATTTGGGCATAAGCTTTCGTGGGCTAGAACCCACTTCATCAGATGCATGGAGTGGAAAATACAGGAGCAGCTATAAATACATGAAAAGATGTGAGTTGCCTTACCAAGTGTGAGGTCAGTCTAACGAGACAAATCAATTAACAGTAGGATACCAAGGAGGAAAAATAACTTTTGAAGTGGTAATGAGAGTGGCCCATTTCAGACAGTTGACAAGAAGGTGTGAGTAACAGTAGGGAGAAATTAGTATTGGGGATTTTAGGTTTAGGTTTTGTAATGACCCAACCACTCCCAGTCTTTATTCAGGCCTAATCTGATGGTGTCCAGTTTGCAAATTAATTCCAGTTCTGTAGTTTCATGTTGGAGTCTGTTTTTTAAGGGTTTTTTTGAAGAATTTAAGGTCTGTTATTGAGTGACCAGAGAGATTGAAGTGTTCTCCTACTGCTTTTTGAATGTTATAATTCCTGATGTCAGATTTGTGTCCATTTATTCTTTTGCGTAGAGACTGTCCACATACCATTAAGCGCCTGCAATACCCCTCTGCAATGTACATTGGCCAAACTGGACAGTCTTATGCCCAAATAAATCTGTTAGTCTCTAAGGTACCACCTCGTTGTTTTTGCTTATACAGACTAACATGGCTACCACTCTGAAACCTGTCACTATTGTGAAAGAAGGTACCTGTCCTAAAGAGCTTGTGATCTAAGTATATAACTAATAATTCTGTGTAATAGATTTATTTTATTTCCCTTCATACATGAATGCTAAAAAACATCTGTTCTGTGTGTGTAATAGCATGTATGTGATTTCTGTTGCACTTTAAAAATTGTTCTATAATTCTCATTTAGTAGCCTTACATTGGATGAATGAGAATCATGCTTGCTTTCTGTGTTTGTTTTTTTCCCTATGGAGTATAGGATCTCCAGGCAGAAGCCCCCTATCATTTGGTCCATCTGAAGATTGAAGTGGAGAAAAGCAAACTCTTAGGCACAATGGAAGAGTGTAGATCTGAACTTGCTAGAGAGAACAAGCTGGTATCCAGCAAGGGCAGTGAAAAGATCATCAAAGAGCACAAGGTATGCACCATGTGCCACCAAGTGGATATGTGTGTAAATGCATTCAAATACAAAGGATATAAAAACCAAGGTCTCATTGACCACAATCAAGTTACTCCAGATTCACACTAATGCAACTCTGTTGATTTCAGCGATGTGAAACTGGTGTAACATGGCAGTAAATTGGACCCCTGGATGGAGGTTCTATAAGTTCTCTGAACAACTTTTAAGTGTACTAAGATTTGAAACTTTAAAGGAAAGATGAATTTGATTTACTTTTGTACTGATATTCAAAAGCTGGGAGCCTACTTAATTTTATATAAAAAAATGTGATTTGTGGCTTTGCCAGTTTGTATTATTGTTGCTTTTTCCCCCTTTTCAGTTTTTCTTCAGTGATAAGGGACCCTATCAGTTGTGTGAGAAAAGGCTGCAGCTGA
Organism: Terrapene triunguis; assembly: GCF_002925995.2. NCBI lineage: Eukaryota > Metazoa > Chordata > Testudines > Emydidae > Terrapene > Terrapene triunguis. Next base: position 38,961,462 of record NW_020664436.1, read on the forward strand.
TTGAAGAACTGTGCCTAAAACTCCCAGAATGGGATCAACTTAAGACTACATCAGAAAGCAGCCAAGAAACCCTCAAGGAACTTAAATCCCAGATTGATAGCACCTATGTGAAGCTAAAAGAGAATCCTGACAAATGGAAGGAGTACAATAATAGGTACTAGTTCTGTTGTTAGCTGGGTATGACAGAGCCTTGGTCAGAACAATTAGTATATGTGCTCTTCTTTAAAACTTCCAGTCATAGAAAAATACAATTCAAGGAATAGTAAATGCTTTTTTTGTTCACAAACAGAAAACTCTATTTTATATAGTAGGTCCAAAATAATCTGTTTTTCTTCTTCTTGTTGTTTTTTATTTAAGCTAATAATTATCAGCTGTGGCTTGATAAAGGTTAGTTTACAGCTAACTTTTAACTTGTTTTCTGTTGTGTGGTCTTTGATTTCAGAATTTCTGAATTAGCAAGTTGGATTTCATCAAAGGAGAGTGAGCTAAAGAAGATGAAGCATGATGTCAATGATACTGCCAAATACAAACAATTTAAAACAGCCACGGAGGTTAGTTCTTAGCTTATATTCAACTAAAGGAGAGTGATTTCTTCCCTGGACTTCAACGGTGTTCCCCATCAGTTCAACTGCACAGAGTCGGCACCTAGGGCCTATACAAAAAGAGAAGCTGGAGGCAGGGTCCATCTCACCACCTACCTTCACATCAGTGAGCAGACCTGGCTGGCAACACAGAGGCATAGTGTTTAAGGCCAGAAGAGACAACCAGAATATCTAGTCTGACCTCCTATATATCACAGCAACACCACCCAGCACCTGCACACTAAACCCAACAACCAAAATTAGACCAAAGTGTTACAGCCCCCAGAAGACTAAACTGTTGTTTGCCATAAGCAGAGAATAGGAGGGACCAAGGTGCACTAATGCCCAAGACCCCTGCAATGGCAGGGAATATAGTGAGGGATACCCCAATGATCCTGGAGAGTTAACCACACCCCATACTGGGACAACCCCCCAAAGGTCACTGCCAATCTGATCTGGGAGAAAAATCCTTCCCAACCCCACATATGGCCATCAGTTGGACCCTGAGCATGTGAACAAGAACCAGCCAGCCTGAAAGAGAGAAAGTTGGGCACCACCTCAGTGCAACATACCACCCTGGCCAGTGTCCCATCTTCAGCAGTGGCCTTCAGAAGAAGGAGACAAAAGACCCTAGAATACATATTGGGTGGGGGAATCCCTTCCTGACCTCTGTATGTGACTGGCTGAACCCCCAAAACATGAGATTTTAGGAGCATAGGACATAAACTGGAAGGGATGCCAAGCCCTGCCCTCCACCATCACAAACGGCCCCTTCATACAACTGCACTCATAAATTTGTCCAGCTCGCTCTTAAAACTAATTAAGTTGTTTGCCCCTGCAATTCCTAATGGGAGGTGATTCCAGATTCTAAAGCCTTGCAAACAACTGAGGTCAGACTAACAGATCTGTAATTGCCAGAATCACTTTTTTTCCTTTTCTTAAATATACCTACAACGTTAGCTGTTGTGCCATTTTATGGCACTACCCCTGAATAGATAGAAGTATTCAAAATCCTTACTATCAGGCTAGCAATCTATCATGCCAGTTCTTTCAGTGTTTTGGGATGGAAATTATCCAGTCTCTCTCCCCCCCCCCCCCTTTGAGAGCATTAAGCTCTATAAGAGGAGAGCGCTGGTAGAGTAGCTGAGGAGCTGAACCTTTGACTAAATTCATTGAGGTTAATAACTCAGGGTGTATATTGGGACAGAATTTGACCCTTTTTCCTTTTTACAGTAGAAGGGAGAACAGGACTACAAATTAGTACAGTTTATCGAGGTTCATGAAAGTCATTAACAGATTATAAGGCTTACCTATGCAGAGAAAAGGAATTTGAGTGACCTTGAAAAATCACACAAGTCAGAGGATTAATGGCATGACTCTGCTATATCCTCTTATTAGCACTGGCTTAGAGACATAAACAGTTGGGAAAAAGTGAGTGAAATTGGAAAAAATTGCTATTTTAGAAATTTTAAAAAGTATATAGATGCTTATATAATTTGAAATATTATTCAACAAATAACACTCTAGGGAAAATCAGAGTTAACAATAAAAATTAAATTATTAATTAAAAATTATAATTAAAATCTTTATTACATTCTATAAATAACTATGGCTTCTTTAACAAGCAGCAGGGAGATTTCTTGCGCTGTTAACATTCTTCACCTTGTAAAAAAATATGAAGGAGTAATCAGAAACATTTTGTTTCTATTTGGGTCATTCCTAATTTCCACATCTGCTATGTTGAATAGAAATGCTGGTGCGGTCACCTACAGATAAAAGCCAATAAATAAATTAATAAAAAAACAGTCAAAGCTAATGCAATGCTTTGCATACCATGCCATCCAGTTTTATTCGGAACTCTCCATTGATTTCGCAGGTGATTTCTACATGCCATAGAAGGCAAGGTTTGACTGGTTTAAGTACCAGTTTATTAACACTGCACTGAGGTGTTAATACCTCATTGAATGACTTCATTGTGTTGTGATGAGAAGGTATACACGTCCGAGAGATATCTGTAAAAATGGCAAAATAGTGGTGGTTTTGGTAAATAGCCCTTCAGCCCTTACACCTCTGAGCAGTTCCATTTTAGTCAATGGGACTTCTCACGTGTGGAAAGGCTTTACCACTGGTCCCTAAAATGACCACATCAATATTTTTTTTTAAAGCATGGGTTTTTATATGTAGGGAAAATGTGCTTCACTTACCTTTTGTACTGTGAGTGCTAATACACAGAAGGACTTGGGTGCCTAATTGCCACTTTAGGCACCTAACTCCCAAAATCAGGCACCACTGGGATTCACAAAACCCCCTCCTCCAACCCTGTAGGCACCTACATTTGTGCAGTAAAAGTTCCCTGGGTGCCTACGTTTCTGCCTTTGAGCAAGATCACAGAAGCCCCACTCCAAGGATCTGGATGCCTAAGCCTCAGAGCAATGCACAATCCAGGAGAAGATCAGTGTTCCTCCTCCTAAATTGCCCACCCGGGAAGCGTGTTCAGTCCTCACCTTCCAAATTCGGCACTTATAGACAAACTGACACAAAATGGAGGGGGTGAACCTCCCTCTTAACTTTTAGTGGTTAGCGTATTCACCTGAGATGTGGGAGAGCCTGCCACCTGAGGGGGAGAAGGGATTTGAACCCGTGAGTGCTCTAAAAAAGTTTCTTTGTGACTCTGGCCTAAGTATCTGAAAACAGATGAAAACATAATAAAATGTTGCTAATTTGGCTAATCCCGATACTCTTTAAAACAGGAATCGGCAACCTTTGGCACGCAGCCCGCCAGGGTAAGCCCCCTGGCGGTCCAGGCCAGTTTGTTTACCTGCTGCGTCCGCAGGTTCAGCCGATCGTGGCTCCCACTCTCCGCGGTTCGCCACTTCAGGCCAATGGGGGCGGCAGGAAGCGGCGGCCAGCACATCCCTTGGCCCGCGCCGCTTCCCGCAGCCCCCATTGGCCTGGGATGCCGAACCGCGGCCAGTGGGAGCTGAGATCAGCCAAACCTGCGGACACAGCAGGTAAACAAACCCGGCCCAGCCCACCAGGGGGCTTACCCTGGCGGGCCACGGGCCAAAAGTTGCCAATCCCTGCTTTAAAATATGCAATGTAATCCTATTTTAGATACATATATGCAGGATATTGTATGGTCAATATATGAAAAAATATATACAGTGTATACCATGTGGATAATGAGCACCAAAAATGCCAGCCTGTAGGGGAAAAAAACAGGCTTCAGCAATGTAATCAGTAGGGGACAATCCTGTATTGCTTGTGGAAGGAATGCAGGATTCAGCTCTATGTAGAACATAACAGACTCCATGGGAATTAGAGAAAAATACTATCCTGCAGTCTTCAAAGGAAAGTATACAGATTCTTACACACATACTTTTGTGCTGCTAACCATAGGATTGATGGCAGATTGCCCATGAATATTATTCGCTGGTATATTTAATTGATTCTAAGCTTGTACATTTGTGATTCTTTTGTAGATAATCCAACAAGATATCAGCAAACAAGGAGAAAATGTCAACTGGCTGAAATCTAGACTTGCTGTCCTGACTGAGGTTTCTGCCGAGGATGAAGCCAGAAAGAAAGAGAATGAGCTATCTAAACTTTCTAGTGACTTCAAGGGACTCCTACATTTGCTGGCTGAGGTATAATATGAGAAACACAATGCCACTACATTTACAGCATCATATGTAGTGACATCAGCCATGCTGCACAAGACTAAGTGACCTGCTGTTTTTTTTAATTACACTAGAAGCACACAGCAACCCAAATTCATTCAGATTCCAGATGCAACAAAGCCTTGAGTCTAACAAACAAAAATATTGACAGAGCTGATCAGCAGACTCCTGAATCTTTCTCTGCTTCACATGAACATTTCTGAATCCTGAATATCTGCAGTGCTTTAGGAGTTTTTATCTAAAAGAGGAACATTAGTTTGCTATAATTAAATACTATCAAGCATTTTACATTGACAGCCTGGTGATGTGGGTGTCTCAGGTTTGGAAGTCTCAGGATTCAGTTGTTGCAACCCTTAGGCTAAATCACACCCTTGCTCTCCAAAGTAAGAACATCTAAAGTGAATTAGATTGGCAGAATCAGGCTCTAAGTGATTGGGCCCCCTGCCATCCTTACTGGCTGATCTGCAACCAAATTCTGATACCACTGAAGTCAGTGGGAGTTTTTGACCCCTAAGAGACAGCATACGAGAACACTACTTTCTGGCCTGAGAAAAGGGTTATTGATGAGTCATTGTAAACAGAACTGTTTTGCATGGTTCATCAATGCCTGAATCACATCTTTTGGGCACCGATGTTTCCCCAGAACACACGGCACCACGTCAGCCCACTTCACCTCTGGCCCCTCCATTCTCTAGTGAGGAAGAAGTTACTGAGGAGTAAGGTGTCTTCTTATCTCAGCATCCCTCTCCCATAGAATCTACTCTGGGTCCACTTGTACATCCTAAAACCCATCACAGGGCTGACATCCAGACCTGGTAGGGCTTCCCCTGGATGCCACTGCTTATGCCATTCCCCACTCAGTGACCCTACTGGGACCCCTGAGGGCATACAGGAGACAGTATCTCAGACCCCTGAGCCTATACAGAGAGAGGCTTAGATCTTCCCCATCATTCTCCATTGCTGCACCTTCAGAGCCCCCTGAGGAGAGAGCTGAAGAACAGGAAGAAGCCTGGGAACAGGTTACAACACCAACAGCCAACATTTCTTCTTCGTCGCTGGACGAGGCCATAATGCCACCGCCACCCACAGTGGCGGACGATTTTAAACCCTTCCAGGAACTCTTTAAAAGAATTGCTGATATCCTAGAGATTCGTCTAGAGGAGGTTCCAGAGTCCCAGCACAAACTACTGGACATTCTCCATACATCCTCCTCATCTAAAATTGCGCTTCCCATACGTTGGTGCACCAATGGAACCAGCCAAAAATGTATGACAGACCCCAGCTACGATACCGCCCACCTGCAAAAGAGTGGATAAGAAGTACTATGTTCCCTCTAAAGGACTAGGCTTCTTATTTTCTCATCCCGCACCAAATTCACTAACGAGGCAGACAACAACAACAGAGATCCACTCCATACAACAAAGAGTGGAAACATTTGGTAGGATTTACGCAACTCCGAAGCCCCTTCCGTCCAACAAGGGGCACTGCTCGACAGTCACCTGAAGTAGAGGACCCACAGGGACACTCCTCGAAAAAAAAGAACGTAACTAAGGGAAGTCTGGTAGTATGGCGCTAGATAGGCATGACAGTGGCACGACATGGGGAGAGGACATGCACGACTCAGATGAGCACTGCTGCTGAAATTCTCCGCTCAAAGGTGCAGGGACACCAACACCTGAAGGGGAGCACCCACAGGGACACCATTTCAAAGAATCTCAGTTATTGCACAGGATGAGGAACCTTCTCTTGTGAATCCCTGTACCAAGTGGTGTAGGTTTTGGACTTGTGTTGAAAGCAGGTGAAGGAGATGGCATGGGGCAAACAAAGCAAGGGAGCCTGAGGTCTGGACTGAGCACCTGCTCATACTTTAGGAGTCCCAAGGTGGAGTTTCTGAGAGGCAAAGGGTGAAAATTTCCCCCACCCTTCAATGTTCAGGCGGGAGCTATAGCCGTGGAAGTGACAAATTGAGCAAAAGATGAGAAAAAAGCCAAAAATGTACAGGAGACACTAGAAAAAATCCCCAAAACACTCCAGCTCTTCAACTTCTTCCATGAGCTCCAGTTCTTTTCCTAAAGAGGGAAGACTCTTGATTTCAGACTATTACTCTGAGCTAGAGAAGCAGGAGGAGTTTTTTTCCCCTGGACATGTTTCAAACCAGGAGGAGGAAAGTGGTGGCCAGCATTACAAAGTTTTGCTACCCCCTACATTCCTTCATCAAAGATGTTAATGGGGTACTCTAGGTAAAGGGGAAAGGATCACTTGGCATGTCCTGGAATTTTACAGTATCCTAGGACCCAAAATGATGTTTGCATCATTCTTGTTGCTGATGCAATAGTGCCATTTGTGGAAAATGGCAAGATAATTCTCGCAAAAGACTAGACGATGGAAGTCATCCTCAGAAGCGACTTCAAAACTTCTTCAGCTGCCCCCAGGGCTCTCTAGCAACCACCAGTTTTACTGAGCCAAAATATTTATATTTATAATGATATAAAATGCTTGCATCTCCAGATCTATGATGAATTCAAGTAAGTTGATACAATAGAAGATATTCCTGGCTTCCATATTTATACCAGTTTATCTGTAGATTTCTTAAAGTTGCCAGCAAGAGTCATGGCAGCAAACTCAATGTCCAGGCACTGACTCTGGCTTCTGACCTGGGCAGCACATTATAGCAAATTATCTGTGCCTCAAAAATCTCAGGAGGAAATGATTGATAAGGTGGTGGCTGACAATGCAGATAAGCCATAGTGTGAGCTATCTACTCCAATGAAGCCCTCAAAGCACTACAAGCTCTCCTGCAAGCTCAAAGGACTACAAGCTCTGGTACAAAGGTAGAAGATCCTTTCATTCTTAACCCAAGGAGAGACTCTTCACATTCCAGGGGCAGAATCTGTGCACAAAACACCAGAAGAAGACTAGATTCAGTAACAGGATATATCCCTCATCAGTGTGACTGTTCAAGGGCCTGTTTCTTCCAAAAATAGGCAGGATATCTCACTTAAGTTTATGGACCCTGTCAACTTCAGACACATGGATACCCTCACAGCTCTTATCTATTTCCCATCTAGCTTTGACAGACAACGAGAAGCCTCAAACTGTCCTGAAGAAATTGTGCTCCTCTTAGATCTAGGGTCAATCGAGCCTGCCTCTCAAGACTCTACTCCATATTTTTCATAAGAGAAAGACTAGGAGGAGTTTGGGGATGTCCTTGTTAGGAGGAAGATGAAATTCAGGATGGAGACTCTGGTGGCACTTTCATTGCAGTCTCTTGCAGAGACCTTCTTACATCATTGTAATTGCTCCAGATTTATACAGGCTCCAAGTATTTATTCAAACTTAATTTAATTTTCCTTGGTGTGAAAGTTGGGCTTGAAATTTTGTGAAAACTGTTGGTTCATAATGTCCTGATTTTTCAGAACCTAAATATGGTTTGGCTTTATGTTGTCCTCAATTTTAGAGTTTAGGTTCTGTTGATCCTTAATCTGTCTGAAATATTTCACACATTCCTAAAAACTGATATCTGTTTTCTGACTAATTACATTTTATATTTGTATTTTCTTCCACTGGTATATTATTGTAGAATTGTTGATGAATGCTAGGCTAATACGAAGTACAAATAATATACTGAGAGAGATCCTCAAATTGTGTAAATTGTCATAACTGATCTGAAATAAATGGAGTTATGGCAATTTATACCACTTGAAGATATAACCCATAAAGTATTACAAAGACATTGCAAACAGATAGAAATTAGGGTAGGGTAGTCATGTTTTAGGGCTACGAATGTTTTTAGTTTTTCTTTAAATACAAAGTAAATAGAAGGTCCTAAACGACCTGGAGATGTATGGGTTTTGCATTACAGACAGTTATCATGTGTTACAAAAAATACCCCAAATCTAAATTAACCCTGTTCAGCTATTGCATATTTCAATTTTGTCCATAAATATAGATTGAGAAGATGTTAAGCACTGTTGGGGATTGTGTCCAATACAAAGAAGAAGTAAAAAGTGCCCTAGAAGAACTAATTATCAACTCAAAAGAAGCCCAAGTAGAGGCTGAAAAAATCTTAGATACAGAAAGCTTATTACAGGCTCAACAACTGCTTCTGCATCATCAGGTAGGACAACTGGTCATACCCATTTGATATACTTGTTATGTGGAGTTTGTGTCATTGACAAGCTAGAGGGTTTGTGTGGCTTCTCCTATGGTGTACTGCAGTGTATTTAATATGACAATGTCAGGTAAAAAGTATAGCCCCAGCATGGGGAAATAGTGCCTCTGTAAGAGTGCTCATGTAGCCACGCTATGCTGATGGGAGAGAGCTCTCCCATTGACATAATAAAATCAGCTCAATGAGCGACATAGAGCTGTGCACATGAGTGCTTATGCTGGCAAAACTTATGTCGCTCAAGGGGGTGGGTTTTTTTGTCAGACCCCGGAGCGACAAAAGTTTTGCCGACATAAGTGCTAGTGTAGACATGACCTAAGTGATACTAGTTTATAATGATGGCATTTACTTTGTTTTGAAATAAACAGACCAAGATTTTCAAACCTGGGTGCCCTAAATAAAAATAGCGAGATTTTCAGTGGAGATGAGCACTAGCAGCTCTCACTGAATTCACTTGCGTTCCAGACCCTCTGAAAATCAGACCATTTTTATTTAGGTGCCAAAGTTTGAAATTTTTGACAAGGTGCACTCTACAAGTATTACCATTTTTAAAGGCTAAGATTCTGATCTGATTGTTTTTAGCGTAATTGGAGGAATTATTTACAGCAGTCATTTTTTCCAGTACTGTGCCTCCAGTAACAGAATTTGGTTTGATGATATTATATTGCCATGGTTCAATTAACCCAATGTTTCAATTTGCACAATTAATATTTTTAATATTGAGGGCCAGATTCTGCCTTCAGTTACACGAGTGTATGTAACTGAAGGCAGAATTTGTCCTTAATATTCTGGTTGAGTATATAAAACTATAAAAAGCTGTTTTGTGTAGTTTACATTAATTGATACGTAATGCAAGATGTCATATTTTCACCAAATCAGATGCTCAGCTACCGCAGTAATAGGTTCTTATTTTAATTGATTGCAGGTAAACAAAATTAAAAAAAGTTTTTTTTTTAAATCTTAACAGACCGTGAACCCAATTATGCAATAGTTACACACATCACTGTTTTCATAGAATCATAGAATATCAGGGTTGGAAGGGACCTCAGGAGGTCATCTAGTCCAACCCCCTGCTCAAAGCAGGACCAATCCCCAACTAAATCTTCCCAGCCAGGGCTTTGTCAAGCCTGACCTTAAAAACCTCTAAGGAAGGAGATTCCACCACCTCCCTAGGTAACCCATTCCAGTGCTTCACCACCCTCCTAGTGAAAAAGTTTTCCCTAATATCCAACCTAAACCTCCCCCACTGCAACTTGAGACCATTACTCCTTGTTCTGTCATCTGGTACCACTGAGAACAGTCTAGATCCATCCTCTTTGGAACCCCCTTTCAGGTAGTTGAAATCAGCTATCAAATCCCCCTTCATTCTTCTCTTCTGCAGACTAAATAATCCCAGTCCCCTCAGCCTCTCCTCATAAGTCATGTGCTTCAGCCCTCTAATCATTTTTGTTGCCCTCCGCTAGACTCTTTCCAATTTTTCCACATCCTTCTTGTAGTGTGGGGCCCAAAACTGGACACAGTACTCCAGATGAGGCCTCACCAATGCCGAATAGAGGGGAATGATCACGTCCCTCGATCTGCTGGCAATGCTCCTACTTATACAACCCAAAATGCCGTTAGCCTTCTTGGCAACAAGGGCGCACTGTTGACTCATATCCAGCTTCTTGTCCACTGTAACCCCAAGATCCTTTTCTGCAGAACTGCTGCCTACCCACTCAGTCCCTAGTCTGTTGCAGTGCATGGGATTCTTTCGTCCTAAGTGCAGGACTCTGCACTTGTCCTTGTTGAACCTCATCAGATTTCTTTTGGCCCAATCCTCTAATTTGTCTAGGTCCCTCTGTATCCTATCCCTACCCTCCAGCGTATCTACCACTCCTCCCAGTTTAGTGTCCTCTGCAAACTTGCTGAGGGTGCAATCCACGCCATCCTCCAGATCATTAATGAAGATATTGAACAAAACCAGCCCCAGGGGGGAAGGATAGCTCAGTGGTTTGAGCATTGGCCTGCTCAACCCAGGGTTGTGAGTTCAATCCTTGAGGGGGCCACTTAGGGATCTGGGGCAAAAATCAGTACTTGGTCCTGCTAGTGAAGGCAGGGGGCTGGACTCAATGACCTTTCAAGGTCCCTTCCAGTTCTATGAGATAGGTATATCTCCATATATTGTTATTAGGACTGACCCTTGGGGCACTCCGCTTGATACTGGCTGCCAACTAGACATGGAGCCATTGATCGCTACCCGTTGAGCCCAATGATCTAGCCAGCTTTCTATCCACCTTATAGTCTATTCATCCAGCCCATACTTCTTTAACTTGCTGGCAAGAATACTGTGGGAGACCGTATCAAAAGCTTTGCTAAAGTCAAGGAATAACATGTACACTGCTTTCCCCTCATCATCAGAGCCAGTTATCTCGTCATAGAAGTGAATTAGGTTAGTCAGGTATGACTTGCCCATGGTGAATCCATGCTGACTGTTCCTGATCACTTCAATCATACTAACAAATACTTCCTTAAGAAGAATCACATTATTGTCAGTGTCGGTGCATGGTGTAAATGGTGTTTATTAACCTATGTTTCTGCACAGTTGGATGTGCCTTGTTGTCTAACCGGAGGATGCTGTGTTGTAGCTCTGTTTCTATACAGCATGTGTCATATTTGTAAAAACTACATCTGTGTTATAGTTGCTGTATGTGCTGGGGTTTTAAGGCTCTGCAAACCTGAGCCAATCTGAGAGAGGCAGGAAGAGGAGCGCTACTCACAGAGACTTGGCAGGTTTATCCTTGCATAAGCCAGGAAGAGTCATGGGTGGAATTCTCACCCTGTCCTGGCCCCTGTATGGCAGATGTGGGCAGTGGTACAAATGGAGTCTTTAAAAGCCCTGGAACTGGCCAGAAGAGAACTGAGACACACAGCTGCAGGCTGCTTTCTGAGGATTCCTTCACAAACCCCAGCAAACGGACATGTCCGAGGCAGGGCTGGAGGTGGGTGGGACACGCACATGCAAGGGGGTGGAGCTTTCACATTTGCTGTTTGTTTGCTGTGTGGCTGTACAGTGTGCTTCCTTCAGTTCTGCTCTGCATCTGGCGAGTGACACAGAGAAGGAGCAGGGCTACTGCCATGTCCACAACATAACCAAAGGTGCTCTGGAGCCAGGGGATAGTGAAGCAGCATGAGCCAACCTCCAGCCATTACTCACTGCTTGGTAGCCAGCTTATGCCTGCCTCCTGTGCGGGTGCACAAGCAGGGCAAAAAGGCTCCATGTGTCCTCGCCCTCTGACCATATTTCTGTTCAGGGAGGAGATAGTGTAGCCCTTTGTCTATTATTCCCTTTGTATAGATATACACATACAGAAAGCTGTGCATGTGTTTCTGGTGTGCCTGTTTTCAACACTGAACTAAGAAACATTTAAATTTGTATCAATCCTCTTGAATAAATGCTTCTAGCAAAGGACAAAGAGGCTCTGTGCAAAGAGGCAAGATGTTCAACAGCAGATTGCACGAGCTAAGCAGCTGCAGATCGAAGGAGGACTGCCTAGCACAGTGCAAGAAGATTTACAGAAGCTGGAAGGTACATTAGAAAACATGCAGCAGAATATGGAGAAACGGGAAGAAAAATTACAGGTGAGTGTTCTGCATGTAACATTACAGAAATGAGTGTCCTGTATTCTATTTTCCCATTTTTTCATGTAATTTATTTATAGGATTGACAACTTGCTACTTCTTCCAGTGGTAACAGGTCAATGCCCTTTTCTTTAACTTGCTCTTGTATCCATCTGATGAGAGTTGCGTTTGCTCTATGTTTTAACATTTTTAACAAACCTGTGATCAGTTTCTCACCTTTGAAACTTGGTATGTGGGAACTTCACGGTTAGAACCCAGCCATCCCTCCTGGTACTTTTCTTTCCTCGTTTGAGCCAAATGTGTGAACCCTTTTGGATTATAGTACATCATTTACTTTTTTATTAGCTTCTAACTCAGTCCTAATTGACTGTGCTAATTCTCATTTAATAAACAAAATGCCTATGAATTCATTTTTAGATGGGAATTATGTGGCATATTTATTCACTGCACAGTAGTGAAATTATTTAGGTGGCATTCAATAATAATACCTACTATATATACAGCACTGTGCAAACAATTAAGCCTCACAACTGCTATATGAAATATCCGAATTTCACAGATGGGAAAACAGAGGCACAGAGCAAATCACTGACTCCCTCCTGATTCACAACCCTAAGCTCAATTCACCAGACTACACCCGCCCCTCAGTTTTTACTGCTCAAGGGTGATCGTGCCATTGGATTTGTCATTTTGCTTGGAGGTTTGAAGACACCACAGTTATTTCCTGTTACGATAGGCTAACACTATATGATTGACATTACAGAGTATTAGAAGACTTAATTGTAATTATTGGTGGGAGCAAATTAGGATATTTCTAAAAGGGCCCACCTTCTGCCAAGTCTTAATAGGGGCTTCAGTTTATTTCAGAAACTTGACATTTCAAGGAAATATTCATTACACTGATGATACTAGGTTGGGTTCCAAACTTGGAGGAGCTAATAATCAAATGCCCCATGTTAACCAAAATTTACATTAGATCAACAGAACAGATAGCTCTCTATATTCAGCTTGGTATTAATATAATTACCATTTTGCCTGTTTAGTTTTTTTTAACCACATTTTTTTCTAATTCTATAGGTATTATTGAGCAGAGATCCAGTCCTTCCGCCTTTACTTATATAGCCTTGAGGCTTTAGTAGGTTCAGATACATGCTTAAAATCCAGAGAGAAACGTACTACAGAGAACTGTACTTTTCTATGCAACAAAATAGAAGATGTGCCAGGGACCAACCTGACCTTAACTGTCTTCTAGATGGTTGTGTCTGTACTGTAGCTGGGGTTCTGAGAGGAAAAAAAAAATGATGGCTGTATTTTGCATTTAGGTCTGTAACCTTTGACCTTCTTCAGTAATTTACAACCAAACTCTTTTCTGTTATTGTCTTTTTGTGTGTGTGTATGTGTGTGTAGGTCACAGTAAACAAATGGGAACAGTTTGAAAGAGACAAAGAAACAGTAGTCAAATATCTTAAGCAAGCAAGCTCTGCACTTGAACGCATCTTAAGCTTTAGCAGTTTAGAGAGCCTCTCATCAGAACTGGATCAGACAAAGGTATAAATACCATTGTGTAAATTAGTAGAATTGTGACACTGTTCTTATTTGTTAACAAGTAGTGCCAAAAGTTGTCTTTTGATCTCTGTATGGTTCTCCATTAATGAGAGAGAGAATGTAGGTGAGGTCATATCTTATATTGGACCTACTTCTGTTGGTGGCAGGGACAAACTTTCGAGCTACACCGCTTTTAAGCTCCCATTAATGTCTGTGGAAGCCGTGAATGCAGGTTGGAGACAGTATAGTGCCTTCAGCAGTTAAATGATAATTTCACCACTGAAATGAATATATCTGTCAGTGAAGCACATATATGGAGAGTAAAGTAATTGCCTGAGCTTTACTATTTTAGTCAATACATGTATTATAAATATAAGGGTAGATATGAACAAAAATATTCACTTCCCTACCACACTGTCTGGAGATCATGTATCTGATATGTGTTTCTTCTTTACAGCGTGCACAGCAACAGCCTGTTATTGCAAGTAATTTTGAAGTCAGTAGACCAAATAGTTGATTTTTTTTCTCACATTCAGCATAACACTACACTAGTTAATTCCTTTTTTCTTTCTCTAAATCCTCTTTCTGTTTTCTTTCTGCTCTTCCTCTGGTGTTGACAACACAACTCATATTATCTAAAGTCTGATCCTTTTCCTATATTGATGTCAGTCAGAGCTTTGGTACTGACTTTTAATGGGGGCAGGTTTGGGCCCATAGTGCTTGCTTTTTTCCCTAGCTAAGTGTATTGTTTTTCTCAATGCTTATACCTTTCCCTGTTGACTATGATACCAAATTGTATCTAAATCTGGTCAATCTAGCAATCCACCATTATCTTGTATGAAAGGAAATAATGCTAAACATAGAAAAACATGAAGCTAAAAGCTACATGAAGCTATACATCCACTGTATATGCAGGGGTTATAGCACCTAAAATATATTAAATGTAATGAATATTCTAGACACACTGCCCTCTGCAATTTCATTAATAAAACTGCTTCACAATCCATCCAGTACACTGATTTTTAACTGAGTACATTGAAATATTATTGTTATTTCATGGTAGTTTCTTGCCTTAGTTTGATCGGAATAGTTAACTAAAATGAGCATTTGCGAATAGAAATGTGAAAATAAAAAGGTCCTGAGTTTTTACACATACCACAAATAAATATGAATAATCATGGAAACACCCTCTCTCCCCACAGGGGAAGAAAAAACAATAATTTTAGGATCAGGAAATGTAAAACATTTTTTTTTATAACCACTATGATGCCTCTTTACAGGAACTTTCTAAACAGACTATAGCCATTGCAGCACAGGCTGAGAATCTTGTGAAGAACTCCTCTGAGATACAGCTGGGCTCAAAGAACAAGCAATCCCTTCAACAGCAGGCAAAGTCAATCCAGGAACAAGTGAAAAAAGTGGAAGTTACCCTTGAAGAAGAGTATGTTCTTAACAAGTCCTAGTATTTCCTCTCTGCCATAAGAATGTATCCGATTTTTACATTACATTGTCAACATTTCATGTTAAGTCTCAAAGGGCAATGTAATTTCAGCTTGCCATGGGATAATAACCAGGAGAATAGTACTAAACATTGCTGAGAACACAAATACCTACTAATAAAGAAAACAGTGGCTTAATAATACAAAGTAACTACAATGATTCCAGACATATTTAACCAATAGATTTTTTTTTATTTCTAAGCCACAGGCACAATCTTATGAATTAGTCATTTTTCTCTAGGTACTAGAGCCTTTTGAAAGCTACACAATTACCATGTTTGTTTTACATTTTCCCACTTTCTCCACAGGAATATGTCAAGATGTGCCTTTATCTTAGTGAATGCCCCAATTTGATTTTCACTGGCAATGCAATAAGTATTTCTGCTGGTGAAAATAAGAAAAGGTTTGCCAAAATTCGTGTAAAAATGGAAAGATCAAGATCCACGGAAATATTGAGCAAATCCTGAAAAATAAATGTGACATTTTGCATTTGTAAAAACATAATGCATTTTCACAAGTTTGTGAATATTTCAGCTTGGACAGTGACATATAGTGAAACTGTTGGTAGATTCACATAGTTCTGGCTGTTAGTACCAAAAACTCTTATCAAGCCCAGCTATAGAGGCCTGAGTGCAGGTGAAGCTGGCAATCAGTGTCAAAAAATATTGGTTGCACCTTGTTGTGATCTCAACAATTTCTTTAGAATTTCAGTAGGGCTGTCAAGCAATTAAAAAAATTAATCGTGATTAATCACACGATTCAAAAATTAAACGCGCAATTAATCATGCGATTAATCACACTGTTAAACAATAATGGAATACCATTTATTTAAATATTTTGGATGTTTTCTACATTTTCAAACATATTGATTTGAATTATAACACAGAATACAAAGTGTACAGCACTCACTTTATATTTATTTTTATTACAAATATTTGCACTGTAAAAAACAAAATAAATAGTATTTTTCAATTCACCTAATACAAGTACTGTAGTACAATCTCTTTATCATGGAAGTTGAACTTACAAGTGTAGAATTATGTACAGAAAATAACTGCATTCAGAAATAAAACAATGTAAAACTTTTAGAGCCGACAAGTCCACTCAGTCATATTTCTTGTTCAGCCAATCGCTCAGAAAAACAAATTTGTTTCCATTTGCAGGAGATAATGTTAATAGATTCATAGATTCATAGACTCTAGGACTGGAAGGGACCTCAAGAGGTCATCGAGTCCAGTCCCCTGCCCTCATGGCAGGACTAAATACTGTCTAGACCACCCCGATAGACATTTATCTAACCTACTCTTAAATATCTCCAGAGATGGAGATTCCACAACCTCCCTAGGCAGTTTATTCCAATGTTTAACCACCCTGACAGTTAGGAACTTTTTCCTGATGTCCAACCTAAACCTCCCTTGCTGCAGTTTAAGCCCATTGCTTCTTGTTCTATCCTTAGGGGCTAAGGTGAACAAGTTTTCTCCCTCCTCCTTATGACACCCTTTTAGATACCTGAAAACTGCTATCATGTCCCCTTTCAGTCTTCTTTTTTCCAAACTAAACAAACCCAATTCTTTCAGCCTTCCTTCATAGGTCATATTCTCTAGACCTTTAATCATTCTTGTTGCTCTTCTCTGGACCCTCTCCAATTTCTCCACATCTTTCTTGAAATGCGGTGCCCAGAACTGGAGACAATACTCTAGCTGAGGCCTAACCAACGCAGAGTAGAGCGGAAGAATGACTTCTCCTGTCTTGCTCACAACACACCTGTTAATGCATCCCAGAATCACGTTTGCTTTTTTTGCAACAGCATCACACTGTTGACTCATATTTAGCTTGTGGTCCACTATAACCCCTAGATCCCTTTCTGCCATACTCCTTCCTAGACAGTCTCTTCCCATTCTGTATGTGTGAAACTGATTGTTCCTTCCTAAGTGGAGCATTTTGCATTTCTCTTTATTAAACTTCATCCTGTTTACCTCAGACCATTTCTCCAATTTGTCCAGATCATTTTGAATTTTGACCCTGTCCTCCAAAGCAGTTGCAATCCCTCCCAGTTTGGTATCACTGCAAACTTAATAAGCGTACTTTCTATGCCAATATCTAAGTCGTTGAAGAAGATATTGAACAGAGCCGGTCCCAAAACAGACCCCTGCGGAACCCCACTCGTTATACCTTTCCAGCAGGATTGGGAACCATTAATAACTATTCTCTGAGTACGGTTATCCAGCCAGTTATGCACCCACCTTATAGTAGCCCCATCTAAGTTGTATTTGCCTAGTTTATCGATAAGACTATCATGCGAGACCGTATCAAATGCCTTACTAAAGTCTAGGTATAACACATCCACCGCTACTCCCTTATCCACAAGACTCGTTATCCTATCAATCAGATTAGTTTGACACGATTTGTTCTTTACAAATCCATGCCGGTTATTCCCTATCACCGTACCACCTTCCAAGTGTTTGCAGATGATTTCCTTAATTACTTGCTTCATTATCTTCCCTGGTACGGAAGTTAAACTAACTGGTCTGTAGTTTCCTGGGTTGTCTTTATTTCCTATGTTGCCCGCTTCTTGTTCACAGTGTCACCCGAAAGTGAGAACAGGTGTAGCTGGCGTCGCAAGATATTTACATGCCAGATGCGCTAAAGATTTATATTTTCCTTCATACTTTAACCACCATTCCAGGGGACATGTGTCCATGCTGATGACGGGTTCTGCTCAATAACAATCCAAAGCAGTGCGGACCGAAGCATGTTCATTTTCATCATCATCTGAGTCAGATGCCACCACTTTTTTGGTGGTTTGGGTTCTGTAGTTTCCACATTGGTGTGTTTCTCTTTTTTAAGACTTCTGAAATCATACTCTACATCTCATCCCTCTCAGGTTTTGGAAGGCACTTCAGATTCTTAAACCTTGTGTCGAGAGCTGTAGCTATATTTAGAAATCTCACACTGGTACCTTCTTTGCGTTTTGTCAAATCTGCAGCAAAAGTGTTTTTAAAATGAACAAACATGTGCTAAGTCATTATCCAAACCTACTATAACATGAAATATATGGCAGAATGCAGGAAAAATAGAGCCGGAGACATACAATTCTCCCCCAAGGAGTCCAGTCACAAATTTAATTAACGCATTATTTTTTCAATGAGTGTCATCAGCATGGAAGCATGTGCTCTGGAACGGTGTCCCAAGTATGAAGGGGCATATGAATGTTTAGCATATCTGGCACATAAATACCTTGCAATGCCGCTACAAAAGCTCCATGAAAACACCTGTTCTCACTTTCTGGTAACATCGTACATAAGAAGTGGGCAGCATTATCTCCCGTAAATGTAAACAAACTTGTTTTTCTGAGCGATTGGCTGAATGAGAAGTGGACTTGTAGGCTCTAAAGTTTTCATTGTTCTGTTTTTGAGTGCAGTCATGTAACCAAAAAAAAAATTTACATTTGTAAGTTACACTTTCACGATAAAGAGATTGTACTACAGTACTTGTATGAGGTGAATTGAAAAATACTGTTTCTTTTGTTTATCATTTTTACAGTGCAAATATTTGTAATCAAAAGTCATAATATAAAGTGAGCACTATACACTTTGTATTCTGTGTTGTAAATGAAATCAATATATTTGAAAATGTAGAGAACCATGAAAAATATTTAATAAATTTCAATTGGTATTCTATGTTTAACAGTGCAATTAAAACTGTGATTAATCGCGATTCATTTTTTTTTAGTTAATCACGTGAGTTAACTGTGATTAATCAACAGCCCTACATTTAAACTTTCATTAAACATATGCATTTCCAAGCATAGTGGACCAGATTCTCAGTTAGTTCAAATCTGTGTTGCTCCATTTACTTCAGTGAACTACGATGATTTATCCAGTTGGGGATCTGATCCACTGGTTGTAAGATAAACTTCCAAGTATATCCCAGTCCCATGCTGCCTTACTGGAGTTACCCTTGGGTTGAATTTGCCCCAATAGTTCCAAGAAGTAAGATATGTTCCTGTCCATCTCAGTAGTTGCCTAACCAAAGGCAACTCAAATGCCAACATTGTTGACTATTTCATTATTGATCATTATCCAGCTACTCTGAAATTTTGGAAAGAGCTTGATTATAGTTCAACCACTTTTTCTTCCCAATGTGAATCCTGATCCCAACAGCTACTATAGCATGTATTTGGCTATTGGCAGTTTCATTCTTTACACACTCCCTCACTAAAATGTGTGAAATACTATATTCATTTACTATCAAATATTTTATAATTTTCTACTTAATAATTGACTTGCTAGTGTGATTTTTCCCTCCATCATTGAGCAGGCCACCACTGTCCTTTGATTCAACAGACTGAGTAGCCCCTTACTGCCAGTGATATATATTCATTTTTGTTTTTAATAATGTGGTATCATTTTATAAAGCCTTGCGGAAAGCTAGAAAGTTTGGCCATATTCCCATGCAGCCTCGGTTTGGAATAGATTTTCATTTGGAAGTAAAATCATGTAATATGTCTGTGGTACTGTGATAGAACAGGGCATCTTTACCCAATACCCCATAACTTCTTCCTGCAAAACATGCATGCCTGTATAACTGGACATTAGAACCAGATGAACCTGCAAAACATGTATTTTACATTGAAGTGAATATTTTGCACATACGGTCATGGGGTGGCTCATGCACTCTGCAGAATAGCAGTGCCAGTGGTTAGAAATGTGGTCCCAGAGATTTGTATTGAAGATGTCCCCCTAAACACAGCAGGTCTCACACACTGCTCTTCTATGGGAAAACCTTCAGGAGGAGAAAAAATAACAACAGCTCTGCATGGTCAGCTACACAGCAAAACTGACACACATTCTTTTTGTGCACATGGATTTGTAGCTGATCAGAGGGGACATAGAGTGTCCTTGAAATACTGCAGAGTCCAAGGAATCATAAGGAAATCAGATCCCAGTTGCTCAGTGTTTTGATTCCTGTATACTGATCCCCAGCCCATTTCCTCCTGGCATCATGATACACTTAGGATACATATTGCCACCTCATCTGAGTGTAATGCTGACAGACCCTTGTCGTTGGTTGGGATCAAACCTGGTACATCTAGAGTTTAATGCATGACCCTTTCCTGCCTGAGCTAAAAAATGCATACCCCTTAGCTAAGACTGTAGCAGGCTCATCAATCTTGAGCTGGTCTAGCTGCCACTTGTGGGGGACAGAGTGCCACATCAAGCAAACATGGATTACGTACTTCCTCTAGCTGGGGAAGCACATCCTGAGCTTCAGAGACTTCCGGATGAGCCCCCACTTGTAACACTGACAGACTCTGGTCGTCATCAGCTGGGATCAAACCTGGGACCTCTGGAGCTTAATGCATGACCTTCTATTGCCTGAGCTAAAAGACAAACCTCTCTTAGGGTACGTCTTCACTACCCGCCGTATCGGCGGGTAGCAATCGATTTATCCGGGATCGATATATCGCGTCTCGTTAAGACGCGATATATCGATCCCTGAACGCGCTCACCGTTGACTCCGGAACTCCACCAGAGCGAGCGGCGGTAGCGCAGTCGACGGGGGAGCCGCGGCCGTCGATCCCGCGCCGTCTGGACCCCAGGTAATTCGATCCAAGATACTTCGACTTCAGCTACGCTATTCGCTATTCGCGTAGCTGAAGTTGCGTATCTTGGATCGATCCCCCCCCCTAGTGTAGACCAGCCCTTAGCCAACACAGTAGCAGGTTCATTACTCACTAGCTGGTCTAGCTGCCACTAGAGGAGATAGAGTGCCACACCAAGCGGGCCTGGGTTTCATAATCACTGTCATGTTTTTTGAGAGGAATTGAAGCTATGGCCAAGGAGTTAATTTCGATATACCCAATTGGGGGCGTATGAGAGAAAGGAGAAGGGTACTTCTTGTGTGAAGCCTTGGACCCAAACCAAGATCAAGCAGAATCTCTTCCTGTTTTAACACATCTAAAATGTACATTTATGGACAAAAAAATATTTGGACCAAGCTCAGGCGTCATCAGTTTTCTGTTCTTTCACTCGGTGTTGACTCTTTGCTTGCGAAAAAAGCAGCTACTTGCAAGGCTGGCAGATTGTTGTTTATAGCACAAGGGAATAAAGCAGTCAGTCCTCATTGATCACATGCAGAGCTACAGTATACTGGTCTTAGTCATTTTGCTGTAAAATGAATTCAGACCCCTTTATTTTTACGGATCTGGTACAGCCATATAATGTTCATATTCCACACAATATTGTGTGTATATGGTGCCTGGATTGCTTCTCTTTGTTATTTCTTGCTTTCATGTGTTCCTTGATACACAGATTTTACACTTACTCATATTGTATGTACCACTATTGAAATTAATGGAATTGTGCAAAGTCTGATATGACTTTGGTCCAAAACACACATCTACATTCTCTAAAAACATTCTTTTGAAAATACAAACTGCCTGTAATTTGGGTAAGAAGTATTTTTTTAATTAGACCTTGAAAGAAAAGTTTCACTATATTAAACTGTTTATTTTCTCTACTTAATCTGGTTAATTTTAGTATTAAAACCATGGAAATGGTGAAAAGCAAGTGGGATCATTTTGGCAGTAATTTTGAAGCTCTGTCCATCTGGATAACTGAAAAAGAAAAAGAACTGGATGCCTTGGAAACATCATCATCTCCCTTGGATATGCAAACCAGCCAAATGAAGGTGATTGGTTCACATGTTACATTAAGCATTAAAACCTTGTTTCTCTCTCTCTCTCTCTCTCTTTTTTTTCTTTTTTTTTTTTTTTTTTTTTTTTGCTAGTGGCTGCAAGGGCGAGGAACAGACATTTGACTCAAGTTTCAGAGCTACAATGATGTAAAGATGTTACACTTTGTATACAAAGATACCAAGCTCAAAGATTTTGCAAGAGCTAAAGGAAAAACATTATAGGCTGGTTTCTCTGTTAGTGGCTATTTATACCTACAAAACCTTCATTGTATGTAATATTAAAACATTTTAATTAATGCATAGTTTTTTTCTTTTTTGAATGAAGCTCACTGGCTTACAAAATAGTATTGTGGTATGTTTATACAGAGTGTAGAAAGCCTTTGTATTGTAAAATGTACATCAGTCAGTGGCTATAGCACCTTATTTTATAGCACCTGATGTTCTGTGTATCTTTTATGCTGAAATAATAAAGGAACTAGTGTGCTCACTAGCTTGTGCACCCATAGACCTTTATTGCTACAGTATTTACAGAATTCCAAATTATCTGTACAGTATTGTAGGTACACATTTTCTCCTAATTCATTTATTAGCCTCAGAGATGCCTAGTACCTCCAAAAGTTGCATTTAGTCAAAAATACGCTGTCAGTTCCAAGGATCACTTTACATCCCCCTGCAAAAAATAATAGGTATGTCTTCTCAACCTTCATGTGCTCATGGGTCCAAAGTTCCCAAAATGTAGAGTTTTCTATAAACCCTTTAACTCTGCAATGGCTTGCAGTTCGGCTGCTGCAGGCTGTTACAATATATTTTGAAAGGGTCCCAAGTCTGATTTGATTCAGGTGACTGGAAGAGTTTCTTGACAGAATATTAATTTCTGAAGATATGATCATATTAACATATACTAAATAAATGAAATCATCTATCTCTTGGTTGCGGCAGTGAAAAATAAAACACTGCTTGAATTCTTGCCTTGTCGTTAAATCAATGTTTCTAAAAAACTCAGAGTAAAATTAATATCTCTGTGTTTTTCACAGAGACACATTAAATCGTACATCCCTATTTGTTAGCAGCTACTAGATAGAACCCCAGTGACTCTGATGCAGGAAACTGAGCACATCTGAATTACACATGACATTATGTTATAATTTAGAAACTAGGTCCCTGAACTGGTTCTTCTGCATGAAGCCTAACTGACTTATGCAAATACATAGTGGTTCATCCATGCAGATCTGATTGGAGAATTGGTACCTATTTGTGTGCTGTGCTTGAACAGATTTGCAGTGATTACATTCCATCCCAGTGTAAATTTATGAGAAATTCAGTATAACACTTCAACTAAATGCCAGTTATCAGACTGAAAATTATTTTAAATAGATAAACATTTGAGCGAATTACCATAAAATAAAGAAAGTTCTTCAACATGAAGCTACATGAAATAAAGATGAGTATGTTTCTAATGAACAAAAGCAAGGCGATGCACGACGAAGTGTGAAACTAGCCATGTGTCCCTCAACATCGAGACATAAATAGATGCCACCTCAGTTGCTTTCATAATGTTTATAGTTCTGTCTACATTTGAAGAACTTGTGTTGTGTATTGTAGTGTATTTGCTGCTTTGTGTCACATTCCTAATAGTGCTTATAGTGTAGTAGACAGTATTAAACAATGTCACAATCTGAGTGGCTCAATGGAAAAATTGTATGATACACACTTTCTCATCTCTAGATCACCAGAACAGATGAATATAATTATCATTGCATGACTGTTCACTAACCCCTATGTGAAAAGTCTAATGAGGCTGACATGTTGGCCTTGTCGTCAGTGGCAGAACTCCCACTGCTTTCAGTAGAGCTAGGGTTTCACCCTTGGCGATTTCACTGTAATTCCTAATTCTACAGAAATTACTACTACAGTTATCACTAAATGGTACCACTATTGGCAGACTCAGTTATCCACCTCCTCTTAGGTGC
Organism: Terrapene triunguis; assembly: GCF_002925995.2. NCBI lineage: Eukaryota > Metazoa > Chordata > Testudines > Emydidae > Terrapene > Terrapene triunguis. The sequence continues at coordinate 38,985,222 of NW_020664436.1, forward strand.
ACTGTAGGTGCTCCTGTTCTGCTGTGAGAGGGGGGAGGGATAGCTCAGTGGTTTGTACATTGGCCTGCTAAACCCAGGGTTGTAAGTTCAGTCCTTGAGGGGGCATTTAGGGCTCTGGGGCAAAAAAACGACTGTCAGGGACAGTACTTGGTCCTGCTAGTGAAGGCAGGGGACTGGACTCAATGACCTTTCAAGGTCCCTTCCAGTTCTATGAGATAGATATATCTCCATATATTATATTAAAAAAAAAATATTACAGCTCCAGTGCTGTCAATCTAGTATCTCTCATTAGCATTGTATTCTCATGCAAAAAAAGTTATTTTATAATCTGAATTAATTCAAAACATTACACATAGACTTTATAACTGCTGATTTACTATAGTGCATTCTAGCTATACTATATAACTTTGCTGTTCTAGATATTAACCTTGCAAAATTCTATTCATCCAAAATTGAGTAATTATTTTTGAATAGCAAGTAAAATATAATTAGTATTTTTGTTATCATCATGATGACAGTGGTTGAGTAGATCTAGTGCCTAGAATGGTACAGTTTCATGACAATTTTGGAATTCTTCCATTCACATATACCTTTACATAAACATTTATGAGGATGATAGAGCATTTCCTAACATTAGTAAAAGAGGGCTTCTCTCTCCCCATTGCCAGCCAGTTCTGATAACTATATTTCACTACTTGTGAGCAAAGCTTCACGAACATGCCACGTGGTCTGAGTGAACATTCTTCCCTGGTGAAGAAAACGTAGTTTTCCATGTGCACAGAAGTTTAATGAGTAAATATGTGTAGGTGTCACAAGTTTCCAACATGTGTGAAGGTCTCATGCTTATCTCTAATTGCCAATGAAAATAAGCATAGAAACATATAAGATAGGATAAACTATGATCAGCTAGTGCCTACCTGCAAAGCAGTTAATGAAATCAAAAGCCAATGCTAGATTATCCCAGACCTCTGCTCAATGACCCAGAGCAAGTTGGAGGAGAATGTTGTCTTGAACTCCAATCTGGCTCTCTATTTAACCCTGTGCTTGAGAGGCAGAATCACCCTAGTTAAATTTCTAATCTGATTTATACTGAGAGATCATAAAATTGAGATGGAAAATACCTATTTTCCAATTTATAAAGTGCTCCTATTTACACTCTAGGGCACATGCTTGCAAATTGTTAAATTACATTCATATTTGCTTATTTTCTATCTCCTGATCAATATAGTTTGTTTTTCATTGTACATTTACTAAGTTTATTTGTCAAGCCTAATTTTAAATGTCAGTTGCTGACTAAGTTACATTTATTTTTCCTTCTTGAATCCCAACCAGAATTATTCAACCAATTCCAAGGGGCAGAAGATTCTAAATATCATCCTGTCTGCTTATACTAATGTACATTTCATTTAGCCTGCACTAGTTGGTTTTCGTAGATAATGTTTTTTAAATCAGCTTTCCAACATTAAATCCAAGAAGGAAAGGGAGCTTAGATAATATAATAAGGATTTTTATAACCATATGTGTTGGGTGATCTCTGAGTTGTCCTGTACATTGATTTATAAGAAAATTACTGTGACTACTATTAGCACTAATAGAAAGAAAATTGAAAGTGATTATTCCGATCAATTGAAAATCGATTGTGGCTACTGATTTATTATTATTTACATTTTAGGTTATTAGTAAAGAAATAGATGGTAAAATAAATGGAATCCCAAGTCTAGAAGAGGAAGCTCAGTCTTTTTCTCAGTTTGTTACTTCTGGAGAATCTGCGCATATTAGAGCCAAGTTAACACAGATCAGAAGGTACTGGGAAGAGCTTCGAGATCATGCACACTGTCTGGAAGGAATAATCGCGGGGAATGCATCACAGCAGCAGAAATATGAAGAAAATCTCAATCAGGTAAACATTGCAAATTCTCAATAGACTATTCACAGACAATTTATAGAATGTCTATAGTTTCCCAGTAGAACCCTAAAATTACACATACAGTACCCTATTATATTATACAAGAGATTGTATTAAGGTCTATTTTTAGTTAGCTAAGCAGTTTCGAATCCTCCACTGGTAAATTTTGTTTAAAATGATTTAAAAGGTAATGAAATAGAGAAATCATAATGCAGAACCATAGTGTTATATGTCTTTAAAATAACAGAAAACAGTTCTTCTGGATGCTGCAACAGTAAATCAGGTCCAGACACTTGACATATGAAATTGTCCATCTTCAGTACCAGGTTGGAATGAATATTGTTTGCATAAAGGGCCAGTCCTGCGAGGTGCTTAAGCATCTCCTGAGAGCAGCTGAATGCCCTAGACTCCTATTAACTTCAGGAAGCACAGAGCACCTCACAGGGTCAGCCCTTCAAACTGTAGTTGGCTCTGGATACTTAATTTATTAGTAAACATATAATTTTAAAATGTGTCATTGAATTTGTTTTTTGCAGTTTTTTTAAACCTCTGTTTTGTATATATGTCATAGGTGCAGCAGGCTGTGTCTAGATTTGAAGCTAAACTGGCTGAGCCAGCTACTTCATGTTTTTCATCAGCAGATACTTATAAAGCTCTTCAAGATCACATGGTAAAAACATGCTCCGTAATTGCTGCTTGTATATTTATTTACTAATTGAGGGAACCTGTATTATATTGACCTTCTTGCAGAAAACAGAAATAACTTACAGCTGAGAGACTGATTTACTTCCATGGGCTATGGGGCAACTGGACCTGGGGAGGAGCGTGCAAGTTACTGCTACCAACCCCGACCCTGCCATGCCTGAGGGGTTCTGCCTGAAGGCACAGTTTTTAAATTTGGGCCAGTGTTCCACAGGAGACTCCTTGAGAAATACACAAAATCTACACATGTCACCAGACAGCCCAGTCCCATAACCAAGTGGGATTTGTCACTACATCTCCCCATCCCTTCAGGCAGACTTTCCTGCTCCTAGGGGGCACAGATAGAGGAGTGAAGCAAGCCTTGAGAACTTATAAATTCGTCTGCATTTTAAAACATTATCATAAATAAAAGATAAGAAATGCACATAGTTCTGAATGTTCCTGTTGAGAAATTTCAAGAAATTTTGTCTTGGTTTACAGCAGTGGTTTCCAACCTTTTTATGCACAAGATCACTTTTTGAATTTAAGTGCAACTCAGGATCTTCTTTGCCCTTCCCCGAGGCCCCACCCCCTCCCTCTCTCTATCCCCCCTCCCTCTGTCACTTGCTCTCCCCCACCCTCACTTGCTTTTACCGGGCTGGGGCAGGGGGTTGGGGTGCGAGAGGGGATTTGAGGTGCAAGAGGGGGTATGGGGTGCTGGCTCTGGGAGGGTGCTCAGTGCTAGGGCAGGTGATTGGGGTGCAGGACGGGTTTTGGGGTGCAAGAGGGAGTATGGGGTGTTGGCTCAGGGCTGGGGCAGGGGGTTGGGGTGCAGGAGGGATTTTGGGGTGCAGGAAAGAGTATGGGGTGTTGGCTCTGGGAGGGCACTCAGGGCTGGGGGTTGGGGATGGGAGGGGTGCGGGCTCTCACCGGGCGGCACTTACCTCGGATGGCTCCAGGGCAGCGGTGCAGGAGGGCTAAGGCAGGCTCCCTGCCTGCCCCGGCCCCACACTGCTCCCAGAAGCAGCCAGCATGTCCATGCGGCCACTTGGGGGGTGGGGGAGCACATGGCTCTGCACACTGCCCTTCTCTGCAGGCACCATCCCTGCAGCTCTCTTTTTTTCCGCAGTTCCCCATTCCTGGCCAATGGGAGCTGTGGGGGTGGTGCTTACAGGCAGGAACAGCGCACGGAGACCCCTGCCCCTCCCCTTCTTCCCCGGGGCCTCAGGGGCATGCTGGCCGCTTCTGGGAGTGCCGCGTGGCCAGGGCAGGCAGAGAGACTGCCTTAGCCCTGCTGCACCCCTAGACTTTTAGCGTCCGGAGATCACGATCGACTGGCAGAGGCTCCAGGATCGACCAGTCAATTGTGATTGACAGGTTGGTGACCTCTGGTTTAGAGAAATCTATGATTAGGAATGGATTTTCTTTTGTTTATTTTCCCTTTATCGCACTGACTATTCACACTAGACATGGGCTTAAGCTGGAAAATTCAGATCTAGAACCAGATTTCTAGCTTCTAGAACTCTGGGGCTGTTTCCATTTTGGGTTTCTATGTCGTCCATTATAAAGATACAGATAATTAGCAAAATTTGGATTTGGATTCAGATTTCAAAAATCCAAAGTTCAGGGGAGTTTCCTCCAGGGTTTTGGTTCACCTCTTTCTATATATTACATACACATTCATCATTACTTCTCTTTTATTTCCTCTAGGAAAATAAATACAAATCTTTGGTCAGAATGCCCTTGCAGATATGTGTGCTTAATTCTTACTGATGTCAAGGACAGCTGCTTGCAAAGGCCATCTGCAAGGACAATCTAACCCCTTAAACTGCAAAAAGTTGTAGATAGTAGCAACAACAGGGGTCTGTTTAATGAGGAAAAAATATTGTTGCATGTAGAATATGTAGCCATACACTGGGTGAAATTGTATCTACTATTATTGCTTGTTAAGGAGCCATAATGGGCTTGCCGCTTAAGCGTTACTAATGAATACTGTACCATGACAATTTATTATCTTTTGAGAACAAATTCTGCATCCTTATTTACCTTAAAATATTAGCATTCCTTTCTCTGCCATTCTTGTTTCTTTTTGAGATACTCACTGTAGATTGATTCTTCTGTGATGTATTATAATTGCATCCTTTTCTACTCCTTGTAATTCATTTGGTAGAAGTGCTTTGCTATTGCAAGCGTAGGATTCTGGGGGGGGGGGTTCAGTCTTCCCTTTTTTAAATCATTTTTATTGTTTCTGGTTTGTTTCCATGTAGACATTGTAGCCCCAGTTCTCCTGAGATGGCACGTTACAAGGCTGCCTTAAAACTGGCAGAGCTGTTTAGTGCACGATTCCCTTTGCCTAAGTTAGTGTATATCCACTGTAACTGTTCTCATGCCTCCCCCCACTCCAGCACATAGGGCATGGCTGAGGGTGTCTACTCTGTAACTATCCTCGGCTGCTGGAATGACCCCGTAGGGCTATGAGCTGCCAAAATCAATTAGAACAGCCTTAGGCAGCTGTTAGGGAGTCTGGAACTTTGGCCCCCAACCAAGCCTTGTGCCAGGCACAGCCTGTCCAGTCCAGAGGATCTTGCCATTTCATAGTTGAGTGGGTTTTTCCCTAAAGTTGTTTACAAGGAGATTCTTACCCCACATACTATATACCTTTTGTGTCTGATGTGTTCATGTTGTTTGTTTCTAATAGAAGACAAATTCTCCGACCTAATGAGAAAAGGAGCATTGTGCAGTGGACCTTTGTTGGGGGACAGAGGTGTTGGAATCCTTTCTCTAAGGTCATGGAGCACCTATGCAGGAATTCCATGATCCTTGGGCTGTAGCAGTGCTGCAGATACTGTGCTTCTTTCAGCAGGATTTGTGCCACTGGATCTTGGTAGTTATTGATGCCCTGGCACACTCCTGCCACTTCCCTGGCCTGCCTCCCAAAGAGTAGCATGGATCAAATCCAAGCATTTATGGAGTAATGCTCCATGCCATTCAGGGAGCGAGGAGTCCTCTCTGTGCATGGCTTTTCCCTTCATGTGTTGAGACACCTTACCAATTCCATGGCCTCCTTTGAGCTCCTGTAGAGGAATAGGAGTTGTCTCATGGGTATTATTGTTTGTTTATTTTATTTGTGGCTTGTATTTCCTTATCACCATCAACAGGATCTCTACCAGGCTGTGGGGAAATTGAACAACACTGTGACCTCCCTCTTAGCCTCTGCCCATAAGGTCACCAACAAAAAAAAAGCTATTCAGGAGGTTACAGTGTTACAGGAGAGATATGAAAAGCTGCTAGGAAGAGCTAAAGAGAAACAAACCTTACTAGAGACTCTGCTAGCACAGTGGCAGAGGTGAGTAACCCGCTCGCCTTTATTTTGACAAATACAGAGACTTTTCTGCAGATTGTCCAAGAGAACATGGGGCGCTTGTGTTGGTAATGTTCTATGCCATGCTTTTGTTAGGCAGGAGAAGGAGCTATCTATCTTCCTGACCTGGTTAGAGAGATGTGAAACTGCAGCCGGACCTCCAGAGCAGTATGTTTCCGCTGACAGAGTCAAATTGGAAGGTGAATTACAGTCAGTACAGGTAAATTTTGGGATTGAAAGTTAGCCCAGCAGTGTACCTGCTTTTACGGATTGCCTTTTCTGTAGCTTTATAGGAATGGATCTGGTCATTTGACCTCTGACAATCTTGCTGAAGTTGAATTGTAGAGATTCACTCAACTGAAAGCGCTTACATTATTATTTATTGATTCATTTATTATCATAGTGCCTAGGAGCCCCACTCATGGACTGGGACTTCAGTGTGCTAGGTGCTGTACAAACTCAGAAAAGATATAAGTGTTTATGAAAGTGCAGGCAAAATCGGAGGGGGGGGGTTTAAGGAAAATTTTTATTTTGCAATTAGTATATGCTGTTTCCTGGGGAAGAGTGCTACAGGATACCCTACCACCCACCAGAGACTGAGGGGCTTCAGGGTGAGTGCCACAGGATCTTCAGACTGCAGGGCTGTATTTTCTTTAGGTCACACACTTGTGTATTTTTTTATTGTATGAGAAGAATTTTCAGAGAGCAAAGCTTGCAGGGATTTTGCATTCAGAATGGAAATGGTGATTTTGCAGCACTTCCACTGAGTTTTTGAATGTAAAATTTCACACAGGTCTAAGGCACTTTTCCCCCATGAACAAATGCCCTGTGTTGTAGTGGACTAATGGGAAACATTTGGGCAAAAGCAGCTCTTTTTTACAAGTCCAATGAAGACATAATTTCATTTCAGCACTGAAGAGAATGGAGAGGTTTTTCTATGTTCAGGCCAAAGTGTGATTTTTTTCACACAGCTGTAGCACTGGTGGCAAGGATCAAATTCTGGGCTAGATTTTGCAGCCATTTACTGATGTGTGAGCACTTAATCTCACAAGCAGTTTCATTGTCTACTTGTTTGAATAAGTGCTCACGAACATGAGAAATGATTGCAAAGCTTTGCCCTTCAAGAGGTACTGAGCACTTGCTGAGTGTCTAGATGTTCTAAAAACCCTGAACACCTGTAAGGATTTGGTCATACCTGAGTCTTGACTGAGAGTCGTGTGTTGGAGCTCCCCAGCTGACTACAGTCTGACATGTTTACTTGCATACTATGATACTGTATTTAACCTAAAATGTGCAATCTACTGTTCCCCAGGATTTGCAAGCTGATATTACATCCCATGCTTCACTGTATACCAGCCTATTACAGTTAAATGAGTCACTGTTCACAACAGCTTCTGAAGAAAGCGTGAAAGCCATGAAACAAGAGTTCGAAGAGCTGGATGGGAGATGGAAAGCTTTACCACAGACTGTTAGCAACAGGTTTGTGTTTCAGGGTGTGTCTAACATGGTTTACATGCTCAAAAATAGTAATCAACAATGCAGATGAAGAATACCCTGCCTCAGTCACAGCTTTACAGTGTGACGCTGGAATTGTTAGGTTTTATGGGCCATATGCTCGCAGAAGTGGAGAGTATGGGAATCCAACAGATCCAGCATGCTGCCTCTGTGACATCATTCTTCACCTTCTCCAGTGGAAGTGTTGAGGATCTATGTGCTAGGAGGAGGGTGGGGCAGGCGGTGGAGGTAGTATTGTCCCCACACAAATACCATGGCACTTCCTCATGTAAGTTAACATTGGCATTAACTTACCGCGCTTTCCTGCTCGGTACGACGGAACCTTCCTTTTGTGGGGAGGCCCAGGTCTAGCAGCTGGTGAGGGAGCCCCTACCATCTTGACCTCTGCAAGAACCACGCTGATAGCAGCTGTGAGTTAGAATCCACTCAGATATTCTTGTCTCCATGGATTCCTCAAGATCCATATGGATCTCAAGTATCCTGTGATTTTGGAGCCTAAACATTTTACTTCTTCAGAGAAAATGTCAACTCTCTCGAGGGGAATATGTATGGAATTCTGCAAGGAAAATCTTGCAGCATTTCTTGTCCCCCTTCAGTCTTCTCCTGCATAGGAAATGATATAGCAGGTTTTTTTTTTTAGTTTAGTATGTAATGGCTTAATCTTGAGTACTCCTGTGAAAGGATGAGCATCTCTCTGGATTGCTCAGCACCTTTCAGGATGGAGCCCAAAGTGCACTTGCTTGAAGTTACTTTAAACAGAATTGTTATGTCTGAAAATTCAAGTTTAAGATCATGGGCCCACTCCTGTAACCTTTGCTCCCATGAGTCTTTCTTTCTTTCTTTCTTTCTTTCTTTCTTTCTTTCTTTCTCACCTGGAATGTATTTTAATACTGTCTAGTCAGCTGCAGTTTTGATTAATCAAAGTGACTCACTCACACTGAAAAGTTAACTTTTTATTTTTATACTTGATGTCCTGTAGGATCAGTTTCCTTCAGTCTCTTGTTGCTGAACATGGGGAGTTTGATGAACTGCTGCTCAGTTTTTCAGAATGGATTAACCAGTTTCTTGGTGAATTGCAAAATACTTCTGAGATAAACACAGCTGATCAGCACCCAGCTGTATGCCGCAATCAGGTAAGCTATCCAGTTGAAATATTCAAAAATATAAAGAAAAGCATCCTATCCACAGTGCATTCCAAAGACCATGCAGCTAAAATTATGATGAAGCTGCTTAACCTGTTGGAAATCTGATTGTCTGTATTACACAGTTCACTTTTTTGATTGGGTTAATGCAAATCAGCAATGCAGCATTGTTCCTACTGGGTTCTAATTAGTGATAATCGTACTGATGAGCTTAATTTCTTTTGTCAAGACTTCTCTTTGAACCTTTGTATGGAAAATCAGTTTGTTTCCTTTCTTTCTAAAAGGACCACTCTATGGAAGTGGAAAGCAAGAAACAGGAACTTCGAAGTCTGAGGGAACATGTAGAAAAGCTGTGTTCTTTTAGTCGCCCAGAGGAGCACCACATGCTACAGGGGAAGGCTGAAGACTGCATCCTGCTCTTCCAGGAGGCCAGTCAAATAACCAGCCGAAGACAAGAGGCTCTGAATCAGCTTGGGGTGTTCCTAGAGTTACATGCTGCTGCATCAAGTGTGCTTCATCACCTGAGGCAGACAGTAGAGACTACTGGAAACATGGATAAGGCTAAATCAGAACTGCTGGAGAAAGAACTGAGGGATGTTGTTCAAGATATTAACAAATTAGCCCCTGCAGCAATCACTTTGGATGGAGCCCTTACAAAAGCGCAATATCATCTAAGACATGGAAGTTCTGAGCAGAGGTCATCCTGTAGGGCTATGGCTGATAATCTGTGCTTAGAACTGGAGTCAGTCCAAAATCTGTTGGGAACCAAACAGAGTGAAGCAGAAGCCCTTGGAGCCTTACAGAAGTCTTTCATGGAGCGTAAAGAACAGATGTTAAAGAGCATTGAAGATATTGAGGAAAGAGCTGACAAAGAAGGATTGAAGGAGCCAACACTTCAGGCACTACAACAAAGGTAAAACAAAAATCTTAGGAAGTACTTGATCTTTGGTGCCTTTTTTTTTTTTGCTTGTATTCCATAGTATTAGATGTTTTGATGACAGACTACTCCATAATCATTTTATTCCTTGGGTTAAATTCACTCCTGGGAAATCTAGGTCTCCAGTGGTAGAAAGTCTGCAAAGGAAAAGGTTGCAGTGGTGCAAGTTACACACAATCTGTGGAGCCAGCCAGCACAGTTCCAAAAGTGAGCAGTCTGGCAGAAGAGAGGGCACGACAGATGCTCTGTTTCAGCACATCCCTCAGATCTCTTTCTCTGGAAAAGCAGATGGTGAAATCCCTGCCACTAAAAGTTGCTTTATCCTGAGAGAATCCATACTGTAAAGTGGCAGTACAAAAACTGCTAGCCCTTTCTTGGGGCACAGCTGCCTCCATTAGCATAGACATTGCAGATTCTGTATTCACAAATTAGCAAGGCATGAATGGAACCCATTAACTGTAATAAACTGTCAGATTATAAAGGAGACTGATTTAAAAGGGATTCTAAAATTCTAGAAGAATATTTCCAAGTACACTTTGTGTGAGAATTGAGGAGAGGGGGCGTATGCATGTATTGTTATAGAAACACAGAGGACTAGATTCTGATCTTAGTTTCACCAGCATCAGTCCAGTGTAACTTCGTCTTCAGTAGAATTGTCCCAGATTCCCACTGTTACATCTAAAGTCAAAAATTGACCCTCAGACATATTTTATATACAACCTCTCTCTTTCTCATTTCATTTTCAGTGAAGATAAGAAGTAAATGTGTAACCACTCTTTCAATTTGCAGATTAAAGATCTTTAACCAACTAGAGGATGAACTGAATTCATACCAGCATGAACTGCAGTGGTTGATGGACAAAGCAAAACAAATGGCCCAAAAGGATATAACATTAGCACCTGAAATTGACAAAGAGATAAATCGTTTGGAAGCTACCTGGGAGGATACCAAGAAACTAATCCAGGAAAAGTAAGTAGATTTTGGATATACTTAAAATGAAGGAGAAGAAGTACCTTTCTTTTGGTAGAGGAAGAGAGCTTAGGTATTTGTATATTATTTCTTTTGCCACATCAACTCCAATATACAATAATACCACCTAGTAATCATATACTGTTTGATATCTTAAAAGCACTGTACAAACGTGATATAATTGGGGGGAGGGATAGCTCAGTGGTTTGCGCATTGGCCTGCTAAACCCAGGGTTGTGAATTCAATCCTTGAGGGGGGCCCCTTAGGGATCTGGGGCAAAATCAGTACTTGGTCCTGCTAGTGAAGGCAGGGGGCTGGACTTAATGACCTTTCAAGGTCCCTTCCAGTTCTAGGAGATAGGATATCTTAAATTAATAAATTCATATTAATTGTGTGCTCTTTTGTGCTTTTCTGAACTTACCCTATGGTTGGAAAGTTTGGAAATGTCCATTAAGACTACATGAATACTATGTAATTAGAATGTACATAATGCACTATTTCCCTGCATGCTACCTCTGCTACATGCCAATCTTCCACTGGGCTTGAAACTACTCCTGAGCTTAAGTCTCCTCTATGTCTGCATGTAGCACCACCCTCTAGGCAGTCAGCCCAGCTCAAGATTGTTTTGAGTAAAATCATAACTCAAGCCATTTGTTAGATCAGAGGTGGGCAAACTATGGCCCGCGGGCCACATGCGGCCTGTGGTACCGTCCTGCCCGGCTAGTCCCCGGCCCCTCCCCTGCTGTCCCCTCTCCCCCGCAGCCTCAGCGCGACGCGACGCCCGCTCTGGGTGACGTGGTAAGGGGGTGGGGTATAGGGAGCGGGGGGGGAGGGGTTGGATAAGGGGCAAGGGGTTCCGGGGGGTAGTCAGGGAGCAGGGGGTGGTTGGATAGGTGTGGGATTTGGGGAGGGGGGCTGTCAGAGGGCAGGAGGGGGGGTGGATAGGGGGCGGGGCAGTCAGGGGACAGGGAGCAGGGAGGGTTGGATAGGGAGTGGGTTCCCGGGAGGGGGCGGTCAGGGGACAAGGAACAGTTGGGGTTGGATGGGTCAGGGGTTCTGAGGGAGGCAGTCAGGGAGTGGATAGGGGGTGGGGGCCAGGCTGTTTGGGGAGGCACAGCCTTCCCTACCCGGACCACCATACAGTTTCGCAAACCCAATGTGAACCTCGGGCCAAAAAGTTTGCCCACCCTTTTGTTAGATAATACTCAGCAGGGCATGGTGGGGGTCTATCTGTCTATATAAGAATATAGTGATATATATTCTCTTGATATATATTCCAGTAATTTTTTCTCAGTCTTAACTGCATTTGCATTTGTTTGAAAAGAAAACTAACATTCTTTTAAGGTTTTTTGCTTGTACATTAGTTTTTTTGCTGAAATAAGCGGTAGGCTCTTTCAAACATGATTCTGGGTTACACTATAAAATTCCTCTCTCTCCTTAGTACTGACACCCTTCAAATATTTGTATACATGCTGGCACTTAGCCAAGCTATGTGTATTTCACTTCTATAGATTTCATCCTCTGTCACTCCCTTTATCACAGTCACCACAGGTGTTATGTTCATTTGAATTCACTCTAGTTTCCCAATATCTATCTGGTAACGAGGTGTGCAGATCTGAACAAAGGGGAGGAGGAGGACTTAATTTACCAGGCTCTTATACCTATTCTGTCAAGGTCACTACCTGCTCCTCATCTTTATTTTATGTGCTGCAAAGGCATGGATAAGGCAGCGGAAGCTCACTTTGAACGGGGGGATAGAGGTGAATAGTGAGACCTAAACACACAAAGCATTGTATTAAACCTGGGGAGCGGGAGGAAGTCAGGATGGCTGCTCGACATGGGGAGTGGGAAGAGTCAGGGACAGTGGGGGAGGTCGGGGTGTGAGGAATAGGAAGGGGAGTCAGGGTGGGTGCTCTGTATGGGGAGTGAGGAGAGCTACAAAGACTTGGGGTCCTTTGGGAGAGGGCAGCCAGCTCCAGTTTTGGGGGGTGGGGTCTGGAGGTTTGCATCTCTCTCGCTGGGGTAGTTGCTCCCAACCCCCCCAGTTCCTGCCTGCTCCCGCTGTGACAGCTGCTCTGGGTCCTGCTCTCACCGCCACTCCCAGAAGCCGTGGAGCCCCACTCAGCCTGAGTGCATAAAACAACTCACTTAAGAATGACACACGGAAATGGAAATATAGAGCAGCATCCACAGTATTTCCATTGTGGAGGCACTAGCCCCAATGCCCCCCAGTTCCTCAGATGTCTCAGAGGCCAGACATAACCGCCTGGGAACTGAAGATACCATACGTATATAAAGCCATACCTGCTTGCTTAATAATAAATAATTATTAATAATAGCACGTACATGTTCAAAGCAATGAAAATACATTACCTAACTAATCCACATAATATCCCTTTGTGGAAGTATATTTATCCCTATTTTACATATGGGGAAATTGAGTCAGAACAGCAAAATGACCTACCCAAGGACACACAAAACAGCAAGTCAGAGGTAGAGCCAAGAATAAAACATGCAGTTTTAAGAGTTATGTAACTGGGTTATTTAGCTCCCTTTAACTCACCCAACTACAGCCCAGCTATGGCAGCGAGGAAGAATGATTTGGTGGCTAGGGCACTAGATCGGGACTCAGGAGACCTGGGTTGAATTCCCTGTTGTGTCAGACTTGCTATATGAGAAGTCATTAGTCACTGAGTGCCTGAGCTCTCCATCTGTAAAATGGAGATAACAGCACTTCCCTATCTCACAGGGGTGTTGTGAGGATGAATACAGTAAAGACTATGAGTTGCTCAGATACTATGGTAATGGGAACCATATAAGTACCTGAAAGTCAGTTTCATAGTGAGTCTTTCTGACCTGAAGAAATGTAATTTTAACTTTCAGTTTTTAACAAATATAATTATTTATTTTAAGCTGTTTTCCTGTAAGCCAGTGGGGATCTTGCGGTGCATGGTTATTTCTCTGGTGTGCTCCTGAGAAGGAGATGAACTCAGAAATGACCGACGTTCACACTTGGCCATCTGTGGCTCTCAAATTCCTTTTGTCAATGGAACACTGTTTATAACAAAGTACATTATATAAAGAAAATATGGGCTTCCTGTTCTGTCTGACTCCTCCTCGTGAAGAGCTTGAATTGGTTGAAAACTTCTATTGAACCTGAAGTTCCCTGTCTAGGCAGGGAAATCCAAAATAAAATCATAAGATCTGGCTTCAGCAGCAAACAGTTCCCTTTTCCAGGTGAATGGTCTCAAGCCAGAGGGGTTTGAAACAATATTTTAAACTTAAGAAAGAAAATATTTTGACTGAAAAATCAGCCACGCCGGACAGGTCTCCCTCTTCTTCAGCCTTCATTTCTATTTTTTCCTTTTTAACCAAGAAGCTTGAAATCCTTCACTGAATTTAATTTAGTTGATACAAGAGGTTGAAAACGCACAATCAGAAGCCAGCTACATGGCACTGTGGTTTTCAGACAGCATGGTCCAATAAGTAAGACACTGAACTGGAAATCAAGAAACCTGGGTTGTACTACCAGCTCTGACATGCTGTGTAGCCTTTGGCAAGTCACTTTGCTCAGATACCCCGCCTGTACAATGTCAGTGAGAGACCCTTCCTTTGTGAAGTGCTTTGAGATTGATGAATCAAGAGTGCTGTATAAGTGATAAGGATGATTATGTACATAACCACATAGATCCTGCTGCTTTAACATTCTAACCTGATTCCCCTGGGCCACTCCGGGGGAAGTTCTCTCTGACAAATGCCTGTGTCACATCCCCTGGATTCACAAATGTCAGAATGAACACCATTCTTTCAACACAGCTATTTTCCATTACAGACAGGAGCAGTGCTGCGTCCTGGTTGATTTGATGAAAGAATATCAGAGTTTGAAATCGGCAGTAACTAAAGTCATAGAGAATGGTGACAATGTGACTATGACCAAATCCATTTTGAAGGATCAGGAGGATATCAGAAGAGCTTTATCAAAGGTAATTCAGATATTTTCATTTAAAAATAACTGAATGGATCTTCGGTTTCAACAAATTTGGTGAATCATTTCTTTTTGTGTTTGACGAGAAGTTGGTCTGATCCTTGCTTAAAGTTCCTTGCAGTATTGGGTGCCAAATCATCTCCCACTGAAATCAATGGTAAATCTCCCATTGGCTTTGATGTGGGAAGAATCTGGCCATTACTGTGCACTCTGCGCATTTTGCAGGAAAACCTTTCAATTTCAATCTGCTTTTCTATTGTTTTAAGTATATTGTACATTCCTTTAGTGATTTTAAATCTACATTTGTATACAAGGAGAAGCTGTGCATAGATACTGGAGATGGATACTCTACTCAAAGGCACTGAGAAAGAAAATGCTTAACATGTTTCTAATGCTTTACCATAATAACCTCTCGGATGATTTTTGTTCATCTGAAAACAAAATGAAAGGACAAGCCAATAACTGAACTTTGGTCTCTTCCATGACAGTGCAGGGCACTGATGCTGCAACATCAGCAAATTAGCCTCTGCTTCTGAAACATGACACATTCTCTGTCTCCTTCCCCCAGCAATGGGATTAGTTCATAGGCGCCCACTCCGTGGGTGCTCCAGGGCTGGAGCACCCATGGGGAAAAAATGGTGGGTATTGAGCACCCAGCGGCAGCCCTCCTATCAGCTCCCCCCACCCACCCCCAGCGCCTCCCGCCCGCCGGTGAGCCCCGTGGAGCAGCACCTCCCCCTCCCTCCCACCCACCGCGAACAGCTGTTCTGTGGTGTGCAGGAGGCTGGAAGGGGGGGGGGAGGAGCAAGAACGTGGTACTCTCGGGGGAGGAATTGGGTGGGAAGGGGTGGGGTGGGGTGGGAAAAGGCGGGGTGGGTGAGGGCTTGTGTGGAGTGGGGACGGAGTCTGGGTCAGAACCGGGGGTCAGAAGACGGTGCCTGTGGATTAGTTTATCCAAAGTGGTTACTTTGATACAGTACTGGACACGGAAAAGTGTCAAGGACTTTGGTTCCCTATATTCCATACACTTCATGAATTACATTTATTACATTTCCAAATTCTGCTGGCCTGAAGTCACTCTTAAGCCGCAACCCGCCTTGAGAGTAAGTTCTGAGTTAAACTCTCTCCATTCATTAGAAAGTGTTAATGTTGATGGGAAGCCTGTAGTGGGTTTATTGCAAAATCCTCATTAATATTCGGTAGTCAGCACCATAAAACACACAGTATTAAAACATGTCTCTTTATGGGCTATGTTTTATAAAAATCATAATATCTGGAATTATAATTCAGATAATCATCCTGTTAAAGTGAAGTTCTCTGAATTATAACTTCACAAACTGTTGCATAGAAGACTTTTAGTCCATAATGCTACAATGTCTGTTTTACAAAGGGTTTCTTTTATTTCTATTTAGTTTATTTTGATGTTGCTGGTAACATTTTTTAATATAAGCCTTATGACAGTGACCTCCTGACAACATTGGCCAAAAGAACATATGCAGGAGTTTGCAAGATCCCTCATACAGCCATGCCAGCATGCGTCAACCCTCACTTGCAGCACATTCTGCATGCACGTCTGTCTGAGGCTCTCAAAGCACTTTTCAAACATTAGTGAATTATGCTGCATGACTGTTATGTGTTTCTGTTATCCCCATTTTGCAGGTGGGAAAATGGCGGCTTGGAAAGTTTGTAAATTATTAGCCCAAGGTCCCACAGCAAGTTATTGCAGAGTGGGAAAACAACCCAGGTCTTGTTACTCCCACTCAGATTGTATGGCCAGAAGGGGCCATCATGATCATCTAGTTCAATGGTTCTCAAACTTTCGTATTGTGACCCCTTCCACACAGCAAACCTATGAGTGCGACCCCCCCCCTTATAAATTAAAAACACTTTTTTGTATTTAACACTATTATAAATGCTGGAGGTGAAGTGGGATTTGGGGGTGGAGGCTGACAGCTCGGGACCCCCCACATAATAACCTTGCGACCCCCAGTTTGAGAACCCCTGATCTAGTCTGACCTTCTGCTCATCACAGGTCACAGAACCTCACCCACTCAGTCCTGTAATAGGCCCATAACCTCTTATTGCATAACCACTCATGTACTTTAACTGTCAGAACATTATTTTCTTATTCCACTTATTCCAAGAACTACAGATTGCCTTGTCTTTAGTGACATCAACAACTGTTAGCAAGAAACTAGACTAACTATAAAACACATTCCATATGTTCAGTGACTTTAGGTCTCTAGAGGTGGATGGCTGGGGAGCTGAATTTTTATTTATTTATTTATGACTGTATTAAACAAGCAAACATTTATGTTTACAGCATGAAGCTGTCAAGAATGAACTAAATGACAGACAGAAAGAGCTGGATGCCTTCACTAATAAAGGAAAACACTTGCTAGCAGAGCTGAAGAGAATTCATAACTGTGATCCCATGCTGGTGAAAACAGATATGAACAGTACTGTGGACAAATGGCTGGATGTAAGGACAATGAATGATGTTTTCCTTATACGGCAGACTCAGTTTACAGTCCGAGAATACGTTGCAATGTGTGTGCTTCTCTTAGGAACTGAAAATACTTTTTTTTTTTAACTAAAGGTGACTTTGGAATAAATCTCAGAGGGCTAAATCATAAATATTTTGGGATTGATTTGTACCTACAGTATGTGCTCATAGAAATATATATCAGGTACATTTGCTAGATTTAAAAAAAGACATTTTTTGAGAAACTGACTATTTGGATGTAATTTACTATAAACCAGACCAGTGCACACTTCTGTTGGTGTCTGAAATACAGGTATGTGTACATTTGGACCAGATCCTCATCTGCTGTAAATCAGTGACGCTTCTTTAAAGTCAATGCAGGTACACTGATTTACACCAACTGAGTATGTGGCCCATCGTATATTACAAAACATAATATTTTAAGATTTCATATCTATAGAACTTTATATGCAAATCCCTTTATGGTTTGAAATCCTTCTGAAGCTCTTAGTGAGCTGCTCTTTTCTGTTCTTGTACCATACATTTGGGCTTTGCTCAGATGAGAAATTCCTTAGCGTGCATGATGAATTGCTCCCTACTTACCTCCTGACCCCAGGTTAGTTGCAAGCCTCATGAGTTTTGAAAACCGCAGCCTATTTAGCTGAGACTGCTAAGCCATTTGAGGTCCCTAGATGGGTTTAAGCAGAGGTATGATGCTTATTTGAAGTCAAAGAAGGGAAAGTGGGAAGGAGTGTGTGTGTGTGTGTGTCTGTGTGTGTATGCAGAGAGTTAATCTAAAAGAAGGTTCATGTTTGGTTTGAGACTTTTGGACCCATTTCATCCCTCACTACTAATGAACTAGTTTTGATGCATCAAAATTGGCTCTAAGGTGAATGTTCAATGTTTGGTGGGATCCTAGCAATATAACACATTTTAAAGTCCATGGACATTTGTTCAGCTAATTCCACTTGCGACTCTTTTCCTCATCAAAGTATACACATTCAGAGGCATCGGCATGTAGTGGTTTATGTCAGTTTTACAATAATTAAACCTGAAATGCAGATAATAAAGTCTTGCTGTTCTGAATGTGTTTCTGTTTGTAAAATAAGAGACCCGAGGTTAGGTTTTCCAGTTGTTTCTGAGCTACTTTTCTTGCAATTGGCTCAAGCTTAAAGAAATATGAAATTAATTATTAAGGATATTGATGTCTGTCCCTCTCCAACAGGTGTCAGAGAGGACTGAAGACAATGTAGAAAAGTTGAGTGTAAGCGTGTCTCTATGGGATGATGTGCTCACCATTGGAGATGAAATTGATGCATGGTGCAGTAATGCCATCTCTCAATTGAATGAAGGTATCAGCAACCTGAACAGCAGCCAGAAAATGGAGGCCTTCCTGAAGGAATTTCAGGTGTTTACCAAAAAAAATGATACAAATGTTTGAAATGCTTTAATTCAGAGTCTCAGTTGGTGTAAATCAGCATAGCTTCACAGAAGTAAGTGAAATTACCGATAGACATCAGCCGAGAATCTGGCTTTTTTTGTTCTTGATCTTTTGTTCAGTTACACTATTACCAAACATAGCAACCCATTAGGGAGAATGTAAAAATCTAATAGCTATATCCCACCCTCTTTTTGAGACTGTTAGTATCAGAACTAATACTGATGTACCTTGGCATTAAACTGCATTTAAACTCCATCATTATCTTTCTTGTAACCACGCCTCCTTATATGAGGCTTGTCAAAAAAGGATGGGATTTTGAGACAGTCAGCATTGGCTTTACTCTAGTCCCATTGGAGCTGATGGGAGTTTTACCATTAACTTCAATAGGAATAGAGTTAGGCCAATGCTGAGCACTTTTGAAAATCCCAATTTAAAAGTCAGACGTTCCTGTAGATACAATGAAGGTGATGTGGTGTGCTGAAGAATAAAGGGCAAATTATTTGGGCTTGGTTTGATTTCACTCAATATGTTCAGAAACTAATTTAGTAAAATAAGAGCAAGCCCACCTATGTGGACACTCTTAAATTGGTTTAAGAGTGCCTCATATCCTTTTTGCTGTTGATTCCATGCAGCACCCTTTCTTGCAAGTCTCACTCCATGGTAAATCTCTCTGCATATCTGGAATGTTTCATTACTTTATTAGAGCTATGGCTTAGTCACACAGCAGGTGGTGGATCCAGTGTTGAAGTTCACTAGTACTTCATTTCTGTGACACTATGATTACCCTGCATTAACAATAATTACAGCAGATTTGCGTTCATTAATAATACTCTAATGCATTACTTTGGCTTTTGTCTAGAATGGGCTGTTAAATAAGAGTTGATTTAATACATTAGACCAGAGATTCCCAAATTCTGGTATGTGACCATTGGTGGTATGTGAGCTTGATGGTCCATCAGTTCACTTCTCAACAATTTTCTAAGAAGGTGGTATGTGAACCAATAAAGTTTGAGAGCCACTATATTAGACTCTAAATCCTAGAAAAGTGAAGGAGCTGTGGTACTACAGCACTCCCTTGCTATGGGTATTTATGAAAATAGTGTTGTGTCAAAAATATACAGCAGGTCCATTGTAGAATGGGCTTCTTCTACTTCCTCTGGAATTAATTAAAAAAAGTGATCGTAAATTAAACAGATAATGAGTTTGTATTAGTAATACAGGTAAATAGTATGAAATGCTTCAAAGGGAACATATTTGCTTTGATTACATTAAAACTGTATTCCATTGTGTCCATTTCTCACTGGGACCAGCCAAACAAACTGGTGTTAAACAGTCTGGTTTTGCATAGAACCAGACTGTGCCCAGGCCTCAGGTGTGCAAGGGATAGACTGAGCTCAAGAACTGTACAGGAGTTGAGTACAGTGGATGTCTTTACACTCAGGGACTGCAAGAATTCTGCACAGCTACCAATACTCTGCATTGGCTTCTGCAAAGGAATGAGCAGGGCTGTAGCCCATTACTCCCCCCTCCACCCTCCCATCTGGACCAGCCAATAGAGAAGTCTCAGCACAGAGAGAAGCACACACTGCCCCTACTTTGCAAGTGCCACAGCATCTGCATGTCTCAGGAGCTCTGGAAGGCATTGTGCATCCCTGAAGCACAATGCCTCTTGGAATTTTTGCTGAGGTGGTTCTGCACCACCTTAATGCCACAATTTAGCCCTTAATGTACCTCTTCTAATCAATGAGATCTGTGTTAATTTAATGTTCCCTGCAATAGCATGCATATTTGTATCAGAAATTTGTTTAGTATTTCAGATCTCAGGAAACTACAAAGTGAAAGTTATGAGCTTTCTCTGTAATGTTTAATAAATAAAATGTTTCTCTAGAATTTTCATTGAAATATATACAGTAAACTAGAGATCCTGACATGTCAGTGAATAAAGGGCAGCAGTCATATTACAACTCTTTTCAACACAGAATTTAGTTCTACATTTGACTTTTTTTCAGAGCTCAGTTCTCTGTAATAAAAAACAGAGGGTTGTGCATTATACTCTGCATTCCATTAAGTGGAACCTAATGACCATAGTAAATTTTTCCAGTCTCATAAACAAAGACATTCCCATTTTTACTGAGCCACTTTTCAGAGACTCAAGCTGTTAAACATTTTAAACTCTAAAATGACCTGTGTGTGGTTTTTTAGTGAAGAGGAAAATTTCTGAACTTAATATACAAAAGGAAAGGAGTGAAGTATTTTTGTGAGACAAGGAAACCGAGGGATAATGATGTTTAACTTTGTTTGAATAGCTAAACTTCTGTCTGTCTGTCTGTCTGTCTCTCTATCTGTCTTTCTTTCTATTTATTGAGCACCTACCAATAGCTTCATTCAGCTCTTTATGATCAGTATAAAATATTTATTACATTCTGTTTTACAGTCTGAAGTTATAAATAAAGGACAGAAGTTGGAGCAGCTTAGTTCAAAAGTTTCAGATCTCAAAGAACTGACCAATAGTCAAGAGTCAACTGCAGATCTTCAGGTAAGAGTTAGGTGTCACTCATCACAATCTGTATCCTTCTGAAATTGTGCCCCTTCTATAGCCTTTGTCTATTGGGGGGAACATATTACACTTGCTCTTATTCTGATAATTTTTCTTCCTATTGAGAGAGTTCTAAATTAGTTACTGACATTGTTTCTGAACAAAATACTGTAGAATACAGAGGGGTTGAAGTTTTATAAGCACTTGCCACCATCTGAATTTAGAGATAGCTTCTTATTTGAAAGGTAGTGTTGCAGTGGAGCATAATTATGTTGGCCTACTTTACAAAACCAAGAAACAGCACATTGGATTAGAATCAGTGCATCAAACTAATTATTATTAGAAATTGGCCAAAACAGGAACCTTGAATCCCCATTTACTGTTTTTTTTTTTTATTTTAGAGGTTTGATTCAGATGAAGACTCATTTTGTTTAATGACTCCAATGTTGAATCTGCAGAGAGGGAGACTAACTTTTTAATTTTCTCAGAGTTGGATAGCCATTCATTCAGGGTTAAATTTTGGCTCTATTGAAGTCAATGACAAAACTTCCATTGACTTCAGCGGAGCCAGGATTTCACCCTCAGTGTCTGCCATTTTCATTTACTTTAAATATTTGTATCCATTCACATAAAAAAAGAAAAAAAGAAGAAGAAAAAGGGCCTCACATCCCACTTTCCCTTTTTTCCATTTGTTATACCACGTGAACTGCCCATCAGTTATAATACTAGGCCCAAGTGATTCACTGTAGTGCTCTAATGTATGAAATTTTGGTTTTAGTTCCTAGAAGCAGATTTAAGGCAAAAACTGGAACATGCCAAAGAAATGTCTGAGACAGCAAAAGAGACACTGGAAGATTTCAGTGCTCAGAAGATGCAGTTACTAAAGTTTATAGATCACATGACAGACTGGCTCACAAAAGTAGAAGAGTCACTGTTAAACTGTGCTTGTAACCAAGATCCCAAGAGCTTAGGTAAAGTGAAGGTAAGTGTTACAGAAGAAATACTTTCCATTGCATAGTGGCTCCTGTATTTAATTCTAGCATTGTTTTATGTGATTGGTCATAATGGCAGTCAATTTATTAAAATGTACACGTTAATTTTAATCTGATCAGATTAAAATGATCTCAGTTTATTAAAATGTACATGTTAATTTTCATCTGATCAGATTAAAACTATCTATTTTTATACTTTAGGATATCAATGAAGAACACACTGTCATATTTTTAAAGAAATGAACGGCATTTCTGATCTTCATTTTTTCCCATTGTATTGCAAAGCTTTTGGAGAAATGAAATGAATAGCAGTCTTTTTTTATTGTGACAGGAACTAATGTTGTTTCATCTAACTGTTTTCAGGCATTGCTTTAGAATGTTTGCTATCCTGTTTTTTGCCCTTCTAATTGTTGTGAATTTGGAGCTCATGCAATTAAGGGACTAATAGCTCTGATAGAACTCAGCATAATATTAGGTTCTACCCTAATGCACCTCAGTTGTCACCTACAGCAGCTCCGCTATCTAAATCCTAGACTCTCCGTGAATACTGACTACCACACATGGCCATATTGTGACAAAAAGCATGGAGGTTTTTGTGGTGTAAATAAATGGCAATTCTGATGAAACAGCCACTCTCAACTTTAGTTTTGATATAAATTTAGCTTTGTATGCTGTTCTCCAGATGGATAAAGGCAATGCTAATGATCCTCCCCCTCTCTCCCAAACTCCCAACTCACATTGCTTTCCTAATGTACCTTTGAACTGGGCAGAAAAATGCCGACAAAACATTTTTTTTTTGCTGGAATTTGCCAATTTGTCAAAATAGAAATGTTTTTCAGAGATGGTTTGATTTTTATAAAGTTCTGATGGGACACAGGCTGGGGCCAGTGAAGCCCTGTCAGCCAGGTAGGTTTTGATCAGAAACTGATCTGCTTTTCTGCCAGCTTGCCCACCTGGCTCCTCAGCAGCTGGAGTCAGAGACTCCAGTGCTTCCAGAGTCCATGGCTCTGGGGCTGCCCACCAGATGGACTGCCCTGGAGCTGGGGCTCCATCTCATTGAATGGAAAATGTCCAGAAAAATTGTTTTTTTGTTCCAAAGCAGAATGAAACCAAATTTAGAAATATCAAAATCCTCCATTAATGGAATTATCTTTCTCCACACAGCTCTATTGTACCCCAAATGAACCCTCACTGTTGACTGCAAATAAACATTATTTTCAGTTGTGCTTTAAAAAAATATATTTTAAAAAAATGACAGTAGCGATTGCTAAAAAGAGCTATTTTTCTGTGCTGATTTGACATTCTCTAGGAGCCAGTTGGGAAATATCAAGAAATTGTATAATCTAGTACCCTGTTCCTCAATTCCCTCCACAAATTCCTTGCTGCAGAGTGCTCTTGGTAACTGCAACAAGTGGCTGGATGACGGGCAGAGGAGCAGGAAAGTAGAGGAAATAGGCAGCTGTTTTGTTTAGCTGGGCGTGTGGCACTGACGATGCAATCTTATCCTTTAGGAAACACAAAAAGAGCTTCAGCTCCAGCAGAGCAGCATCGATTCGACGCAGGAGAACCTCAATAGCCTGTGCCGCAAGTACCACACAGTGGAACTGGAGACTCTGGCTTGCACTGTCACTTCACTGATACAGAAGTATGAAGCTGTGACCCAACTGTGTTCCAGAACGCAGGCCAGCATGCAGGACTCCCTGGAGAAACACGTCCTCAGTGAGTCTGAGTGCTTGTTAAGATGAGCTGTTAGACTGCAGCCATGAATCAGACTGCCTCAGAAGAGTCTGCCAGAGAGTGTTGGTGGAAAGTTTCCATTGACATCATTTACAGTGACACTCTTGTTCTTGTAGAGAGGCTTTCATAAAAGTGCTTTCACCAAATGCTAGTTTCAATCTCTGTTGCAAACTGAAGGGTTTACAAAAACAAAATTCAACCTCATTTAATACACACAGTCCTCATGACAGGAGTTCCAATTCAGCCTTTCCTGATGAAATCCTCCTGTGTTTCTCATCTTCCACTTAGTCCCATTATAATCCCCCTTGTTATAAAACATCTCTTTATAGCACACAAATGCTCTATATAGTCTATCACCAAGGCCAGTCTCATGGTGCCTGATGCAAAGGCCACTGAAGTCAATAAGAGTCTTTCCTTTAGCTCCAACAGGCTTTGGATCAGGCCCCCAATGAGGGATGATAAGATATCTGCACTGGTATTTTGGATTGTACAAGTGTAAAATGCCTTTTTTGGAAACTTGTTCATATCTTCTGTTTCTTTTTAAAAGGTTCGATGCAGGAATTCCAGGAGTGGTTTTCTGGGATGAAGGAAGCAGTAAAAGAGTCGTCTGATAGGTCTGGGGACAGCAAAGCCATAGAAGCAAAGCTACATGATTTGCAGGTAGAGTTATCAAATCAAGAGGTGATAATTAGCTACTTTTGGCAATTTGCATCCATGTCTTACCTAATTTATATCTACAGAAATCTGACAAATCAATTTTTTCTAGAAAGAAAATATAAAAATGGTTCCAAATAGCAATAAATTACTGTACCACATCCAAAAGATGTCAACCAAATGTATTTCAGTTTGTGGGATTTTTTGTTCTGTTAAAACTCTTCTTGCTTCCTCTCTGCAAATTTCTATATCTTATTTTCTCCTTTGTCTCTGTCTTCCTCTCACTCTGTCCCTTACCCCTTTCCTATCTTTCCCTACAATATCTTTCTTTCTTCTTCCCACTCCTTCACACTTTATTGCTCACTGCCTCATTGAGATATACAATGATATGATATATTAGGACTTCCTTGATCTGATCTGTCATGGAAAAGAGTGCAAACAGGGCAAACGCTGCTCCAATTCTTGTAAATAACCCTAATCCCTAAAATGTCTGCCCATAGTCTTGGAGGTTACATAAAACAGGCAGAGAGGGCTGGGTATGTATTGGGAACAGATGGGAATTGTCCATTCCATCCATCATAGATTTTAATAAAATGGTCCAGTTGTAATCAGTTCCACTACTAGACATTGGCTCTGAACTTCTTAGAGAAGTCTGGCCATCCCTAGTGTATACAGTGCTTCCTTAGCTATTGGCTAATCCTGCTTGTTTAACCTGTACTCTTTTCTCGCACAGAGAGTGTTGGACTCGATTAGTGAGGGACAGAACAAAGTAGATGCTGTCTCCAAGCAAGGAGAAAATGTGTATGCTTATTTACCCAAACCAGTTGTGAGCAGTATCCAGGAGCAGATAGCAAAGTCACACCAGGACTTCCAGGGGTTCCTGAAACAATGCCTGAAAGATAAAGAGGCTCTGGAAGACTGTGCCTTAGAACTGGGAAGGTGGGTTATGTCAACAGAACCAGATGCGCTGCAGAACTTTATTATAAAATGGCTTGGAGGTGGGGCAGTACAGTGGATGCTGAAATTTTCAGACTGTGAGGATATAGATGATGATTTGAGATTAAAACTTGCAGTTAAAGAAGTAATAACTATGGACCTGTTCACCCCCTCCTCTGGAGAGAAGTTCAGAGATTCAGCTCTGTGCTAATAATTTTGGGGAAACAATTGGGCTCTGTATGTTAGATTAAACAAACTCAAAAGCCAAAGGCTCTAAGGTATTTATTAGCTCAGAATATGTTTACCGCTAATGTAACAGGAATAGTATTAATGGGTAGTTGGATGAAACAGCAAGATGAGATCAGATGGAAATTTCGTGTGTGCCTGCATGTGCATTGAAGTAAGATTTTCAGAAAAAGGAAACTAAAGTAGACTCCTAAATCCATGGCCTTATTTTTCAGAAGTGCTGATCATACAGAAACTCCTATTAACCTCAGTGGGATCTGTTGGGTGCACAATACTTTTTAAAATCTGGTCACTTGTTTATGTGCCTAAGTTTGATTTTAAGAGCCTAATTTTAGACATCTTTTAAAAAAAAACAAAAACAAACTTGGGTTACATTTTAATTACAAGCAAGATTTGGAGAGACTTTGTTTTAGCCTCTTTATCTTTACTGAATATGGTAATAAATACAAGCACTGTCACTTTAAATTTTGGAAGGTTCTTTTCCCACCGTAATTCCCATGATCTCGCTGAACATTTTTAGAGCCTTGCTGAGTATTTTTAGATTAGTAGTCACTGCAGAAGTATGCTGTGTGTGGAGCTCTCATTCACTAAAAGTTAAAGTGGTATCCAGCCTGCTTTTCTGCTCTACTGGGTATGCATTATACTGTATAAACTCAATAGTATCTTTGCACACCTAGGAATTGCTTTTAAAGGGATACTTTTCTGTTCTGTAGCTTTGAGGATCAGCACAAGAAACTGACCCTGTGGATCCATGAAATGGAGGAAAGGATAAGTACTGAAGCACTAGGAGAGAGTAAACAGCACATCCCAGAGAAGAAAAATGAGGTGCAGAAAGTGGAAAATTTTCTTGAAGAGTTACTGGCTGCAAGGTATAAAAACACGTTTTCTAATGTCCTGTTGCCACTGTTCTTTAATCCTTCTGTTCAGCCATAGTTAAATGAACTGACTGGTTAGTATATGAGAGAGGTGCTGGAGGATGCAGTTTGTCAAAGGAACAGCTTACAAGAGGCTGCGTCCAAACAGCTCCAGACTTTGGGGAAATTTGAATTTGAATATGGATCCAAACTTAATGGCTTAGGCTCATTTCTATTAAGGGGAAGTTGAAGTAACTTTGTTAGTAAAGATGATCTGCACAGCACCCTCAGCTTTAGCAATATGGTTTAGATGTCCCCCAAGAGTCACACTAATAGTATTAGTTATCACATTGTCCATTTAAAAACTTTTGTTTTCTTGCTTTTGCCCCCTGGCATCCAGTTCCACTTGGATTGCACGCTCATATGCTGACCTCCAAACACTGTGCCCATGAAACCTCTCAGCCATGGAATCCTACTTGAGTTGGGAATCAGCTAGTGGATGACGAGGTAATTGCCATTTTTAGTATACTGTGTAGTTGTGCAAACATTTTATAGTTTGTTGGAAAAGGTAGAAAAAAATATTATTCAATTGTTTTGCTAAACTTCACAGTATACTAAAAGAAGGCACTTACTTGAGCCTCATCCATCCATCCATCCAGGGCTGTTCCAGCAGGGTTTTTGTCTGATGTGACTTCAACATAGTACATACAGGAACAAGAGGGAGGATGATCCAGTGGCTAGGGTATTAGTTTAGGACTTGGGAGACCTGGGTTCAGTTTTCTGTTCTGTACAGACTTCCTATGTGACCTTGGGCAAGTCACTTAGCTCTGGTTTCCTGTGTCTTGGTTTCCCTGGTCGTTAAATGGGATAATGATACTTCCCTACCTCGCAGGTTGTGAAGTGCTCCAGTACTACTGTAATGGGAGTCAGATAAATATTTAAGATAGATTACATGTTGGAGAGGGAATTGGCAATATCAGTAGAGGTGGATGTCATGGGAAATAAAATTAGAACGTGCTGATCACTGCTTTTAGCTTGATTACTGTTGCCACCAAACAGTTATTGTTAAAGCAAGAGTGTAGGCCCTCATTAAGGTTATTTACGTTACTTTAAATCAATATATGAGTTTCATATTATACACTCAAATTTGGCTTTGTTCAAATAACTTTTCTAGCAACTATGAGTTGTCTGACTGCAGTCAAACTTGGTTATGCTGGCAGTATTAAGTAATTTTCCATCCTCACTATGGCAATAACAGTTCAAGTGGTTTCTAAAATTAATTGTCAATCCCAAATCTTTCTTTTAGAGAATCCTTTGCTAAACTTTCCCAGAGGGCTCAAGCTTTAAATGAAGAAGGACATGGTGCTGGGAGGGAAGTACGTCTGGCTTCGCAAAACCTCACCAGCTATCAAAACCTAGTCAAAACTGTCAAGGAGAAGTTGCGAACATGTCAGGTTGCACTCCAGGAGCATCAAGCCTTGGAGGAAGCACTGCAGAGTATGTGGTCCTGGGTGAAAGATGTTCAAGATAAGCTGGCTTCTGCAAAGAGCACTGTCGGCAGCAAAGCCACATTAGAGAGGCGGCTGATGCAAATTCAGGTAAAGCACAGGGCTACATGAGCTAGCACATCAGGTCAAAATTGCATTAGAGTTTAATTCATGGAAACAGAGGGATTTTTCCTGCCACAGTCATACAACTTGAGGGCATAGCTATCATTAGCTGCTGCAAAATAGGTAAATGCCATAGGAGGCACCAGGTGGCACTTATATGGCTTTATGCTTTGCTGCTACAGCACTTCTGCATAAATATAAATAGAGAGACAAGATGGGTGAGGTAATATTTTTCATTGGACCAACTTTTCTTGGTGAAAGAAGCAAGCTTTTGGGCTTACATAGAGGCAGTCCTGAGAAAGCATGGTCCAGGTTGACTAGGGATGCACAGGAGTATGGTGCAGAAGGGGTAAATGAACTAAATGACAATGGTGAATATTGCTAGAGGAGTAGCAACTTGGAGGTTTCCTTTATGTTTGCTGGATGGTTGGATTTGATACATGTGATCCTTTTTGCTGCACAGGAGATCCTTTTAATGAAAGGTGAAGGTGAAGTTAAGTTGAACATGGCCATTGGTAAAGGTGAACAAGCCCTCAGAAGCAGTAATGAGGAAGGGCAGAAGATGATACAGACCCAGCTACAAACGTTAAAGGATGTATGGAATGATATCATCAACACTTCAATGAGCTGTCAGAGGTAAACTCACTGTGTTTCTCTTTAAACATAGGGCCAGATTCTGACATCCTTTCTCCCAGTGATGAGTACCTTACACTGCAAGTAGTTCCACTGATGATTACTTGAAATGTAATGTGCTGCTCGAAGTAAGTAATGCTGGCAGAATCTGGCCCAGAATGAAATGTAATTTAGAAGTGCTTATCTGAGAAAAAAATACGGAGAAAGACAATGTGATGATTCCTCTGCTTGAGTTCAGAGTTCAGTGTAAACTGGTCATTGCAAAAATACTTTTCAACAAGAAAACAGTCACAGTTCAGTGTGCTTGGTAGTCTGAGAGAACTAGAACTGAGTAGTCAAAAATTGTCAGTTTTTCAATAATTACTGAACTGCTGCACTTTTTATTATTGTTATGAGAGAAGGGCTGTTTTTTATTCAGGAGTCAGGATTAAGGTACATTGGAGTTTCATGTGAAACCTGCAGAGCACCTCCTTGTCTGGAGTTAGTCAATGTTACCCAACTATCTCATTTATTAGCACTTCCCCCCCACCCCTATTCCACAACTCCGATAGAGATGTGTGTGGAAGATTACAATGATAAAAGTTATCTAAATTTTCACTTTGATTCTGTGGCTAAATTCACCCCAGTTTATGCCAGTTTATGACAGAAACTTGGGGTGAAATCCTGGTCTTTTACATAAGAACAGCCATACTGGATCAGATCAATGGTCCATCTAGTCAAGTGTCCTGTTTTCTGATAGTGGCCAATGTCAGGTGCTTCAGAGGGAAGGACAGAACAGAAAATCATCAAGTGATCCATCCCCTGTTGTCGACACCCAGCTTCTGGAAAACAGAGGCTCAGGACACTGCAGAGCATGGTTTTGTATGCCTGCCCATGCTGGCTAATAGCCACTGATGGACCTATCTTCCATGAACTTATCTAATTCGTTATAGTCTTGGCCTTCACAACATTCTCCGATAAAGAATTCCACAGGTTGACTGTGCATTGTGAAGGCCAAGACTATAAGAGGCGGCTCCGTATGCTGCCCCCGCCCCGAGCAGTAGCTCCGCAGCTCCCATTGGCTGGGAATTGTGGCCAGTGGGAACTTGGGGGTGGCACCTGTGGGTGGAGGCAGCACACAGAGCCGCCCGCCGCGCTTCTGCCTAGGAGGAGCCGGGACAGGTTGCCACTTGCGGGGAGCCATCCGAGGTGAGCGCCCCCGGATCTGGCACCCCGAGTCCCCTCCCACACCCAAACTCCCTCCCAGAACCTGTGCCCCACACCCCCTCCTGCGCCCCAAGCCCCACACCCACCCACACCCAACTCCCTCCCTCTTAGTTAACCGGCATTTTTCACTTACCAGCATCCCCCATTCCCACAACATGCTGGATAAAACAGCTTTTACTGTAACAGTTCAGATGATAGTGAAGAGGTCTGAAGTAGCAACAGTTTGGACTGATAAATGGAAAGGGTCAGTTTTGCTAAAGAGAGATACAGAAAATATCTGGAAGAGGACATGTATTCTAAATGTATGAGACACGTGTACAATAAGAACTATAAAAGGTGGGTTTTTTACCAGTAAGTAAAATACTGATAGTTTGAAAAGGTACAGTGGATTAAAAGATGTCTATTGATTTCAGACATTTACTGGTTCTGTTTGTATTCTGCACTAAAATATATGAAATATCTCTCAGACCAGTAGAGTCTTTCTAATCAGAAGATTTTTTTAAAGTGTAATTGCTGTATTCAGTACAATTATGAAGAGGGAATTGGGCTACAACAGGTAATATCACCTTACCAGTAAAATGGTGAATGAAAACTTTTTGATTGCACTTCACTGTTCTGGGGCTGTGTGAAATTCTGAAAATATGTTTGTGAAAATTTTCACAATTGAATTTCAGGCAATTTGACTCTTACAAAATACCACTTTTTAGTGAAAGTAGTTTTAGTGAAAGAGGGGTTACATTCTGAACAGCATCTGTCAATGTGCTAGGCTGTAGAACACTTGATCTCCTTGGTAGCACTTATTCCATGGGGCTCCTCAGGTGAGTATTATAGTGCCACTGAATTGGTTTTCCTTAAGGCCTGCAAGACTTCTGACCTGTACTGTGTCTGTGTCTTTAATGTAAGCTGTTTGGAGTCTGTGATTAGGCAGTGGAATGACCATCTGGAGAGGAAAAGCCAGCTCGACCAGTGGTTGGAGTCAGTGGATCACAAAATTGAACAGCCTTTACAGACCCAGATTGGTCTGAAAGAGAAGTTTTCTCAACTGGATCACTTCCAGGCTATCGTTTCTGATATAGAGGATCACTCTAGTGACCTGCATCGACTCACTGAACAAGCCAAGGAACTATATGAGAAAACTGAGGATGCTTCTATCAGGGAAGCAGCTGAAGAGGAACTGAAAACACAGTTTAGTGACATCACCACTGTGGCCAAGGTAAATGCCTCATAAGAGAAAGCAAACTTTTACATACTTGTTTTGATAAATGAGCTTGTGCCAAGATTTCAGTTCCATTTCAAGTAATGAGCATATTTACATACACTTCTGTAAAATCAACATAGAAGGCAATTAAAGAACCACATCCTAAATAATATCCTGCTTGCATATTTATGCTGAAACATAATCAGAGGGCAGCCCTGGCACTCAATTTCAATCATTTTACTTGCATGAAAAGCCATGTAAGTGTTGACGTTTTCTTGGCTTTTTTGCTTCAGTTATTAAGATAGAGTCTAATTTAATTTGCTGTAATTCACTGGGATGCAACGATTTGTTTCCCTTGGGAAATTGGGATTATCAGATGGAATATTTATGAATTTTGAGTAGTGAGATCTATATATTTCAAGCTTGAGGTCTTATATTCAATGATATTTCTGCAATTCCTTTTTTTAAAACTTTATTTCTTTCTCATTTATTTCCATCATGTTTCACTTGTGTATGTATGGGAAAGAAGGGAGGGAGTGTTTTACACAAGCACGAGAGAAGAACAAATTGCTTTAATGAACAGAAAACACATTTCTATAAAGAAGATGAAGATGAAAGTATCTGTTTTATGGGCCATTGAATATTAGACATGTCATAGGGCACATCTTTATGGTCTCTGAGGAAAGAGGATACAAACTGTTTGTTCTTGGACCCCTTCTGCCAATGTCCTCCCCCAAGCTCATCGAGGGAGGGATCTTTGACAGACTGCAGGAGATGCAACCTGGTGCCCAAGTAGAGAGAGAGTGTGTGTTTGTGTGTGCGCGCGCGCGAGGGGGCATATGTGGCAAAGGGGGGAGCCCACCCTCCCTCAGGTCTGCCACTTTCCCATTGGCTGAGGGTGAGTACCCAGGCTAGCTAATTGACTCCTGTATGCCCCGCCCCCCACCATATTTATCCTTTCCGTGGCCTTTCAAAAGCCTCCTGCTCCTGCTAGCTGCCCTCCCTCCAGTGTAGTGTAGGAGCTGTGTTTTTTTTTTAAGGTGCTGCAGGTCTGACAAATCATCTGTTTTTAGATCAGGGAGGATTTTCTTTGCACTGGACCAATTTTTCGGAGGTCTTCTGTTTTTCCCCACCTTCCTGGCAGTGTCCTGGAGGCAAAGTTGGATTGTAAGCAATAGATTCATAAATGTCTACATTATGAGGCCAAAAGGGACCACTGTGACCATCCAGTCTGACCCCCTCCGTAACACAGGCCACAGAACTAGTTTCTTATTGGATACAATATTTCTTTGTTTTTCCTTCCTGTCCTGAAGCTATGTAACGTTGCAGCACAGCTGACATGTTTCATCCCTGAGGGGCTTTTAGTGGTAGGTGAATAACCTATGTATGTTTCTGTTCTGCCTTGTATACCCTAAATGGGTTGGGACCTGCCTGTCTGAGAGACTACCTCTCTCCCCATGCCATTATGCCTCAGCTGCAGTCAGCAGAGGTACTCAAATTGGAATTTACTCCATTTAATGAGGAGGGGCAGGCAGTATAATATTCTCCATAAGGCTAGGCTTGGAAGGATTAGATATTTATTAGTAAATGTTGATAGACTCACCAGACACAGGCAAACCAATGAAAACATGTTTCCACCAATAATAATAGAAATTTACAGAGAGGCAAAATAAGAAAAATGCTGGCTGAGAACTTGTTACAATTTGATTTAAGGATATTTACTTTGTATGTTTTGACATGTGAAGTTGACAATTTGTGTTTTAATGCTTATAAAGCTTTAACTTGATGAATCTCAACATCCACTGTTTTTAAATAGTTATTGTCTGACCCCCATAACTTTGCACAACTGAACATTTAAATAAATAAAAATTGAATTCTGCAAGCCTATATAAAATATAAAAGCCTATGTATGGTATATCTTGACTTTAGTAAGGCTTTTGTTACTGTCTCGCATGACCTTTTCATAAACTAACTAGGGAAATACAACCTAGATAGAGCTACTATGAGGTGGGTGAATAACTGGTTGGAAAATCATTCCCAGAGAATAGTTATCAGTGGTTCAGTCAAACTGGAAGGGCATATTGAGTGGGGTCCCGCTGGGATCAGTTCTGGGTCTGTTTCTGTTCAATATCTTCATCAATGATTTAGATAATGGCACAGAGAATACACTTATAAAGTTTGTGGACAATACCAAGTTGGGAGGGGTTGCAAGTACTTTGGAGGATAGGCCAGACTGTGCATCTAAACTACAGCCAGTGAAATGGGATAAGCTTGTTTTTTGGCTTATTGTGAAAGCCGGGTTGCTTATTTACAGCGTGAAAGTTGGCAACTTTTGCTCACTCTACCAGAATGCTCTCTGGGTCTACAAGGGAGCACATGCTGCATCAGCACAGCAGCAGCTTTGCCATCCTTTAAAGGATATACTAAGTGTTCTCCCATTCCCTACAGCCTCTCTATTGGCCGGTGCAGAAGGGAAGCAGGGCCATGGCTCTGCTCTCACACTTTCCCCTCCTCCTGCACTTTGGGGAAGCTAGTTTCTCCTCTCCTCAACCAAACTGTGCACATCTTTAATGCTGAGGCATAATGGGGAAGGGGAGGACCAGGCAAAACATAACTCTTTACTGTGGATAGTTTATAAGGCAATTATTAAAATGAATACTTTGGAGGCAGCCCTGCAAACAGCGTGCAAAACAGCACTGCAAACTGAAGGGGAGGAGAGACCAAAGATTATGCTACTCCTTAAGCGCACAAATGAGTCTGTTTTCCATGTGATTGACAGGAGAAAATGAGGAAAGTGGAAGACATTGTGAAGGACCATTTGCTATACCTTGATGCCATCCACGAATTCACAGACTGGCTCCATTCTGCAAAGGAAGAACTGCACCGCTGGTCAGATGCATCTGGAGATACATCAGCCATACAGAAAAAACTAGCCAAAATTAACGTAAGAAAAGTCAACTGGACTGGTTTTACCTGTAACTTTGTCCCTGGGCACTAAAACAGGACATAGCCAGAAGTGCTGTGGGATCTAAAGATACAGTTTCCCTTTA
Organism: Terrapene triunguis; assembly: GCF_002925995.2. Lineage (NCBI taxonomy): Eukaryota > Metazoa > Chordata > Testudines > Emydidae > Terrapene > Terrapene triunguis. The sequence goes on from NW_020664436.1 coordinate 39,019,296, forward strand.
TTTGTTTGAAATGGTTGTTACTTTTCACTGAGCTGAGAGTGCACTTGCTATGCCAAACTCTGTTCTCAGCTGCTGTGCCTGTGGTTTAAGTAAAACCAAAACTGAGGCTTTCAGTCACAGGCCCACACTGGAAGCAGCATCATCTCAGTAGGCTCAGAGAGTAATTGTGCCTTAATGCCAGGGTTCTCAACTTTTTTCTTTCTGAGCCGCCCCTCCTCCCCCATGCTATAAAAACTCCACAGCCCACCTGTGCCACAACTGTTTTTCTCAGTATAAAACCCAGGGCCGGCATTAAGGGGTAAGAAGCAGGGTAATTGCCCAGGGCCCCACACCACAAGGAGCACCATGAAGCTAAGTTGCTCAGGCTTCAGCTTCAGGCCCGGGTGTTGGGGCTCGGGCTGCAGTCCAGCACAGCTTTCTGCCCTGGGCCGTAGCGAGTCTAACACTGGATATGCTTGGTGGACCCCCTGAAACCTGCTTGCAGACCCCTGGTTAAGAACCACTGTCTTAATGGGCCAATACACAGGCTGCATCACCTTGGTCCTCCGAGTATGCCTGCCCCATCTGCAGAGCTATATGGAGAGGAAACAGAGACAAGGGCAGGGCCACTCCTCTGCCACACCCCTTCCTGTCCTGTTAGGGCAATGTGTGCCCTGGGGTGCACAGAGAGATCAATCCCTGCACTTCTCCAAGCACTGGGGAAGTGCTGATGCATGGGGCCTGTAGAGTGAGGGAGTCTCCTTGCACGCTCCCTGCCCCACTTGAATCTCTGAGGCCCTGTCACTGTCTGTGTTTATACACTCCAGAGCAAATTATGTATCCCTGCATGCAGTATAAGAGCAGAGTTCACATATATTTGCTGTCAAAACATTTCACTTCAGATGTTCATAGAGGAGTTTTAGATGAAGGCAAAGTGTAGGAAGCTGGTCTGGTAGGCAGGTTTTTAGACTGACACGAAAGAGTCCTGGGTTCAGTTCCCACCTCAGTCATAGCCTTATTGTGCCATTTAATCTATCAGGTGCTTCAGTTCCCCAATTTGTAAAACGGGGAGAGTTCTTCCCTACCTTACAGGGCTCTTGAGAGATAAATACATGAATGATTGGGGGGCACTAAAGTACTACTGATATTAGGGTCATATACTGCACAGATGGCTATTTAGAGAGCTTCTTCTTCCATGCTATATTCCCCCAGGTTATAGAGGTCTTTTATAGTTCCTATGACAGCATGTGATCTCACATTTATGTATGAAATCAAATATGACACAACATGCTGTCTCGCGGAAAGCAAGAAATTGTGCAGCCAATAATGGTGCATCACAAATTATGGGCAAAATTGCAAAGCACTCCTTCTGCACTTCACATTTCTGTTTATATGTCCTTAAAACAGTTGAGATCAGCTACACACTAGCATTTATTATATTAAAGATAACATGTTTTCCCCATCTTAATCTAAAAAAGCTTCTTTGCATTGTCTAAGGAAAGTTGTTTTTCTCCTACTCTTCTGAAAATTTAAGAGTATACTAGCTTCAAAGTCACTCTGTTTAAAGCATTCTGTCTGCTTTGTTATTTTAATTTTATTTTAACCTTTCACTTACATTTTTAGATGGTGTGGGTATTGTGAAAATGTTTTTGTTGAAACTGCTGCTTTGTTCACCACAAAATGCTGGCTGTTACTTCCCAGTAGAATGTGCTGCCCTCCATTTGTAAGTGTTCAGATTTCCAGCTGTAGTGAATCACAGCACTTTCAGTTACCATGGCAATGTTCCATTGCAGGAGCTGATAGATTCCAGGCAGATTGGTGCAAGCCGCCTAAGCAGAGTTGAGACACTGGCTCCTGCAGTGAAACAGAACACAACTCCCAGTGGGTGTGAACTGCTAGATGCGGAGATGCAGGCCCTGCAGTCGGACTGGAAGCAGTGGGAAGAGAGCATATTTCAAACCCAAAACAACTTGGAGGATATAGTTAACCAAATGGCCTCCTCGGAGCAGGAGTTCATAGCACAGGCTGCTCAGCTGGAAAAAGCCCTGCAACAGTTCACCACGCTTCTTGCAGCCTGCTCTCAAAAGCTGACCCTCCTGGATGGCAAGCAGACTGATAAAGAAATAATTGAATGCTGGCACCAAGAAAAAGTAAGGCCACTTTCTGCTTCTCTAATCCTTTTTTGGTTGTAAATATACAAGTACTCTGTTGAAGAAAACTTCTTACCAGCAAGTGACTGTAATACACAGGCATAGGAAAAGTAGAAAGCTTTGAAATACATTTTTAAATATAAAATTCAAAGCTGAAATCTCTAGTAATGACTTTGTAAACTTTTTAAAAAAGAGTCACAGTGTGCAGTGTTTTTATGGATACATTTCTCTTTGGCCTCCATTGTACAAGGCATAATATACGTTTCTCAGCTCTCCCGACACTGAAAACAGGGCCTTTCAGCAGAGGCAGACACCAGTGAATGCTAGTTTTGAGTTTTCCTTCCAACTCCCTCAGTATTTCAAGCCACAAAAGCACATGATTGCAGAAATGGGTATTGTATGTTGTGGTTTTCCGTAAGGTCAGATAGCCATCATAGGCATCATGTTTCCTTGTATTTAATCCTTGCTTTTTGCCAGTTTATTCTTCTCATTTCTCAGAACATCTTGGCATTGTGCATTATAAATTATCGGTGTATATTTAGAGAAGAGGAATTAGAAGCTATTATCTACTTGTTAACTGTTCCCTTAACTAGCTCAGCAGTACTACTTCAAGACAGAGAGAGAGGCAGTCGAAACGCTTTCTCCTTCTTACTTCTCTCCAAGCTGATCTTCCACAGCAGAGGAAAAAGATTCCTGTAATATTATAACTGTGAATGTTATATGCAGGGCTTTGGAGCGGAGCCCGGAGCTGGAGCGCGGAGCAGCTCCGGAGCAGTGGAGCTGCAGGTTTTTGCCTGGAACTGGAGTGGAGCCGGAGCACAGCTCCAAAGCCCTGGTATATGCCCCAGTGTTTCAATTTCTGCTAGCTTTGCACCAAAGCAGTCCCAATAGAGTGAGAGAGCCATGTAACGTTTGCACTATGACTCCTTCACTGAAGATTTGAAATGTTCTAAAACTCCCTGAGGTGTTCTTCCTTTAACCTGAGATTATTAATCTCCATCTCCTGCTTAGTTAGTTCCCCTTTCACAGAATTCCTCTCTGATATGCAGATTTACAGTACCAGTATGCAGCATTCAGTACACAGCAGCAGGTCTGATGAGGCTGTAATACCGCTTTAAACATTATGGGAATGAATATGCAAAATTTCCCTTGGCTCATACTATTTTTAACCTTGTATTATTATCAACACACATACAGTAATTACCAGAGATTTTGTACTTAAAAACAAATATTAAACTCCTTAAAATCTCAAGAGACTTCAAAATGTTGCTTGTTAATATTTATACTGTATACAAATTGTAGCTGAATGTAGTACTTGTCTAATATACTTGCTATTTTAATAACAAATATGCTGATTTATAATATGTAGAATGCAGAAAAACAGAAGTCTTACTGTGTATGCCTCTACTTTATAATCTAATTTATAGTAAAAAAGTAGGAAGTACTAAAAATTGAGTCCTAAGGAAAATTAATAATGTGGACAAGGGTGAACCAGTGGATATAATGTACTTAGACTTTCCGAAAGCCTTTGACAAGGTTCCACACCAAAGGCTCTTAAACAAAGTAAGCTCTCATGGGATAACAGGGAAGGTCCTCTTATGGATCAGTAACTGGGTAAAAGACAGATGACCAAGGGTAGGAATAAATAGTTTTCTGAATGGAGAGAGGTAAGTAGTGGAGTCCCCCAAGGATCTGTACTGGGCCCAGTCTTATTCAACATATTCATAAATGATCTGGAAAAAAGAGTAAACGGTGAGGTGGCAAAATTTGCAGACAATACAAAACCATTCAAGGTAGTTAAGCCCAAAGCAGACTGCAAAGGGTTACAAAGGGATCTCTCAAAACTGGGCGAGTGGGCAACAAAATGTCAGATGAAATTCAATGTTGATAAATGCAAAGTAATGCACATTGGAAAACATAATCCCAACTAATCAAAATGATGGGATCTAAATTAGCTGTTACCACTCAGGAAAGAGATCTTGGAATCATGATAAATAATAGTTCTCTGAAAACACCTGCTCAATGTACAGCGGCAGTCATAAAAGATAAAATGTTAGGAAACTTTAGGAAAGGGATAGCTAATAAGGTAGTAAATATCTTATTGCAAGTTAATGGGAATAGGATGTGCGCAGCACCTTTGAAAAATCAGGCAATTTCTGTTTAGGTGCCTAAATTTGATTTTGGGAGCCTTCTTTTAGGCCCTGAGAATTAAAAATATTGGCCAGATCTTACAAAAGAACTGTATATGACAGTATTTCTTGCAGAAGTACCAAACACTTTGCCATCATAACATTTAAAATATTCTGTGTTGATTTTATTTATTTGTTTATTTAAAAGTTACAGCGCTGAGGAACTGTACACCTCCCATTTTTCTGAGTAATGGTACAATCGCACTTTAACATAGCACAAACAGTGTAAGGCACACCTCATCTAAATTGGTTGACAACAGTATTGAACAGCCACAATTTCAGTTCTTTTCACACTGCTGTTTTTTTTTCCCCACCAGGAAACACTGGATGCTCTAACAAAGGCAGAGACTATGACAGAAGAGCTCAAGACTCAGTTAAATGACCTTTGTAGATTTTCCAGGGATTTGAGTACCTATTCTGCAAAAGTTTCAGGGTTAATTAAAGAGTACAATAGGTAAGCATTCATCTTATATACAGTTAAACAATACTCTGTGTGTATAACATATATATTTTGATCTAGGATATCATAAGTTAGAAATTGACAAGTAAACAGCGGATTGATTATTTACCGATTGCCTTAAACTCGATGGCAATAAAGGTTGAAAAAATTGCCAACTTGTTTTTTAAGGCCTCGATTGAGCCATAAGACTCAGCTTTGAATGGTTAAGAATTGCCACTGTGAATGAAAACAGATAGAGAGAGAGAGTGAAAATAACTCTATAGCCTGGTGATTTGGACACTCACCAAAGATGTGGGAGAATCGAATTCAAATCCCTGCTTCAATGATTATTTAATTCTTTATACAAAGTGGAAAAGCTTCCACAGGAAAGATTGAGAGACTATCCCATAATCTAGTGGCTAGGACACTTTCCTGCAGTGTAGGAGACCCAAGTTCGCATCCCTTTTTCACATCAGGCAGAGGAGGGTGTGATGGGGTGTACCAACCCCGCACTGGGCTGCTGGGGACCAATCATTGTGGGCGCAGGCAGCCACACCTCCTTTCCCCTGCTGTGCATGCTCCAGGTGGAGAAGCCAGATAAAAGGAGGCAGCACAGCTCAGTCGGGCAGGTGACAGAGGAGGAAGGACGTACACTGCTGGTTCCTGCAATGCTTCTGGCAGTAGAGCCCAACTACACTCCAGGCGACTCGCCGACGGTGGAGACTGCCCGGGAAGCCAAGCCACAGCCTGCTAAGGAGGCCGCTGCCTGCTCTACATCCCAGTCCAGAGGGAAATAAGGCCTACAGACTGTTTTTGTTTTGCCCCACCCAGGGCCATACACTAATTGATGTTTTGTCCTGCTCGGGGGCTAATTCCCCAAGTAATACTGCCTGCCCCAGCCAGGAGGCTGCAGGGTTCTAGGCTGTTTGCTTGCTTTGCCCTACCCCAGGGCTGCAGCCTACTCGCTGCTTTGCCCTGTCCGGGGGGCTAATTCACCAAGTGCCACTGCTGACCCAGCCAGGAGAGGGCTCCAGACTGGTTGTTTTGTTTTGTCCGTCCCGAGACCACAGACTAGTTGGCTAAGTGACTCCCGTCAGGGGACCTGAGACCCACTTGGCCGAAATCACCCACTTAACGGGGAATCCTGACAACAAGGTGATGGGGTGTACCAAGCCTGCACGAGGCCGATGGGGGCACCCCAGTTCAACATGCAGGGCCCCCGTCACATGTGGTGGAGAATGTAGGCACTGGTCGGGTCCTACTAAGAGGACGAACCCAAGGAGAGCTATTTGAAAGAGCCACACAGACACCATAGATACCGACAAGATATTAAAATGGATGCTGGAAAGCCAGCAGCAACAATAACAACAAGCCCAGCTGCTACAGCAAATGGCCGCTCAACAAAGCAACAGATGGCCCACCACCAAGAGCAGCAACAGTAGCTGATTACAGAGCTAGCTGCACAACACCAATCCCAGCAAGAACAGCTAGTTCAGCAGATGGTGGTGCTCCTACAACATAGGGGCCCACCCGGACCTGCTGGGGTGAGCCAGGGTTCAGAGAACAGTCTTACTGGGTTACCAGTGAGACTGGCCAAGATGGGACCTGGAGATGACCTCGAGGCCTTCTTGGTCACATTTGAGCGGGTCACCATGGCGGCCCGCTGCCCTCCAGAGCACTGGGCTACTCTAGTGGCCCCATACCTAATCGGACCCTCACAAACCGCCTACCAGAACTGAAATCCTACAGAAGCCCTCAACTATGCTGAAGTGAAGGCTGCCATACTGGGGTGAGCCCTGAAACATTCCGACCTTTGGCAGTGGCTCAGCAACTCCGTGATTATTGCTGAAGATGGTTGGAACCTGAGAAGTTGACTGGGCCTCAAGTGGCGGAGGCTATCATACTGGTTTGTCGACATCGGCCAAGAGCTCTCACTGAGGCAGTGTCCTTGATGGAAGATTACCTGGCCGCAGAGGCACCCCAACTTCCAGCTCCTAAACCAGGGAGTCCCGAGGACCGCAGGAGGGACCCAAGCGAGAGACAGCCCAAACCAGAGGAAGATGGATCTCGGAATAGGCCGGGAGTGCAAGGGTCAACCTCCCAGCCAGAAGTTACGCAGACACCTAGTGTGAGACCCCAAAGGAAAGAGGCCCCAGCTGGTGGGCTGAGGCCAGTGCCACAGAGCTCAAGGCAGACACATTGAAGGGTCGATATTATGAGTGTGGCCAGAAGAGACACTTCAGATGGGACTGCCCTTTCATGGACTGCAATTATGGCCAGGTCTAGGTAGCAGGTTCTCGGGCCCGGCAAAGAGTCTCAGCGAAACTGATAATCCCTATGCAGGTCAATGGCACCCCAGTATCTGGTTTTATTGACTTGGGTTGCAGCCAGACCCTCATACGGGCCAATCTGGTGAAGTCACTGGACCTGACAGAGGCCCCTATATTCCTCCAGTACATCCACGGGGATGTACAACTGTACCCCGATGCTAAGGTAAAGCTAACGGTGTGTGATCACGAGGAGACATGCCGGGTCGGCCTGGCCAAAAAGGTGGCATATCCCACTGTCCTGGGTCGCGACTGGCCCTGCTTTAGGGAGATCCTGTGAGAATGGAGGTGCCGTCCGCTGTTAGAAATGAACCAAAGGCCACAGGTGAGGGGACTCCTAGGCCAGAAGGAGGAAGAAGGATGGGAGGAGAGACCCTCCTGCCCTGCAGAAGGCTCCGGACCACGCCCCACAGGAGGTGAGATGCTGGAAGTGAAGTGGGAATGGCTGATGACTGATGGGGGACTTCCTGAGCGAGCCAGTCCTTTTTCACACAGATTTTTTCAAAAAGGTTTATACTCCAGACTGATGCTTCGGAGGTAGGCCTTGGAGTGGTCCTGTCTCAAGAGCATGATTGGGAGGAGCACCCGAAGCTCCATCTGAGTAGAAAGTTATTCCATCGCAAGACAAGGTACTCCACAATAGAAAAAGAGGCACTGGCTGTGAAATGGGCCGTTGAAGCCCTACGGTACTACCAGGTGGGGAATCACTTCCAACTTATCACAGGTCATGCACCCCTGCGATGGCTCCATTCTATGAAAGACACTAATGCCAGAATTATGAGATGGTACCTTGCCCTCCAACCATACGAACTTGAGATACTTCACTGCATTTGCATGGGCTCGGCCCAGGTAAACTTCTTTTCCTGGTTAGGAGTGGGAAAGGAGAGGAGGGGGGGCAACCGTCTGATCTGGACTTGAGGGAGAAGGTGTGTGACGGGGTGTACCAATCCGACACTGGGCCACTGGGGGCGGACCAATCATTGTGGGCCCAGGCGGCCATGCCCCCTTTCCCCTGCTGCACATGCTCCAGGTGGAGAAACCAGATAAAAGGAGGCAACCCAGCTCAGTCAGGGCAGGTATCAGAGGAGGAAAGATGTACACGGCCAGTTCCTGCGACACTCCTGGTGACTTGCCAATGGCGGAGACTGCTGGGAAAGCCAAGCCGCTGCCTGTTGAGGAGGCTGCTGCCTGCTCTATGTCCCAGCCCAGAGGGAAGTAAGGCCTACAGACTGTCTGTTTGTTTTGTCCCACCCCAGGGGCTGCAACCTGATTGCTGCTAAGTACTGTTGCCTGCCCCCCGCCCCCGGCTGTTTGTTTCTTTTGTCTGCCCAGAGACCACGGACTAGTCGGTTAAATGACCCTGTCAAGGGACCGAGACCCACTTGGCTGAAATCACCCTCTTAACAGGGAATCCCGATGACAGGGTGACGGCGTGTACCAACCTGGCACTAGGCTGACGGAGGCACCCCAGCTCGACACACAGGGCCCCCATCACAGAGGGAATTGAACTTGGGTCTTCCAAATTACAAATGAGTGCCCTGAACACTTAGCTAAGAGTTATAAGGATGGCAGAAGCATCACCACTGGCCATTTTGTAAACAGCACCTACATTCGGGGGGGGGGGGAGTGTGTCCGAAACTACTTAGTGAATTACTGTTGAATTCATGAATAGTCTACCAAAATGTCGTCTTTTTTTGGTAAACTATTCATGTGGAAAAAGTCACCCAGCTCTAGCAAGGGGTGCTGCTCATCAGAATGAGCCCTGGCAAAAATCTGTGACTCAGGCTAGGTCTACACTACCCTCCTGAATCGGCGGGTAGAAATCGACCTCTCGGGGATCGATTTATTGTGTCCCATCGGGACGCGACAATCGATCCCCGAATCGACGCTCTTACTCCACCAGCGAAGGTGGGAGTAAGCGCCGTCGACGGGAAGCCGCAGAGGTCGATTTTGCCACCGTCCCTACAGCGGGGTAAGTCAGCTGCGATACGTCGAATTCAGCTATGCTATTCGCGTAGCTGAATTTGCGTATCTTAAATCGACCCCCCCCCTGTAGTGAAGACGTAGCCCCAGGCTCACAATTCCTCCCGTTTTTTTCCCTTTTTCCTGGGAGGAATTAAGTTGCAACAGCTCTTTACAGTGTTCATTTTAGTCCCTCCTCCCCTACTGCTATCACTTCAGCTCAGCTCTGCTGGCTGGTGCAATGTCGGGGTGGAGCCAAGGCTCTGCTCACTCCCTCTTACTTGCTTGTGGTGGTGGGAAGTATGCACTTTAGACCTCTTAGATTTTTAAGGAGATGGTGGCTTTTTCCCCCGTGGCCATGTAAGATAAGAACACAATCTAACCCTAAACAGATTGTTCAGTTGCTTTTAGTCTCAAACTATATATAATATGAGTCTTAGTGTAATACCTGTGGAAATGCCTATTTCATTGTATCTAACTGAATCTCCCATTTCCCCCCTGTTTTCTTTTAACTCTGTAAAATGACAAACTCAGCCTCTGTCTACAAGCTTCAAAGGGCTGTCAGACTAAAGAGCAGGTTTTGCAGCAGAGATTCCGGACAGCTTTCAGGGACTTCCAACAGTGGCTGGTCAGTTCAAAAATCACCACCGCCAAATGTTTTGACGTGCCTCAAAATATCAATGAAGCACTGGCAAGTCTACAGAAAATACAGGTAATTGTACCGCAGTCAGATAGTGATTTAAGAGAGACATGATTAGCTTAAAACCAACTCATCTATCCGAATTTTGTTTACTTACTATTTTTAGTTTACTGTTGTTACAGCAAGACTAACGATGATTATAACTCAGGCGGACTAGAGAATTATTTTTTTTCTCTGTTTGGTTTGTTCATTTTGTGGATAGCCGTTTTCACTATTTTCCCCATTATAGGATATGTCTATACTGTAAACACAGGGTGTGATTACAGCCCAAACTCACATACCTGAGCTAACTTTACTCTAGCTAGCTCAAGTCTCAGTAGCGCAGGCATGGTCTATCCAGGGTTCTGGATAGGCTTGTACAGTCTGCGCAGAAACCCATTCTGCCAGAGCGTCATCACTTGGGGACCCAAGCCAGCTACATTAATGTTAGCTCAGGTATGTCAGCTTGAGCCGCAATCACACCGTGCGATTAAATTTAGACATACTCGTAGTCCGTTTCCTCCCTCCATCTGGGTCTTTCACACAGTGACGGGGGGAAACGTATTTTTAAAAAATGGTTGTAAAACAACACAAAATGGAAGGCAGGAACATTATGTGGTACCTGAAATTATTTCAAAGTAATAGTTTCTGCAAACTTTTCATCATGTATGAATATAATCTTCATAATATAAGTAAATGACCACAATCATGCCAGCAGGCAATTAACTCGTATATTTTTCATTTAAAGGTAATACTAATACGTCTCCAATAGTTTATCTGCAGATTCCAAGTCCCAAAACAGATAGTTTTCACCTTGGAATTGTACTTAAAATTTTGCATAATGTTGGATTAATATCTCCACTTTTTCATCTAAGGAAGCCCACTTTAGAAGGAGAAAACTCTTTGGCTGTTTCCGGTAACGATGTTTGGGAATAACAGAAATGTCAGCCCATTAAATTTTAGGTTTATCATTCGAGCAGTGGCAAGAAATTTTTATTAATCCTGAAAACCTTGCATGATTAAAATAACCATTTGCTCACCTTCTGCCTAAAAGCATAAACCAGTGGTCCCCAACCTTTTTGTGACCAGTAACACATACATGTTTTCAGAAGAGTGTGGTGGGCACCAACAATTTTTCAAGGCTTATTTTGTATTTGTACATTAAATAATATGAAAAACATCATATTTAATGTTACATAAAATATGAATCCAGAGAGAAGCCGCGAGGACAGAGAACACCGGCGCCCGCAGCCCTGGAGTACTCTGTCCCCAGCAGGCGCGGGGCCCCGGCTTCTCTCCCCTGCTGGGCACTAGGTGGGCCCCGCGCCTGCCAGGGACCGAGAACACCGGTGCCCTCAGCCTGCAGCCCCGGAGTTCTCTGTCCCCGGCAGGCGCGAGGCCGTGGCTTCTCTCCCCTGCTGGGCACTAGGCGGGCACACATAAATGCCATGGCGCCCACGGGCACCGCGTTGTGGACCACTGCTTTATATTATCGCAATTCTGATCATCATCATAAATATCTGTAGTTATATATTTCCTTTCAATTCAGAGATTCACAAAATACTTTTACAAATTATACATAGAAATTTCACCCATAACTGAAATACAGTACTTCTGAAGTGGAACTTTGAAATCTGTTCATTGACATATCCACATTATGCAATAGCTCCAAGAAGTGAAGAATACCTTGAATTGCGGAAGTAACTAAGCAGAATGTAACTACCACAATTAGCATTTGTCCCGAATACCAGGGTTAACACCCCGATACTCTTGGGTTTTTGTTTTTTGTTTTGTTTTGTTTTTTTAAAAGGCCTGTGGTTATTGAAGATTCCAAGTGAGTTACACTGTGTATGTCACCTAAAAGATGATCTCTTCAGTAGCAAAGTAACTCAGACCCAGCATGCCTGGGTGTTGGTTCAATATCTACTCTGAGCAAAGTCTACCTGTCACCTACTGAATCCCTAGTATTGCTTCTTCTTACAACACACTGAAATTTTCAAAGACGTATCCTATCCCAGTAAAGAATGGGTCATTTTATGAATTCACACACAGTCCTAGCTTGTTAGAATCCCATTCGTTTAGGCTTGTGGTACCTCTGGTCCAGGTTGTTGCTGTCCCTAAAGCCTCTGATTTTTACTGGGTATAAAGTGGAATGCATTTAAACAAATATGAATTAGTGTGATTGTGAAAGCTCTTTCTGCACATTATCTATAACTAATTGGCTAATTTCTTTTGCCAAGGAATCCTTATCTGAAAGTGAAAATGGCCAGCATAAACTAAACATTGTGGTGTTCAAGGGAGAACTGCTGAGCACTATTCTGCCCCAAGAAAAGGCTAAAGTTATCCAGGCCAAAGTTGTTACTGCTAAAGAAGACTGGAAAAATTTTCTCTCCACCCTGCACCAGAAGGAATATGCTTTGGAGGTATGGAGCCAGTCAAACAGGGAATGGATTGGCTAGAAAGCTTTTTATTTTTTTTTCTTTTGCCTTTCTGATCGCAAGCGTCTTGATAGACTGAGTGCTTTACATTTCTTGTTACTGAGTAAGGTCAGCTTTGCTGTCTGGCTCTTGCTCACATGCTCCGGGTCTAATTGATCACCCATATGTGAGGTCAGGGAGGAATTTTTCCCTAGGTCACATTGGCAGTGACTTGTGGGGGACAGGGGGAGTCGCCTTTCTCTGCAGCATGGAGTGTGGGTCACTTGCTGGGTTTAAATGGATATTATTGTGTCTCGGTCCCTCCTATTTTCTGCCTATCACATATAATAATTTAATCTCCTGTGGGCTGTAATATTTTGGCCTAATTTTGGTTGAGGTTTAGTGAACAGATGCTGGGTGGTGGTGGTGGCCTGTGATAGACAGTAGGTCAGACTAGATGACATGTTTCTCCCTTCTGGCCTTGGAATCTATGGCTCTATGACAACTAGTTCTAAGTGCCCCTCCTTTGATGCAACTGGAAAATGGCTAAACTCAGAGGGTCAGATTCTGCCACCCTTACTCCTATTGAGTAGTTCTTTACCAAACAAGTCATCTCATTAATTTAAATGGCATAGCTCACATAGTAAGGTACTAGTCAAGGTAGAGGATGGTGGTATCTGGCCCAACCTCAGCTGCTTGAGCTTCATCCAATACACCAAATAGCTAAGGTGCATGAAAATACATTGTTTTTGGGCAAGACTCTGATACCCTTGCTCCATGAGTAGTTCGACTGATTTAAATGGGCCAGCTCAAATAGCAAGGTAGTCTTACTCGTGTTTAATAGTATCAGAATCTGGGCCTTCATGCAAGTTTGTCCCACTGAAATGTAACTAAGAATTACCCAATTTTAATCATAGATCCAATGTGACACCACAGTAGTCTGCTGCTTTCAAAATGTCTGATTCAAGTAGCATAGAAATTAAACATCTTTAAAACTAACACAGTATACTTCAAGTCCAGAAGGGGCCATGACACAGAACTTCAGACTGGATGAACATAACATAGGCCGTAAAATCTCTCCCAGTAATTCCAGTTTCAAGCCCCTAACTTCTAGTTGAGATAGAAAATATCTTTTAGGTCCGTTTTAAATTGCATTGACAGGAAATGTAAGAAACTCTTTGGGCCAGATCCTCACCTCATGTAAATCAGCACCGAAGACAATGGAGCTATACTGATTTAGGCCTTCCTTGTCTCAGAGTGGATGTATGGAGAGATGTCACACAGTACAGTGGACACATCCTGTGCTGTTCTCACATGGACTGGGATTAATCCTTCTAAGCCCAGAAGTTTCAGATCCACATCCTAAATCTTTCATTCTGAAGTGATAGGGATGAAAAGAAAAGAAAATTGGTCTAAAAATCTTGAGGAAAACTAAATTACTTGAACTATGCTGGTTAGAGCTTTTACTCCACATTGATTGTTTTAGATATTCTCCTCTCAGCCAATGGAACGAGTCCACAGGGAAAAAAATGCAGTCAGCAAGGGCTTTTTAAGGCTTATTTATAAGGACTTGAAAGTAAAGCAAATTACAATCAGAAAGTAATGGTTCAACTAAGTCCTACAGGTCTTGGCTGTGAAGACGTCCATTTTTAAATCATTTTCACCACTCTGGCTACCAAACGTAGCCTTTCCCCTGAGCATTTGTGGAGGGTGGGAGAGAAAGCAGAGCTGAAATGAACCCTTCACACCTTAGCATACCTGTGTATGCATACCTCTGTGTTTGGATTATAGATTGTATGATAACATTGCAGCAAACATAGTGGTGATTTGATTTATTTTTTTTTAATGTGCACATCACATGTCTCCACAGAGCTTAAAGATCCAGATGAAGGACTTTGAAGCAAGTGCTGAGCCTCTCCAGGACTGGCTGAACACAACTGAGAAGATGGTGCAAGAAAGCAGTAGTCGACTTCATGACCTCCCTGCAAAGAGGAGAGAACAACAAAAGTTACAGGTGATAAGGGCCTAAAAACACATCCAGCCATCCCTAGCCTGGTTTCCTGTGTCATGAATTCCTAATAAATGCTTGATCATGCTGGCACCCTCAACGCCAACTAAAGGCTGCATCCAATTTTGGGGCCTACTTCAATCCTCAGGCAGATTTTGTGTCGCAGCACTTCTTGATGACATGTGTTGTTTCCTTTCTGTGACTGTATCATGTGCGTAATGATCAACTGTTGCCTTTGTTTAAGATGCTTGCTAATGGCCAGGGCATGAATTTCCATGTTAACAGGGCTGCTTGCTTTCTTTTTTGCTTGCTCTTTTGCACCCGCACTTAATAGTAACATGCTTGTGCTTTACAGTCTGTCCTTGAGGAAATAAGCTGCCACGAGCCTCAGCTCAACAGGCTAAAAGAAAAAGCTCAGCAGCTGTGGGAGGAGCAAGCTGCCAGCAAAAGCTTTATGCGCAGAGTGTCTCAGCTATCTTCTCAGTACCTAGCTCTAAGCAATCTAACCAAGGTAATGCACCCCCCGGGCGCGCTTTCCGGCAGGTCTTGTGAATGTGACCCATGTGAAAATGAATAGTTGAATTCTGAAATATCGCAACTGTCTTGCTGCTGTATTGTACGGTATGTCTGCTCTATCCTATGTCTGAGGCTTGTGCTATAGAGGGGAAAGGTATGTGTGGATCGTTTACCTGATTAAACGCTGAGCTAATTGTTTTTTCCAATGCATTGGTCTGAGAAGAGAAACTGAGTGTCCACATACATGGTATATAATTCCTCCCCCCCCCCCCCCCCAAGAGTGATAATTTGCAGGGAGTTATGTTTGAAATGAAACAAATTTGGGTGTTTTGAATGGGGAAAAAAAGCAAGCCATGATTTACAGCATTTAGGATAATTTAGTTTGATAATTATTATCCCCAGGAGCATGTAAGGTATCGGCAATTATTTTTCAAAACCTGGGGGTATTTTATACAGAGTCACAATACTGAAATGTTGCTAATACTTAGCCAATCCTTATCTTAAAGTTTATTATCTGCATTATGAATTTCTGTGTCTAGAAGTTGGTAGATTGGTTTCAGCATTTTTTAAAAGCATTTGTTAGCTGTTAGTGTGCTTTTGAGTTATCAGAGCGAAGTAGCATTCTCCAGTGGCTTGGGCACTGGATTGAGGCTGGGAGACATGCATCCTATTCCCATCTAGCCCACTGACCTGCTGTGTGACATCGGACAAGTCAGCTCATCACTGTGTGCCTCCCTTTCCCCTCTTACCCTCTGTCTTCCTTGTCTATTTGGATTGTAAGCTGTTTAGGACAAGGACTATCACTCCCGTGATGCCTATTGTGGTGGGGCCTTGATCTCAGTTGGAGACTACAGGCACTACTGTAATATAAACAGTTATGAATATTAGAAGTGTTATTGGAGACCATTTAATTTGAGACCATTTAATTAAAGTATCTCATTTCTATTATTAATAATTACTAATTTGTTAATTTGTCAACTAAGTGTATACAAATAGAGAATTATGAAACATATAGTCATATAATGTAAAAAAAAATTGTATATATGGCCATATTCTGCTCTTCATGATTTAAAAAAAAACACAAGAAGGGAAAAGGAATATGGGGAAATTCTCACAAGTTGAAACTAATGGAATTCCTTGCACATCTTTAAAGTCAGAGAATGGGAGTTTGTGGAATGTCACGCACCCGCGGCTCTATGTGCTTTCCTATATGGGGCAATCCCAAAGATCTGTACCCAAAGCATCAGCAGAGTGCCAGTGCTTGCACAGAGCTGTGAGATGCCTTCTACAAAAGTGTGTTCTCACATTATGTACTACCAGAAGTTTCTAAGTGATCTTCAGGTGCAGCCCTGTATGGAGTGTATTGAAGTAAGTCAGTCCTGAGATGATGAAGGCATTGGTAAGGTAAGGCAAGGTCCACATATAGATGTAAGAAAATGGAAATAGGCCTAACAAAAACCAATGGCTGGAAACTGAAGTGAGACAAATTCAAATTAGAAATTACATGCAATTTGGGGTCCATTAACTACTCTAAATCTCTCTGCCATATGACACTTCAGAACATAGACACAATGGGTTGAGTTAAAGATATTAACTAAAATTAAGGAGTGAATTTACTGTTCACAAGGTCAGGTTTTGTGTCCATCCTCTAGAAGGATGATAGACTATGAAGTATACATATTTTTATAGAGTTAAGCACTAGTATCTAATATTATTTTAATCATTCTTTGTATTTTGCTCTGTATAGAGTATACATTGAAGTGGCTAACTGATAGATCTCAAAATGTAATTGTAAATGGGGAATTATCATAGAGTGGCTGTGTTTCCTGTGGGATCCCTCAAGGACCAGTTCTTGGCCCTATGCTATTTAATATTTTTATCAGTGAACTGAAAGAAAACATAAAATCATCACTGATAAAGTTTGCAGATGACACACAAATTTGGGGAGTGGGAAATAATGAAGAAAACAGGTCATTGATTCAGAGTGATGTGGATCACTTGGTAAACTGGGCACAAGCAAACATTGCGTGTTTTAATATGGCTAAATGTAAATTTATTCATTAGGAACAGAGAATATAGGCCATCCTTACAGAATGGGGGACTCTATACTAGGGAGCAGTAACTGTGAAAAAGTTTTGTGGTGGGAGCAGAGAATTACTTGAACATGAGCTCCAAATGTGATGCTCTGGCCAGGGAATCTTGAGTAGAGGTAGAGAGATTATTTTACCTGTGTATTTGGCACTTGTGTGACTGCTGCTGGAATACTATGTCCAGTTCTGGTGTCCACAATTCAAGAAGGATGTTGATAATTTGGAGAGAGCTCAGAGAAGAGTCACGAGAATGATTAAAGGATTAAAAAACATGCCTTACAGTGATTTAGACTCTAAAAGCTCAATGTATTTAGCTTAATAAAGAGAAAGTTAAGGAGTGAATTGATTACAATCTATAGATATGTGCATGGGGAACAGATATTTAATAATGGGCTTTTCAGTGTAGCTGAGAAAGGTTTAATAATATGATCCAATGACTGAAAATTGCATGTAGACAAATTTAGACTGCAAATAAGCCATAATTTTTTAATGGTGAGAATAATTAACCATTGGAACAATGGAATTGTAGATTCCCCACCACTGACCATTTTTAAATCAAGGTTGGATGCTTTTCTAAAAGATCTGCTCTGGTAATTATTTGGGGGAAGTTCTATGGCCTGATACAGGTGGGTAGACTAGATTATCACAGTGGTCCCTCCTGACCATGGAATCTATGAATCGAAGAAATGTAAATGAAAATGGCTACTTTCCGTAAAAAAAATTCTCACTTGTAACTAGGTCCTTCAAAAGGTTTTGCTAATGTTGTTTTTTAGGAGACTGACTGATTTGTTTAAACACTTTAGATCTATTGATACATTGAATAGACTGAAAAAGGGAGCATTTGAAGAGCCAAATCTTCTAATTTGGGGGACTAAATGGAGTGTACTTGTAAAATTGGCACATGCATATAGTGCATGCACCACTCATGTTTGTATATGCGAAGTAGATAACTGCACATATACGCACTTGAGCATGCAACATATGCATGAAATATGGTAGACACAGTTTAGCCACCTGCATCTAAAGCTCTAAGTGCATACTAAGCACTCACTGAAATGGTTGGGAGTGTTAATTTCCATATGAATTTCAGGAGAAAGTTTCCAGAATGGATAGGATTGTTGCAGAGCACCATCAGTTCTCTCATGGTGTGAAAGAACTCCAGGACTGGACGGCTGATGCAGTTCATATGCTGGAATCTTACTGTCTCCCTACAGCAGACAAAAGTGTTCTAGACAGCAGAATGTTAAAGCTGGAGGTATGTAAACAAATGGATACAAAGATGACACACATAGGTCCCATTATTTCAGTTGCTATGAAATAGTGACCACTGTAAGTTTGCAAAATTCAAACACCAATTTTTCATGTACTTCAAAAAAAAATTTTTTTTGGAAAAATGTTGCCTTTTGGAGTAAAATGGGCTTTTGTAAATGAGATAAAGATATACTGGACCATTGTGACATGGACAATGGTGTAAATATTGAAGAAAAAATTTCAAGATAATACATGGTTAACAAAGGCTATAGAGAAAGTATGATATCCAATAGCAGGGGTCCGGTTTTCTCTGGGGCACTGACATGTTTCAGGGGGTTGGTGAGTGAACTCAGCCTTGCATTCCATCCTTGATGGGGCGGGACAAGGGTGGTCAGTTTTGTTGGGCCAGCAAGTTGACAACCCTAGATCCAGGGGAAACAAACACCCAACGAGGCTGGCCAGGGGCAGGACATCAGCTTTGAGGGGAGGGGTGGGGGTGGCAGTGACATCACAAAGGCCTGTTGCAGGAACTCGGCCTATTGGGCAAAGGTGGTGGGGAGGGGGTGACCTCACAGAGAGACCCTGACATCAGCCGGGCAGGACAGAGGTGCAGGGCCAGGCCAGTCTCTGAGACCCCCCTGGCTTTGCTGCCGCAAATCTCCTTTGCGAGGTCTCTCCTCGAGGACTGAGAGAGAATTAGGATTCACGGATGTGAGCATGGGGAGGAACCTCTGTGGAGTTTTCTCCTTTCCTACCACTGATTGTGCCGAAAACAAACTTCCCTTTTCCAAGGTAAGAGGCCCAGAGAGGTTTGGAACCTGTTCAGTCTGATCCCCCTGGTGCAGGCAGCATTCCAGGCCCAGAAAACACTGGCTTAAGGTGGCCGAATTTGATTTCCTGCCTAGGACTTTGACGCTTAGAATCATAGAATCATAGAATAGAATATCAGGGTTGGAAGGGACCTCAGGAGGTCATCTAGTCCAACCCCCTGCTCAAAGCAGGACCAATTCCCAACTAAATCATCCCAGCCAGGGCTTTGTCAAGCCGGGCCTTAAAAACCTCCAAGGAAGGAGACTCCACCACCTCCCTAGGTAACGCATTCCAGTGCTTCACCACCCTCCTAGTGAAATAGTGTTTCCTAATATCCAACCTAGACCTCCCCCACTGCAACTTGAGACCATTGCTCCTTGTTCTGTCATCTGCCACCATTGAGAACAGCCGAGTTCCATCCTCTTTGGAACCCCCCTTCAGGTAGTTGAAGGCTGCTATCAAATCCCCCCTCATTCTTCTCTTCTGGAGACTAAACAATCCCAGTTCCCTCAGCCTCTCCTCATAAGTCATGAGCTCCAGACCCCTAATCATTTTTGTTGCCCTCCGCTGGACTCTTTCCAATTTTTCCACATCCTTCTTGTAGTGTGGGGCCCAAAACTGGACACAGTACTCCAGATGAGGCCTCACCGATGTTGAATAAAGGGGAACGATCACGTCCCTCGATCTGCTGGCAATGCCCCTACTTATACAGCCCAAAATGCCGTTAGCCTTCTTGGCAACAAGAGCACACTGTTGACTCATATCCAGCTTCTCGTCCACTGTGACCCCTAGGTCCTTTTCTGCAGAACTGCTACCTAGCCATTCGGTCCCTAGTCTGTAGCTGTGCATGGGATTCTTCCGTCCTAAGTGCAGGACTCTGCACTTGTCCTTGTTGAACCTCATCAGGTTTCTTTTGGCCCAATCCTCTAATTTGTCTAGGTCCCTCTGTATCCGATCCCTACCCTCTAGTGTATCTATCACGCCTCCTAGTTTAGTGTCATCGGCAAACTTGCTGAGAGTGCAGTCCACACCATCCTCCAGATCATTAATAAAGATATTAAACAAAACTGGCCCCAGGACCGACCCTTGGGGCACTCCGCTTGAAACTGGCTGCCAACTAGACATGGAGCCATTGATCACTACCCGTTGAGCCCGACGATCTAGCCAGCTTTCTATCCACCTTACAGTCCATTCATCCAGCCCATACTTCTTTAACTTGGCAGCAAGAATACTGTGGGAGACCGTATCAAAAGCTTTGCTAAAGTCAAGGAATAACACATCCACTGCTTTCCCCTCATCCACAGAGCCAGTTATCTCATCATAGAATGATGTTAAAGCTGGAGGTATGTAAACAAATGGATACAAACATTCTGTTCACGTGGTTTGTTGTTTGTTTGTAGTAACTAATGCATTGTTCATTCAGGGTAGATTGTGGCTAGGGTTACCATATGTCCGTATTTTCCTGGACATGTCTGGCTTTTTAGTTGTTAATTGCTATCCGGGAGGATTTTTTAAATATATAAAAACATCTGGAAAATACGGACGTATGATAAGCCTACCCACTGATCCTCTCTCCTCTTGGGGTGTCAGCTTGCTGCAGCCTGCGGATTGCAACTTCCCCTTCTCCTCCCCCCCCCCCCCCCCAGTGCCGCCCCCCCCCCCGGGCTGGGAGGGGGGGCGTCTCTGCACCCAGCTGGGGGGGGGGGGGACGGGGGGACCTGTGGCTGCTTCTCCCTCCTCTGAGCATCCCCTACGGCTCTGGCAGAGCCTCAGTCTCCCCCCTCCGCCCCGGCTGTGCAAGGAGCCCCCCCTGCCAGGGTCCATGCAGCCAGGGCTGCCTCTCCCCTTCCTCCCCCTCCCCCCCCCGTGGAGCCGCTGCCCGGGGGGGAGGGTCCTGGCGCAGGGGAAAGTTTCTCGGCGCGTGGCGGTGGCTCCCGCAGCCGCCCGGCCTGAGCTGCCACAGCCTCGCCGGGTCCAGCTGGTAGTGGAGTGGAGGCCCCCCTGAGCCTGGGGGCAAGGCCCGGGCCACGCACGCAGCACTTCTCTGCTCCAGCCTGGCCAGAGAGGGAGCCCGCGGTTGGGATGCAGCCTTGCAGATGGGAGCACGTTGGGGCTGGGATGCCCAGCTCGGGGATAGGCCCAGGGCCCGAAGCAACTTCCTGCCCCCCCCCAGCTCCGGCTGCTGCTGCGCTGGGGGTGCATGGGCTGGAGAGCGGCGGGAGCTGGGAAAGTTGGAGCCCGGGGAGGAGGCGGCTGTTTCGGGTGGCTGGGAAGGAGGGGGGAGGAGGGAGAATGTGGCGCACTCAGGGGAGGAAGTGGGGCCAGGGCGGGGAGTTGGGGAAGTGGTCCAATGGGGCAGGGACTTTGGGGAGGGGTTGGAATGGGGACGGGGAAGGGGCGGAGTTTGGGCAGGGCCGGGGGCAACGTGGAGTGTCCTCTTTTTTTCCCAGTGTTCAAATATGGTAACCCTAATTGTGACTTTCAGATAGAATTGTGCATCAAGGGTGCTACACTGCCACACCACGGTTGGGGGGAGCATTGCACTTAAAGAAAATATGCCAACTGTACAGAAAATGTTGCAATGCTCTAACCTCTTCCCTCCCCCCCCCAAAAAAAGGTGGTGGATGGTCATGTTTACGTTATTGTCTGTAACACTGGGCATCCCCAGCATTGTCAATCTCCAGCATTTAAAAATCCTGAGTCAGGCCCCAAAAATTATGAGAGAGTTGAAATCTCATGTTTTTTAACCAAATAATAAATTTAGCATTCTTTTCATTTGCCTTCTGTTTTGAGGGGCCGTCACGCTCAATGTTTTCAGACTTTTCTGCACAACCATAAGAGCTAGACAGTTACTTTTTATTTTTAATGAAAGCTGGAAACCCCATACGCACAAAACTCCAGGAGCTGGGGTTTAGGAAAAACCCCAAATGCTGCAAGATGTGATAAAATTGTGAGAGCTGGCAATACTGGGGTCACCAGATTGCAAAAGTCAAGGCACATCAGTGTTGTAGGTAGGTCTTAAACACAGTTTTATTTCAGCACCACAGCAGAAGGGCTCTTTCACCACAAAATATCTCCAGTTCTCCATGGATCACTATAGAAACAGTGAGAGTTCTAGTTCCTAGTCTCCTCTTCTTTATAGTGTTCAGCTCTGAAATCTGTCGAACAAAGCCCTTTCTGCCCAGATTCCAGGAAAATGGTCTTTCTCCCTGAGTGCTAGGGTTTCTCTTATGGCCCAAACGCTTCTTTTGAAAGGCCTCTTTCACTAGGGAGGCCCAGCTGTCAAGCCCACCCTCCCGATAAACAGCTTGTACAATCCATTCAGGGTGTAGTGTAGCAGCTCCTTTTCTAGTGATGTTTATTAACCATTTCCTCTCTTTGTGGGAAAAGGACTGTATACATGCCACAACAATGAGGCTAGAACAAGATCTGTTTGCTTTCTAGGGACTGTTATCGGTGAAGCAGGAGAAGGAAATCCAGATGAAAATGATGCTGACAAGAGGAGAATCTGTTCTGCAAAACACTTCTCCGGAGGGAGTGCCTGTCATTGAACAACAGTTACAGATGCTTAAGGAAACGTGGGCTTCTCTCTTGTCCTCTTGCATTCACTGTAAAAGGTAAAAAGAGATGTGAGTGGGGAATGGTAACAGAAGACAACACAGTTGAAAATATTAGCATTATCTCCAGAAGTCATATGATTACAAGACAGGCAAGGCGGGCGAGGTAATAGCTTTCATTGGACCAAAATCTGTTGGTGAGAGAGACAATCTTTCAAGCTGCACAGAGCTCTTCTTCAGGTCTGGTACTGCATTTAGGTGTGTGTGTCACAGCTAAATGCAAGGTGAAACAGATATTTTAGCCTAAGTAGTGAGCACAATTCTAAGGGACCATTCAAAGTGAAGTGGCTAGTTAACACCCCTGTAGTCATAGGACAAAAAGGGGGGTTGTGAGGTACAGATTGTTGTAATAAGCCTTAACTCAAGTGTCTTTATTAAGACCATGATTTTTATTAAAAATAATATTTTAAAAAGTAATAGTTTAATAAAAATCATGGTCTTAATAAAGACACTGAATTTATGGCTTGTGTTTAGTTGTGACTCTCTTAGTACATTTCCCAGACCTGAAGAAGAGCTCCTTGTAGCTCGAAAGCTTCTCTCTCTCACCAACAGAAGTTGGTCCACTAAAAGATACTACAATTATAGTCTAAGGGCTTGTCTATGCAACAAATTAGTGCGCGGCAAGGCACGTTGTGAATCTACAGCACACCAACTTGCCACGCTGTAACTTACCATGTGGACACTACTGCAGGGCATTCTGGGACTTTCACTGCATGTATCCATACAGCAAGTTGTTATATGGCAAGCTGGTGTGCTGTAGATTCACACCTTAGCTTGCCACACACTAATTCACTGTGTAAACAGGCCGTTATTGTTACCATTAAAAATGGACTCTGTATTAATAATTTGAAACTTAAAATATCTGAAAATAAAGCTTACAATCATTGTTATTTTAATTGCTCTGCTGTATGAAAATCATGGTATGAAATCCAAATAAAAGGGACATTAAGAAAATTAAGGGCAAAATCCTCCAAGATCCGGACTTCAGTAGAACTGTATGGCACTAGGCACTTCTCAGGAGGTACTCATGACCTCAAAGGCTGGAACGATGTTATGTAAAATGTTATGATAGTAATTCCATCACTGTCAATGAGAGTCATGGTGATAATACTTAAATAGGAAATACAGAAAAATGCGGTCTGATATGGTGAGCATCACTAATTACAAACGTTTCCAAGTTTCAAACAACCAAGACTATTTATCAGTAGATAATGTCTGCTCCCTAATGTATGATAAGATATAAAGTAGGGTACTTGGAGTCAAGACTTACAGATTCTATTCCTTTATACCATGCTTTACCCATATATTTACTACAGTTAATGCACACATGATTGAGGGATATGCTGGGACTGCAAGCATCCTGTATCCACCACTAATGTCCTTTACTGTCCCTTTTCAGATGTGAGCAAGTAGCCTCAGCATTGGTACCCTTCTATATATTAGCCAACCAAGATCTGTAGCAGGCCAGTTTCTTGCAACTTTTCGTAGGGCAGTTCAGCATATTACATGTCTCCTTTCGTTCTGTCCCCATAAAAACATAAAGCTTGAATGACTGTTTATTGCCTTATCTCATTGCTAGAATAACATGAGATACTGAATATCAACTGATATGTATTTTTAAATTATAGTCAGCTGGACGGAGCGCTGTCCAAATGGACAAGTTACCAGGATGATGTTCGTAAATTTTCCAGCTGGATGGACAAAGTAGAGGCGAGCATGAATGCTTCTGAGAGACAGTGTGCAGAGCTGAGGGAAAAAACAGCTGTCCTCAGCAAAGCAAGGGTTTGTTTACTGTTACTATATTCTTAAGAAAAATCCTCCTTGGTTGTATGAGTAATAGTTTTATTGTGTGTTACAATGGAATAAATATTACGATGATGTCTAAACAGACAGATACAAATGTTTGATACCTAGATGCTACCCTGGTGTATGCACTAGAAATCCGGCAGATAGCTGTTCAGATTGAAGTCCTGTTTCCTCATTAAAATCTGCTGCAGCAGCCATTAATTTCAGGGGGGGGGAGGGAGGAAACAGTACTATAAACCATATTAGACAGGAAATCTATCCATGATAGGGTGAAGTTCAAATTGTGGCCATCGGACTTTTTAAAAAAAAAAAAAAAAAAAAAGCCGTAGAGATAAATCTTCTTCAAGTTTATATTCTCATCATTCTCTCATATTCTTGTGCAAAATGGCACAATATGCTACCAAATTAGAATGGATATGTTTTACTTCACAGCATTGCTTCGGTGCTGGTGTATATAACTACACAGAGTGCTGGGCAACAGTGAATCAGACCCATTCTGCATTATAGTCATACATTGCATGTAGTTAAGTAATAATGTGTTTTGAGTCAGACATTTGATTGAAGTAAATAGCCATTTAAAGGAGTTAAGGGCCCAAAGTGAAGCCTCAGGTGCTTGATCCAGGTGGTTATTAATTGCCATGCAGTGTCATTATTGCTGTTATTTCTCCAGTGAAGTGTTATGCTAGATAGTTTCTTACACACATGCACACCCTTAACCACTTCAATATCTGAGTGCTTTTGAGTAGTGCATTAAGCAATGTGGCTAACATCTGACTGTGATTCAGTCCCGCTTTCATCCTTTCCCAAGGCAGAGAGGGGTATGTGCAGTGGAGTTCTATTTTGATAGGGATCTCTGGCTTTGGGTTTTTTTCCTAATGCAAACACTGCTATGTGTTTATGAGAGAAATAGTAAGGTGGAAGAAATTAGTCTTGCACTTGGAGGAACTTGAACCATAATAAATTCAGTGGGCACAATTCCACTATCACTTAGGCCTCTGCAGACCTATGGAGAGCAGAATCTGTAAGAGCAGTATATGTAAGCAACAAACTAACAGACCAAAAAAAAAACCACTAATTACCTTACAAACAAACACGCTGTCTCTGGACTTGTTTGAATATTGATCATTAGTAAACCTGTCCATTTACTCTCTGTTATGCAGTTACTCAGTGAAGAAGTGTTGAGTCACAACAGCCTACTAGAGACTATTGAAGCAAAAGGCACTGGCATGACTGAGCATTACGTAACCCAGCTTGAACTCCAGGACCTCCAAGAACGATACAGGTTCCTCAAAGACAGGACAATGGTACAGTTTATCTTGGCAGTACTCCAATGTTTTTCTTTGAGTTTGGGGTGGAGGGAGAGAGGGCTTGTTTGTGTTAGTTTGTTTTATTTCAGAATTTTTTAATGTGTATAATTTGGGGGGCAGATTTAATATATCTGGCTATCTTGAATTCAAAAGCAAAACTCTCATTGACTTTAGTACAGCTAGGATTTCACCCAACAGGACCGAAAGCTTAGAAACATCAGTGCAAATACAAAGAAGGATTTTTGTTTGACCATGAATGCATGTCATACAGCAAATGTAAACACTAGACAAACTGTTAAGTAATTCACCAAGGGCCTAATTTTACAAACAGTTACTACTACATATAGTGCTTATTATATGCATCTGAAGAAGTGGGCTGTAGCCCACGAAAGCTTATGCTCTAATAAATTTGTTAGTCTCTAAGGTGCCACAAGTACTCCTGTTCTTTTTACGGATACAGACTAACACGGCTGCTACTCTGAAACCTGTCATTATTACTGGGCTGAGTCCCATTGACTTCTGTGTCATATGACCCCTCAGAGTAAGTGCTACACTCAGTGGTAAGTGCTGGCGGGTTCCAGCACTAGCCCAGAAAGGATTTTGGAAAGTTTTATGTCACAGACTGATGAAGGCTGAAGCAGTTTTAATACACTATCTTAAAAAAATCATGAACTTTTGAAAATTATGTGTACTTGCAGAAACTCTTCTGCAGTCGCGCCACATTGGGCTGTGGTTTTGTGGCATCAGATTAAAAAAAAAATAACCAGTGAGGGCCTGGACAAAATTTGGATGGGAAACCCCAGGTGCAATAATAGTGTTGAGATTCTCAATCAGTCCTGAATCAGTAGTCCAGCATAATGCTTGGGTCATTATCTTTTACATGAGATTTAAAAATGAAGCCTAACCCTCTTGTAGTCAGCAAAGATCTCATGGCACATCTAGTAAGCATGGGACTTAACCTTAGTGTCCTGACCAAATTCCTCTGCTGGTAATTACAGAATTCCCCCTGCAGTTTCAGTTGCAGATAATCTTTTAGTATTGCCCTTGAAAACACCATTCTGTAATGTTGCTGACCATATGATGGCTATGGTGGTGTGCCCCAGATACCGCAGTACCTTTGGGCCAGATTGTGAAATCAGAGGGACTACTCATGAAAGTGATTGTTTATCAGTGTAAGTATAAGGTTCACAGTCTAGTTCTTAGTGATCAGCAAAGTCATCTTTAGATATAGCAAAACACTGTGAGATTCTCCATAATGAACACTATTATATACTCTAAATAAGAGGTGGAACTATTATTGTATGTAGTTGACAAGGGTCTGAATTCCTGAAAAGAAAATGGTCCAGATTCTGAGCTCACACTTATGGCAATCAGGAATAGTTCCAATTAAGTCACTGGAGTTGTGCTAATTTAAAAACAAAGTAAACGAAATAAAAAATCAGGCCCATTGTTACTATTAATCAATGCTTTAACTATAAATGTCTCAAACCAAAAGAGCAGATCCAAATAGCCTCAAATTGAGCCAAAGTTCCCATCTGAATCTACATCTGTATCTTCATAGATGTCCCCCTCTTTCTGTAATTACACAAACCATCCCCCTGAATCTAGACCCCCTGAACTTTGGGAAAGCAGCTCTAGATCCAAACTTTGTATTCCATTTCTAGGATTTATAATTTACAATACTTAGTCCTGCCTTGAGTGCAGGGGACTGTACTAGATGACCTCTCTAGGGTCCCTTCCAGTTCTCTGTTTCTATGATTCTGTAATCTCTTAACTGGCTGTGGCTCTAACGAAGTATTTTTAACAAACAGGAGGCTGTAAGCAAATCTGAGAAACTGCTTCACTTACATCATGAGTACCAAAGAAAACTGAAGGCCTTTGAAATATGGCTGGAAAAGGAACAGGAAAAACTTGAATGTTTATCATATCTTGAAGGTGATGCTCAGACACATGAGTCAACACTCCGGGACCTACAGGTATAGTATGTGTGGCATGGCACCCAATCTAAATGAATCCCACTTGTAAAATACAATAACAATAATTGCATGACAGAGAGGTTGTATTCCTTGTTTATCTTGGGGGAAAAAAATTAATGCACAGTAATGCAATTATTTTGCTGGTTTTTAAAACATGTTCTAGACATGCAAAAGACTTACAGACCTTGATTTTACAAGTGGACTTCAACAGGTCCACCCATTTGCAGGCACAAATAATGACATTTACTTTGTCCAACAACTTGATTTCTGGATACAAATGAGAAGTCTATATGCCACCCATTGTATTGGTGCAAAATGAGAGTGAAATCCTGACTGCAATGAAATCAATGGCAAAAATCCCATTCACTTCAAAGGGACCAGCAATTCACCTCCAGCCTACTAGTTCATCTTAAGAATATAAGAACAGCCATACTGGGTCAGACCAATGGTCCATCTCGCCCAGTATCCTGTCTTCTGACAGTGGCCAATACCAGGTGTTTCAGAGTGAATGAACAGAACAGAGCAATTATCGTGTGATCCATCCTCTGTTGTCCAGTCCCAGCTTCTGGCAGTTGGAGGTTTCGAGATGCCCAGAGCATGGGGTCACGTCCTTGACCATCTTGGCTAATAGCCATTTGTGAACCTATCCTACAATGAACTTATTTAATTTTTTTTGAACCCAGTTAGACTTTTGGCTTTCACAGCATCCCATGGCAATGAGTTCCACAGGTTGACTCAGGTGGGACACAGGTTCCACAGGTGTTGTGTGAAGAAGTACTTCCTTGTTTGTTTTAAACCTGATGCCTATCAATTTCATTGGGTGACCCTTAGTTCTTGTGTTACGGGAAGATGTAAATAACACTTCTGTTTCTCCACACCATTCATGATTTTATAGACCTTTATGATATCCATCTCCCTTAGTTGTTTCTTTTTCTAAGCTGAACACTCCCAGTCTTTTTAATTTCTCCTCATATGGAAGCTGTTCAATATCCCTCATCATTTTCATTGTCCTATTCTGCACCTTTTCTAATTCTAATATATCTTTTTTGAGATGGGGAAACCAGAACTGCATGCAGTATTCAAGATGTGGGCATACCATGGATTTATATAGCCTCATTACAATGTTTTCTGTTTTATTATCTATCCCTTTCCTAATAGTTCCTAACATTGTTAGCTTTTTTGACTACTGCTGCACATTAAGCAGATGTTTACAGAGAACTATTTATGATGACTCCAAGATCTTTCTTGAGTGGTAACATCTAGTTTAGACCCCATCATTCTGTATGTATTGTACGGATTATTTTTTCCAATATACATTTGCACTTCTCAATATTGACTTTCATCTGCCATTTTGTTGCCCGGTCACCCAGTTTTGTGAGATCCCTTTGTAACTCTTTGCAATCAGTTGTGGACTTAACTATCTTTAGTAATTTTGTATGGTCTGCAAATTGAGTTACCTCACTGTTCACCCCCTTTTCCATATCATTTATGAATAAGTTGACCAGCACAGGTCCTAGATCCTTGAGAGACCCTACTACTTACTTCTTTCCATTGTGAAAACTGACCATTTAGTCCTACCCTTTGTTTCTTATGTTTTAAGCAGTTACTGATCGATGAGAGGACCTTCCCTCTTATCCCATGACTGCTTAGTTTGGTGAAGAGCCTTTAGTGTGGGACCTTGTAAAAGGCTTTCTGAAGGTTCAAGTACACTGGGGATACCCCTTGTCCACATGCTTATTGACATCCTCAAATAATGTTGTTATAGAGTGGTGAGGCATGATTTTCCTTTAAAATAGCCATGTTGACTCTACCCCAACATATTGTGATTCATCAAAGGCTTTCTTCAGTTTCTTACAGTTCCTTTTTATGGCTCTGACTATAATATTATTGTTATTGGTACTACTATTTTATTTAAATATGCAGTGGAACTAGAGCAAAAATATCAGGTAAAACCTAGTATTTTCAGCTGAGTCATTCTTAGAGTTTCAGGGGTAGTTTGAACTCAGAACTCAAAGAATC
Organism: Terrapene triunguis; assembly: GCF_002925995.2. Lineage (NCBI taxonomy): Eukaryota > Metazoa > Chordata > Testudines > Emydidae > Terrapene > Terrapene triunguis. Next base: position 39,048,838 of record NW_020664436.1, read on the forward strand.
AATGTCTTCATGAACCAAAACTGGCAAAGTGGTTCACACAAACCACTGCAAACTGAAACCGGTAAGTTTTCTAGGTCTCTAGATATAGTGTGCTTTGGGCTTGTTAATTGATTTACATTTTGCACAAGAACTCTTGTATAAGGTCTTTGCTGCCCAACTAGTGGACTCAATCCTGGTGCCTTTAAACTCCTGTTTAAAATCCTGTTGACTTTTAGGGATTGAGTTTTGTGACTTCCAGTTGACCCCATATATCAGCCCATAAGACCACAGTCACATAAAACTTTCGCAGTTTTGCAGACTGCAGTAAATCTGGCCTGAATTTAAGTCTTTAAGAAGAAAACTTTGTACAACTCAGTCTACAATATAGTCAACAGTATTACAGTAAAGTACAGTCAGGTTCTAAAAGCCAGAACTGAAGAGATCTGAAGAAGAAACGTGATAGTATGGATTTATTTCAGCTGATTAAGAGAAAAGTTGTATCATATTAGAGAGTATTTTGTTCATTGAGTCTTAAGTCTTTCATGACTTAGCAACTGAGTGAGAGAGTTTTTTTTTTTTAGTCCTGTTCTTGACATAGCAATAACACAAAAGGGCTATACAGTATTAATCAAATATAACATATTTATGAAGTTGGTGGGACAATTTGTGATTAAGGGCTGCAAATGTGAAATACCCACTATCTTTACACATGATTTTTTTAAAGGATTAAAGTCAGTGTGGATATGCGTATATATCTCTCTACAAAACTATACTTTTAAAAATATTTACATGGAAGGAAAGTTTCTTAAAATTAAGGATGGGATCTTTGTTCCATAGCAATAAATGTGAAAAGAAGTAGAAGTTTCAGGCTGCTGTGCTCATCTCTTGTGCAGTGTTTGAACAGATGGTCCCTTCTTGGCTTTTTTATTAAAGCCATTTTCATTCTGTTCCAGAATGAACAGCAAGCACCCAAGTGTCTCTTCTGTTTCAAATATCTTCATCAGAACTGGGGACCATCATACTCTGTAATTTGGTTAGCGCATTTTGGTATCAAATGGATTTATGACAAGCCTGAGTTGCACAGTCTCAAAATAAAACCAGACTGGCTTAATACCCTGGAGGAGAAAGTTAATATCAGGACCGGGCATCAGTCTAACAGAGTAAAAACCAGCACGTTGTAATGCTTAACGATAAAGGATGCTGGGAATTTGTTTGTAATTGTATGTGAAATATTTACAGGGAAAATACTAGCATATTTATTACTTAAAAATCTGGGCCATATTCTCCTCCAAACCAGCCGTTTCCTGATTTTGTATGCCTTTTTTTAATCAACTATTTAAAATGTGGTTCCCTTTCTGGCTTTTAGCTACATAGGGCAAAAATAAGCATCCGGCTAAGAGCAATGGAAAACAGGTCCAGGAATCTAATGAAACAGATTTGGTTTTAAAAGTTACCACGTTTGCAAGCAAGTAGTGTGCTGGCTACCAGCCTGAAAGCCTTGAGTTCAAGGATGTGCTGAATTGGCTCAGGGATCCCAAGTGCCCATGCCAGCAAAGATGACATATGTTTTGGAAGTGCTGATAAGCTCAGCAGCTAAGGGAGGAACATACAGCACATTTTGGCCATAAATATATCCCTTAATTCATTGAGCAACACTAGTGATCATGTTAGGAAAAAAAAAATCACTCTGCCAGGCTGTGTTAAGGTGTTCACGACCAGACTACCACTGAGGTGGTATAGGGTACTCAACTTTAAATACACTGGGTGATGTCGTGGCTCCATTGAAGTCAAAGGGAGTTTTGCCACTGACTTCAAAGGAGCTAGGGTTTTATCTACTCTGCAAAACATGATTACCGCTGTTAGTGTAAAACATGTGAACAAGTTATCCCTGTAATTGTAAACTTGCAGGAACTACAGGTCAATTGTGCAGAGGGACAGGCATTACTAAATGCAGCGCTCCATGGCAGGGAGGACGTGATACCTTGGGGCATACCCCAGATAGAAGACCGAGCACTGGAGTCCATGCGACAGGATTGGCAAGTTTACCAGCACAGGCTTTCTGAGGCCAGGACCCAGCTAAACACCACTCTAAACAGACTGAGGTTAATGGAGAAAAAGTTTCAGAAGGTAGATGACTGGCTTAAGACCCTGGAGGAGAAAGTTAATATCAGGACTGGCCGGCAGTCTGACAGAGCAACAAAGGAGATGCAACTACAGCAAATGAAGGTAATCACTGTCCATCTGTTTGAGAAACCCTGTATATACACCTCTACCCCGATATAACGTGACCCGGTATAACACGAATTCTGATATAACGTGGTAAACCAGTGCTCCGGGGGGGCGGGGCTGCGCATTCCGGCAGATCAAAGCAAGTTCGATATAACGCGGTTTCACCTATAATGCAGTAAGATTTTTTTGGTTCCCAAGGACAGTGTTATATCGAGGTAGAGGTGTATCACACATGGTTTATACGTTACAGTGTAGTTCTACGATGAAAAATGACTGTAAATACGACATTGCCATTGCCTTTTAGGGAGTCCAGATCAAACTTGCTCTGCTTACAGGTGAAGAGATGATTTTGCCAGAGCTGTAATCTCAGTGTGGGATCTGAAATTCAATTGGCCTGTGGAGTGCACAGGCACAACTGAGAAAAGAGTTTGGTCCTGGAACTGGAATCTATTCAATCCTTTTCTTGATGAGGGAACCAGAATTGAATCCAGTTCACTCTCCCATGGCTGTGCTGAGTGTCTCTGCCTTGCTCACCAGAGTAAACAACTACATTTCCAGTGTTAAGACACATAGTTGTAATCACATACACTTGATAATATGTCTCTTCTTTGTCTCAGAAGTGGCATGAAGAAATAACAGTCTACAAAGATGATGTTGAGGAAGTTGGGGTATTAGCTCAGCAAATCCTGGAGGAAAGTCATACCACCAGTAGAATGGGAAATCAAGCTACCCAGCTCACCTCTCGGTACCAAGCTGTTATCCTTCATGTATTGGTAAGTAATGGAAATTAATTCATTATAATATTATGCAATGTTAGCAAAGGGGGAGACACAGGTAGGTATTATTTATTGGGCACGGTTAGCACAAATTATTCATTGATGTAGAATCCTCAGTCATATAATGTGCACATACAAGAACCCACCCCTCTCTAGATTTCAGTGGGCTAGATGGATCAGAGCATTGTTAATAGGAAACAGACCTTTCAGCCAACTTCTGCAGTAATCATAAATTGTCACCATGTCATGAGTGTTTAGCAATCTGTGTGAAATGTGTTGGTAGTCACATTCTGTTTTTCTTATGGACAGTTTGTGTAAATTATCTACATCACAAAAATATCACAGGGGATACCGACTGATGCCTCTCTTGGCTGTCCCAGCAGACAAGTTGAGGGTTCAGTGTGCATGGACACTGAATGAATTTTAGAGAAGTGCCTTCATGTTGTCATGGAGGAGGCACATTGGTGAGGCGTTGTGGGAAAACTTGAACTGGCAAGGTCCATTCTGCAGATCACTTCAGATTATGGTACTTTCAATCTGACACCTCTCACAGTCACTAAGGGTACATCTACACTTAAAATGCTGCAGCAGCGGCACAGCTGCACCGCTTCAGTGAAGACGCTACCTATGCCGACAGGAGAGCTTCTCTTGTCGGGATAGGTACCCCAGCACCCCAAGAGATGATAGCTATGTCAGTGGGAGAATTACCCCCATCAACCTAGAACTGTCTACACTGGGGGTTAGGTCGGTTTAACTGTATTGCTCAGGGGTGTGTATGTTTCACCTACGTAATTTCCTAGTGTAAATCAGGCCTAAATTCACTTAAAAATATAAAATAGAATTTTATCACCTGTACCTTCCCACTTTAGTGCTAAAATATTACTCCATTTTAACATTGGTGATTGCTATACACACACATTGAGAAGAGAATACAGAAAACCCTCATGAGAACAATTATCTGGTGGCTATGACAGGAATTAATTACAAGTCAATGAACTTAGTAAATTGATTATTCTTTCATAAAATAGTATTTTGTTGCTTTTATTAAACATTCTTTTGTCAAGAAATGCACAATGATAAGCATTTCACTTTCTGTTTCCAACATTTGTTTGAAGGAACAAATAAAGTTCCTGGAAGAAGAGATTCGAAGTATGGAGGAGTCAGAATTAGCTTTCTGCACTTACACAGATTGGTATGGAGCCACTAGCCAGAACTTTAAAAATGTGATAACCAAGACTGATGTAGTGGATAAAACAGCCATGGAGAAGAAAATGCAGAAACTGGAGGTACGTACAGTACACCTGAACTTGGGATTTGTTAGTCATTTTTCTTCATGAGTTAAGTCACATACACTAGTCCACATTTAATGGATTACTCACAATTACTCAGAATTCTGATTCCAACAGTCCAGAGTAGTTAGCAGCATAGAGAGCATTGGGTGTAAAATTTGATGTTCTCCTAGTGTGTGGAGTTCGATAACATTGGATGAATAGTTTGGTAACTCTTCATAGTGAAATTCATGGATGATGCCAAATGGTATAATCCCATTCTTCTAATAGAGAGTGTTTATATTTTGATTTAGTTTAAAATAAAAGACACCCAAATGATCATGTGATATAAATTTTACTGTAGAAATGGATTGTGGGGAGCAAATCTCTTCCTTTCCTCCCACTGAACTAACCCAGTGGTAAAACTCACACTTTACCTCAGAGTTGTGAATGAATTCCTCTGTCTCCTTGCAATATTTAAACCTACTGTGCCAAAAAACAGTTTTCAACTATTCCACATTATCTTGTGCACTTTGTATTTGACAAACTCCGTAAATAAAATTTCCTAGTTCAACTCCTGAAATTTCACCACCACTGGCTGATTTCTATTTTGTGGTTTTAAAACATTGTCTCTTTAAATTAATGAAAGCTTTAATTCCTTTCTGAGATGCACACTGTTTTGTTTTTCCAGCTAGCCCTACTTAATAAGCAGTGGAGAATGAAGAATTATATTTTCTTGTATCTGTTCCACTTAGGTCAATATTTCAAAGGCTGGCTTAAGTGATAAAACATATAGTCACACTACATCTACTGTCCGCATTCATTGTATTGCAATAAAACAGTACAGTGAATTTGAATTGTTTAGTTATCTGTTTTAAAGTGAATTTCTTGATTATGAAAAGTGATGAGCTGATAGTCTTGGAGAGAGAAGTCCAGATCCTCACTTGACAATATTGTGTTGAATTACAGCATGAACAGCACAAGTGCAAGCTTCTCCACACTTCCCTGCTCAATCTCCTTGGCCTCAGTAGTTTGAAAAAGACATTGCTACTAGCATCTCTTTGACATAAAAATTAAAACAAAGGAAAACAAAGGGGTAAAGACTCCATCTACTTTCTCTGTTAATCTCCATATTTTTCTTTACAGCTTCTTTTGAGTGACATGGATGTAGGCCACAATTTGCTGAAATCTGCCCGTGAGAAAGGTGATCGGGCTATTAAATACATGGAAGGAAATAAAGCTGACCAGTTAAGGAAAGAGATCAGTGATTACATGGAGCAGCTTGAAGAGCTGGCCAGCTCTATCAGGAAGGAGCATATGGCCTTAGAGAAGTGTCTCCAGTTGTCAAAGGAATTCTCAGACAAGTACAAGGCACAGACTCAGTGGCTTACAGAGTACCAAGCCATATTGCACACTCAAGTGGAGCCCAAAACTGAATTCTATGAGAAGAAGGCCCAGTTATCCAAATACAAGGTAAGAATTGATGCTGTGACTCCATCATATGAATGAAGTTTTGAGCTAGAAGTCCTTGAGGTCCAGTTTTCAGCTGTGGGAGCCTTAATAGATTCCATGAGATCCCTCATCTGGATGCTCAAATCATAAATGCATAGTGTCCGTGCCAAAGAGCCAATGTAAGCATCCAAATGGGGAATTTGGGTGCCATAATAAGTCTTCCATGTTTGAAGGTTACCCGCCCGGGGCCGATTTTTGTTCTCATTTACATGGAATAAGTATGGAGTAACTCCACTGATAGCTACAGTTATTCTGGATCTACACTAGTTTAAGTGACAATAGAATTTAACCTGCAGTCTTCTGGAACTTTTCTGTCACTGCTGACATTGCCTCCTTATGCTTTTGGTTTTTTGCTATATTTAAGTTTTCTATATAATGGAAAATAGGTTATAGTACTACACCTCTACCCCGATATAACTCTGTCCTCGGTAGCCAAAAAATCTTAACGCGTTATAGGTGAAACTGCATTATATTGAACTTGCTTTGATCCACCAGAGTGCACAGCCCCGCCCCCCCTGGAGCGCTGCTTTACCGCATTCTATCCGACTTCGTGTTATATCGGGTCGCGTTATATCGGGGTAGAGGTGTATTTATAGTTCTATTTACCACAAAGATAATGAGAATTAACCTGAAAACTGAGGCCCAGATTCAGAGGTGACATAAATGATGGTGTAAATTTTATGGTGGTAACTCATAGAAGTTGTTATAGTTTTAAACATTGTGGGGAATGGAAGGGCAAGGATGTAGCAGGGAAAGCAACTAATAGGAGGGTGAAAAAGAAATCAAGATAGACCTCTAATTAGTGCTTTTCTGACTACACAGTGCCACCTCTGTGTGTAAATTACACGTATAACATGTGTAAGTTACACATTTCCTAATTTAGCTTCCCCTACTCAGCATCTAAACTACACACTTTCTGTTGCATCTTTCCTTTGTATTCCTAAAGTGCATAAGTTTTCAGCTAGCAATACATGCTAATATAGATAATGTACTGCATACTGTTATTTGTATCGCCTCTGATTTTAACTCTGAATATTAAAGGAATGAGAACTCCTCATCAGTCTACTAGCTTTATAGGTGTAATGACACAATGAATTGAGCCAAATTTTGTTCTTCACTACACTAAAGTCAGTGGGGTTACTCTGGATTTATGCTGATGTAGCTGACAGCAGAATTTGGCCACGCCACACGTTTGGCTAATTTAAAATACCTATTGATTTATTAAATGGTCTGAAAAATTCCAACCTGTTTTGGTCTGAGACAAAAGATGCACAATTCAGAACTCTTCTGAGATGTGTTTTTTTTTTTTTTTTTTTTTTTTATAAACTAAACCTGAAACTGAAAGTTCCAGTTCAGCTGACATGGGAGATTGTAGGCTCCATTGCTTTTAATTAATTTTAAAAGCATTATAAAAATATTAAGAATTAAAATAGTTTTAGAGAGACAGGGTGGGTGAGGAAATATCTTTTATTGGACCAATGTCTGTTGGTGAGAGACACAAGGTTTTGAGCTTACCCAGAGCCCTTCTTCAGGTCTGGGAAACATACTCAGAGTATGTCTACACTTAAAATGCTACAGTGGAACAGAGAAGGATTCTCCTATCAGTATAGGTAATCCACCTCCCTGAGAGGCAATAGCTAGGTTAATGGAAAAATTCTTCCATCTACCTAGCACTGTCTAAATGAGGACTTAGGTAGGTTTAACAGTGCCACTCTAGGGTGTGGATTTTTCACTTCCTTGACCAACATTGGTTTTACTATTTAATTTTCTACTATTGATCAGCCCACAAAGTAGTGGAACAGATTGTTTGTTTATCACAGTAGTTACACATATTTCGAGAGACCCCCATTCCAGGTGAAGTGGCTTGTTAATACCCCTTCAGTCATAGGAAGAGAAGGAAGGGAGAGCGGAAAAAAAGGCAGTTGGTGTGGGTTATAGACTGTTATAATAGGCCATAAATCATGTTCAGTCCATGATTTTTAGTGTCTAGCAAAGTTACAAAGTTAAGCTCCCAGGCTCATCTTTTGAAAGTGTTGTGCAGTTTTTCTTTGAGAAGGAGGACTAAGAGGTCAGATAAAGAGTGATAGTTTTGTGAAAAATGTTCGCCCACAGGTGATAAGGGTGTTTGTCGATTATCATTTTCCTGTGTGAGTTTATTCGAGAGTGTAACGAGTGTGATTTCACCCACATAGTTACTGGGGTATGTCAGGCACTGGATGATGTGCACCACATGTTGTTGTGATAGGTATGACCCATGGATAGTGAATGGTGTGTTGGTGGTTTTTGATCATTGTCGTAGCGGAGAGATGTCTACAGGTTTTGCATCTGTTGTTCTGGCAGGGTCTGAGTGTGTTTCCCAGACCTGAGGAAGAGCATTATGTAAGCTCAAAAGTTTCTCACCAACAGAAGTTGGTCCAATAAAAGATATTATCTCACCTTATGTCTCTAATATACAACATGGTTACAACAACATTGCAGACAAAAATAGTTTTTTAACATTTACCATTATACCAAAATAATAACTCTCCAAAAATAAAAATTGCAACAACAATACCAATCACCCACCTTATTAGTGTCTTTGTAACCCACCCCACAGGGCTGCAGATGTTGCTTGCGAGTTTCAGGCATCACTATGCGTATGAGGAAACCAATGTCTGACAGCATGTGTGCACACTGTGATTTGTGTCACTTGTTATTTCTAAAAAGGCAGGAGTAAGGGGACAGTTGACCAGATTGTGTCCCTTTGTAGAGATTCCCCTTGCATCATCCCATTAAGGGGGATGAAGTTTCTCCTGGAAAAGGCAGTGAGGTCGATCCCCAAGCCTGCAGATTATAGCCATGTGCTCAGAGGCACTCTGCCTCTGCACCAGCTCTGGCCTCTAGCACTTGCCCCCTTCCACACCCATGCTCAGTCTCTTATTGTAGCTGCCCCCAGAATTCCTGAGGGGGCTCCAAGGAAAAAATAATACAGCCCTGGGGGCTGGTTGGGGAAGGATGGTGCCACAGAGGTGGCTGCGCCCTCTACTGTATGAGAAGGGGGAGATCCATGATTAGAGGGGACCCTCTGAGCCTGGAATTTAAGGGAAGTGATCTTGCCATATTCTATTTACAGTATATTTTTTCACTATAATGCTTGCACTTGTAGTCAGTACAACAGACGGTGCTGTCCCACGAGCCTTCGATAAAATCAGTGACTGAAAAAGGAGAAGCCCTTCTTGAACTTGTGCATGACGTTACTTTAGGGGACAAAATTCAGAAACTTCAGGCCAATTACCAGGAACTCTGCAATGCGGCAAAGGTAAAAGGAATCAGCAAGGGGGCTGTGGGATCCTTTCATGTCACTAACATACAATATGAGAAATTTTTTTTCCAGTTTAAAGGGTTGAGGTTTTTTTCCTGTAGTGACGTCTCGTCCCAAGGCAGAGGGCTGGCAGAAGCCCCCTTTATGTGGGGCTTACAAGGTTCACTGAGTCTCATGTGAGCTCTCTGCAGTGAGGTGAATTATTACCTACATAGCGCCGACTCCGTGGGTGCTTTGGGGCTGGAGCACCGATGGTGAAAAGTTAGTGGGTGCTCTGCATCCACCAGCAGCCAAGCTCCCCTCCCTGCCCCATCTCACCACCTCCTCCACCGAGTGCGCTGCATCCCCGTTCCTCCGCCTACCTCCCAGCACTTTCCAAACAGCTGTAGCAAGCTCCGGGAGGGAGGGGGAAGGAGCGGGAACGTGGCGTGCTCGGGAGGAGGCGGGGAAGAGGCGGGGCCAGGGCAGGGATTTGGGGAAAGAGTCGGAATAGGGGCAGGCAGGGGGTGGAGTTGGGGCGGGGATTTTGGGGAAGGGGTTGGAATGGGGGCAGGAGGGGCGGGGCCAGGGGCAGAGGGGGGTCGAGCATCCACCGGCGCCAGTAGAAGTCGGTGCCTATGATTACCTATGTAAATATCACAAGGAAAGCTCAAATGAGTATTGAGGTACTAGGGGAGAAGTCTCCTCTTGAAACTTACAGCTTAAAGGAGAGTTGTTAAAAGATATCAGTGACCACTCTGAACTTGAAGAGTGGGCCAACTCTATCAGGAACGAGCATATGACCTTAGAGAAGTGCCTCCACTTAGCAAAGGAATTCTCAGACAAGCACAAGGCACAGACCTGTGTCTAATCATCTCATTGCATAAAAATAATTTCCTGAGTAAATGACACTTCAAAAGTAAAAATGTCCTTGAATCACATCACCTTCTACAGTGTTCCTGCCAGATCTCACAAGCTAGGCATTGCTGAGATCACAAAGGAAAATTTACTTAAGTAATTTTAATTAATTAGTTAATGAGTATATAATATTTTGAAAATGTAATGCTGATATATTATTCCTAAAGCTCTTAACAGGTGATGCCTCCAACAGTACTAAGCTACAGTAAAACTGTGTAGTGTCCCTTTTAATTGCTATTCCTCCTTTCCATGGCGGACAAAGAGAGAACCAAATTTGTGGATGTCTTTTTGTTGTGTGAGTTATAATTTACAGGAACAAAATGACGACGCTTCTCTGAATGATTTTTATTGTGTTAGATTTGTTGTTTGGCAACCTGGGTGATTTCAACTCTAGCGTGTATACATAAATTTTAACAGAAAAAATCCACAGTAAAATATATTTTAAAAGGACACCATAAATTTTAAAAGTAACATTCTTGTCTGTTACTTGTAATTATAGTAGACAAAATAACGTGTGTGATTACTGAAAGTGACAAGGATTAACTACATTTCAAGTTGTCACCCTTTTTAAAAAAAAAAAAAAAAAGTTTTCTTTATCATTAATATTTTTGTACATTTTGGTTTTTTTTAAATTTGGCCCAACCCATACTGATGCAAGAAGTTCTTTTGATGTGTTCATTGTGGTCTAGACATATAAGCACTACTCCTATGAAATAAATATTTTGCAGGATCAGTCTCTTAGTAACTTTTCAGGTTTCAAAGCAACTTTTGACATCCTTTCTCTTGAAAGTGTCTCTAAAATTGTATTTTGGTTTATATGGTCCCACAGGCACATGCTGAAAGCTTGGAGGTGAAAGTAAAAGAGCATGAAGATTATAACAGTGATTTACAAGAAGTGGAAAAGTGGTTGTTACAGATGTCCAGCAGGCTGGTCACTCCTGACCTTATGGAGAGCAGCAGTGTAGAAATAATAACTCAGCAACTAGCCAACCACAAGGTAGGTCTTTGTGCTTGAACACATGTAATTTACTCAGTAAAAATAAAAAATATTACTCCAGCAATTCCCCATCTCAGTTCTGAAGCTGTAACTTTTTTATCATCCTTTTCTGTACTTCCTTGAATATCTGTAACATTGACTGGGTTAACAAGAATAACTTGATGCACTCACTGTCTACATCCAGATCAGTGTGTTTCTGATTCATGTGACCTTCAGTGAGCAGCAGTGACAACATGTGAAGGTTATGTATATGTGTCCCAATTTTGTATTAGAGTTTCTCTTTCATGCTGAGAAGAAATAGACCACAAGAGGCAGAGTAGGGCCCTCCTACCCATGGGACACTACTGATTCCTGACTCTTGGGAGGACAAAAACCTCCTAGTTTTTAGAAGAGTTTATATTATAATTCTCTCTTGTTATTAGGTTGTAAAATACCCTCAAATACTCTCATGGCAGGCATAATTATTGCTAGCAACCCACAGCTGTGGTTAGTACACACTGACGTTAAAGATAGTCAAAATCCTTACCTCAAAATGCCTTCAAACTATGGGCCAGATAGTGATGTCCTAACTTACTTTTTGGTTAGTATGTTACTCCTTAAGTCATTTCATTGTGTGAAATCTTTGTTCCCTTGAAGTCAATGGCATAATTCTTATTTACATCAATGGGGCCAGGATTTCATCCATTGTTCTTAATGGGACCACTTTTGGATCAATTACTGTCACCATCAAAATCTGACCTTAATATTAGATTTGACATGGAAAAAGGGGTGATAAGCAGCAACAGAGAGGGACTGTTGACAAGGAAAAATGGAAGTTCCTCAATTTAGGACAAAGCACATCATGTTGGTTCATTTAAGATGTTTGTAATATGTCTAGAGGATACCTATGTATGTGAATTTGCTGGATTCTGTTGATTAAGTGACAGACTAGGATCTCTTGGGTGACAAAAGGCTTTAAGACAGATTGTACGGTCCAATAGCTGGAACATAAGTTTTCTGATGAAATCTAATGACAAATACATTTAAGAAAAATATTCAAGCATATAATGAGTTACTTTAAGAAGTCATCACTCAGAAGCGGTTTGACTATCAAAGTATTTCTTTGTGGGTTCTTTAACTTTTTTTAGGCAATGATGGAAGAGATTGCAGGATTTGAAGACCATTTGAACAGCCTTAAAAATAAAGGTGACTATTTGATCAATCAATGTGCAGAACATCTTCAAGCAAAATTTAGGCAAAACACACAAACCCATCTGCAGGGGACAAGAGACAGTTATTCAGCCATATGTAGCACAGCTCAGAGAGTAAGTCTTTTTTTTTTTTTTTTCCCCCCCAACAATGTATATCCGATATAACTATAAACAAAATGCTGGTTATGTACAGTATTGTAATAATTCTGTGCAGGATGAGAATAATGTATTAGAATTTCTGTAATAACTTGATGTTTCATGAAATTGTGTAAAAACTGACTCTACAGGTTACTAATGTAACTGTGCCACCATTCCTTATGCTAGAGATAAATTGATTAAAGTGGCCATTTTTTTTTTGCCATAATTTCTACTCCACATAACCCCGGATTGACTTAAAATCCCTATTTACAGGGGTATACAAATTTATTAATATAAAATCAGGGAAACATGGTCTCCATCCAGGAAGGGACTGAGTTTTTTAATCAAATTTTAGAAAAAGTTTGATTATATTTATTTTTAAAGCATAAAGGTTAAGTTTGGCTAAATAAATGAATAAAATCCACGTGTGTCGCTCCATGCAGTACATAATAAGTGTTAAAAATCACCTGAGGTCAAAGTTCCATTGAAGTTTATTTGTTTTGAGCAAGCTTAGGTTTAGATTCAGTCATATAGGCCCAGATTCTGCAAACACTTCCCCACTTGCTTTGCTTTACGCAGTATGAGTTATCCCACTGAAGTCAATGGAATTGTTCATAGTGTGTAAAGTGAAACATGTTGGTAATTCTTCACAGGATCGGGGCAGTAGTGAAGTCTGTTTCAACTCTTTAGAGTGAATTCACCCCTCTGAAGACAACCCTGTGTGGGGTCACCTTCATTGGGGTGAACTTCATTCTCAGTGCCAGCATTTTGGGAACATCCAGGACTAGCAACTGATGATGTGCTAGGAAATTCTACCTTCCCTGGCACAATAGAGGAGTCTTAACTGGGCCATCCTGTTGATCCAGTTAGCAGAAAGGGCCATTTTCTTTAAAAAGGGGTATGTGTATGCAGAAAAGTCGTCATAAAATGAAAATTAATGAATAAAGATACAAAAACAACCTAATAATCACTTCATTCCATCTCTGGTTTTTTTCCTCCTAAAATCTCTGGGCTACACGATGTCTGTTTCCTCCTCAAGTGTCCAAGGCATGGTGAGAGCATGAGGAGCTTTCCTCCCTCTTACACCCCTGACTGCACGGGACGAGATACCACTGCAGGGTTTGCTCTCACAAGACTCTACAGTGTTAGGGCTGCCAGTCCCCACAGGCAGTAGAACCATGGTCCTGCCTCTCTGTACGTGCCAGCAGATCTGACCAACCATAAAAAGGATTGTGCAATACACTCCATACATCGATTTAACTAACTATGGCCTGGTGGGTTGCTCCAGAAAGCATAATGCCCCCCAGACCTCTGCATTGTCCCCACACACATAGATGGAGTTGTATCTACAAGGCATAACCAAGCCTTTATTTGAAAATGTCTCTATTAAAAGTCAAGAGCTTAAATTTTCAACACATAATTAAGCATCACTGAACAAATTGACACTAGCCAAATGCTTTCCCATTAAGAAAAATGAATATTAACATGCCAAATAAGCAACAGTCATCGTCATTCAGAGTTATTAACCTAAACTCCCTGAAAAGTGTGTGAAATTGCCTCATCCTATTTAATTAAGATATATTACATTGAAAAAATAAATATTTCTAGAATGTGATGTAGCTGAAGTAGAGAAACAGGATATTATGGATATTATAATAGACTGATTTAGAGTTTTTTAAAGCATCTGAAGTATGAATAAGATTAACGAATTTAACATGCACTAGGGAACTTCTAGTGCATGCCAGCAAGTTCCACCATGGGCCAGTTAGTGCACCATGGTTCAGACTAAGGCACCGTGTAGACAAGCCCTTAGTCTCTTTTGAAAATTTTACCTAATGTCTGAAAAATACAGCTTGGTTGGCGTTTGAGAGACCCGTATTTTATATTATCTTCCATTTTTTATATCCGTGTCAGAAGTGTCAATGACCTTACTGTTCTTTTTATTCTAGGTGTACCAGAGTTTGGAACGTGAACTCCAGAAGCATGTTAACCATCAGGATACTCTACAACAGTGTCAGGCTTGGCTCTCTACAGTTCAGCCAGAGTTAAAACCAAGCATGTGGCCACCTTTCAGCCTGGCAGATGCAGTTAAGCAGGTAAAAGTTGTGCACGTGAGCGACATTTTGAGCAAACTGGGTTTATACACTCAATTACCCTTTTTGGTGTGAATCCAAGTAAGTGCTTAATATAGCAGAAAACTGCCTCTGTGGCTCTTCACTCATGGAAACTTCAGAGCCTCACTGGCTACTCCCAGTTCCAAGTGTTAAGTGTTCATGCACTAGGGGCAGCATAATGCAGTTTTAGGCACAAGGCACTTACTCTATTCTAAGACTGTGACTCTTGCTAGCCCAGCATCAATAATGAAAATAAGATATTTGAATATAAAGTTGAGCAACTCAATAAACATGCTCAGAGATTTCATTGAAGAGCTTAACACTAAGGTTCCCTGTCTGCCTAGCCATCCATCTGTCTATTTATGTTCTTGTTCCAGCCCCATTACAATGGTGTCATTGGCACACAGTCGTGTCATGGGAAAATATTTAAAAGGTTTCAGCCTGAGGTTATTGGGTTGTCCCTGGCTGACAGCTTTCTTGTGGAGTTCTGCCAGGGAAAGGAAGCAAGGAGATATGTAGGCTCCCCAGAACCTCACACAGAAGTATGGGACTTGAAAAAATGCATCCCATCCACATTCTCCAATGGAAACCAAACAGTAGAGGGTGGCAGACACTCTCCTTTTCATGGCACATCAGCACTTGGAAGTTGGTAGAGAAGATCTATCCCCAGATGCTTCCAGGATTTTTTTATTTTATTTTGAATTGCACAAGGCTAAGTTCAAAGCTGATCAATTCCTCTACCCACAGCTGCACAGGGAAGTTCTCCCAGATCCTAGACAAACAAAAATAATGCTGTCTGTTGCATAGAAATACTGACTGTCCCAACCATCAGGACTAGGACACCTTGGTAGCAGTGGGTTATAATGATGATATAAATGACAAGATAGTGGAGTGCAGAAACTGGGGAGCTCCCGTATGAATTTCCGCATCTCCAGACAGCTACATGCTTTGCAGCCATCACACTGGCGATGTGGCAGGGTGGCCTCCATAGTCATCCAACCATTCTCTGTGGTGGGGCCAGTTATGGGAGACGGCTTTTCTATAGTATACAGTTTCCTTGTCAGCCACACATGACTTTAGTAGGTACGTTAGTGCAGTGCTTGTCAACATTAATGTAACCCTTTCCTATGTGATGGGGAACCTCCTTCAAGGGTCATCCCATGGACAGTAGCTGGAGGGAGAGCCCCTTACCCTGTCAGAGTTGTGCTGCCATGGAGGCAAAGGAGGTTTGGGAGGGCTCTGAAGGGAATGTGGAGAAACCAGCCCTCTGCACAGATCATCTTGAATCTATTCAGATCTTGGAGAATTCAGAGGTCTAGACAGCCACCCTTCTCAGCTCAACAGTGGAGCAAATCCTGTTTCCTTTTCCACTGAGGAAATGATCTAGATGAAACTCTGCCTGTTTAAACATGCAGAGCATCCAGTTCTTTGTAAGGGAATAATCCATATAGGAGACAGCATGTGCCTCAGTGCTTTGATCTAAAAAATAAACAAGATACAGTCATCATTCTTTAGCATTGTGAGCGATATATTTCACATACGCTTATTTGTAAATAGTCCAGGTAATTTGTGGTTAAGACAAAATAGCCTTCTCTAAAGTGCTGGTCTCTTACATTTACTACCCATCTGAAAATGATAACAAATGAAACTTTTAATGCAATGTGATGAGTTCCAGAATATATGTGAGGATTGTATTTTCCTTCAGGTTAAACATTTCCGAGCTCTGCAGGAACAGGCAAGCACATACTTGGATCTCTTGTGCTCTATGTGTGATTTGTCAGACACCAGAGTGAAGAATACAGCAACAGACATTCAGCAAACAAAGCAAACGGTAGGAGATAAACCACAGCAGCCAACCTCTAATCCTCCTTAGAGTTTTAATTGTCTTGATCTATCCTCTTATACAAGGTTCATATTAGGTAATGGTTTAAAGAAACATCTTCTGTACTTACATCTTAACTTTCTCACTGAGGAAATTTTACTTTTTTTAAAATTATACTTTCATGTTGCCATCCTGCTATGCAACACAAGCATCTTAGAGTAAGGTTGCTGGAGTGGGGATATTCAGGAACAGTGCTTCAGGGCAGCGGTATATAGTATATATTATGACTGTGTGAAAAAGAAGAACTGGGCCAATTTATTACTGTTTTCAGTTGCACAAACATGACTTCGGCTATTTTCTAATTCATAAGTTTACATTTTCTTAAACGCTAAGCAACACTAGGCTGATTTTCCTGTTTATCACTAAAATTGGTATACCATAAAATTTTCTACAATGGTACTTTTAATTTTTAAATAAAATATACTTTTACATGTGCACGTGCAGAAATATACTATTATATCAGAGTTTTAACTTAAAAATATATACGCCTAAGTTATCCACGAAGAATCATCATTTACATTCTTCCATAAAAACATCTCACTGCAATATACGCTTTACCAGGAGAGACCACATTCTGATAACATTTAAAATTCACTCCATTGAGTGTAACAGTCTAATGCATACAGTAACCAAATTCCATATTAGAGAAGCAAGTTAAAATCCAAATCCAAGCAACCCATAAACTACAGTCTGCAGATATATACGGAATAGATAAAAGGTGCTTCAAGTCTTCGCAATAGGAATGGCTTGTTAAATAACAAGCAGGAGAAAAAACACATAAGTAGGATAGCACCAAGACATTTTAAGCCTTTTGAGAACCTAAGTCTTAAAGGCATCTCACTGTTGCATTGGAAGCAAGTGACACTGTTAATATGGGTTTAACATGACTGATGGACTCAGATTTGGTAAGCATTCTCCTTGCTGAATTCTGGGAATTCTCCTAAAAGACACATAAGCAAAAGAACTGTGTTAGGCAAATTAGAATGAAACACACAAATTGAATTAAGTTTTCACTAAGTCGGTGAGAGGGTATATATATGTCACCATCTGGCATGATTCATGAAGTGCAAGCAGGAGAGTAAAGCGACTTTAATTGTATAGTTGATTTGAGCTTTTAAAGAAATCATTGAGCCCTGAATTATCTCTAAATAATTGTTAGATTCTTTTTCTTTTTTAAGCCTCTTTCATGATTGAATCATAATACATTTCTTTGTATTAGCTTTCCTAGTAATTTCTTGTGGCTTTCCTCTGACACCATCTTTTTTATGACTTTCCAAGGTTAAGGCTTTTTTTGGACAGTAATGCCATCTACAAGCTCCACTTAGTCCCCTCAAGAATCTACTCCTCAAATCTGTCCTTTGCGCAGTTCTACTGTACATGTCACACAGCACATGAATAATTACATTAAAACATCCCCATCACTATTCTATTTTTTTTTTTTTTTGTAGATCGAGCAGCAGATAATGCACTCACAGTACCTGGCTCAGGGTTGGGAAGAGATAAAACAAATGAAAGCTGAGCTTTGGATATATTTCCAGGATGCAGACCACCAACTACAGAATATGAAGAGGAGATGGGCAGAACTGGAACTAAACGTTGCCCAGAACATGGTTTTGCAGGTTAAGGTAAGGAGTCCTTATGTTCTAAAAGCAAAGAAAGGAGGAAATGTATCCAACAGTTCATTTTATTCTAGAACTTGCTATATCCCCTGCATGGATGCATTAATTCTGTAACAACCATGCAAGGAAGGATGAGAGGGGACTGTTTTTGCCTATTTTGGTGCTACAGAGAGCTAAAGCAAAAAGGGAAATACTTCCCTATGGTTTTAGAGCAGACAGTCAAATCTTTACTGTGCTAGGTTCCCTTTGCTTTCAGGAGGCTAATTGCCTATTGCATTTGGTCTGAAGTTAAAAATCTGTGACATACTATGAAAACTAACTAACGTAACTATTTCTAAAGCAGTCTAAACTATTATCAGATAGAATTTGACTAGGGCTGTTAATTAATTGCAGTTAACTCACGTGATTAAGTAAAAAATTAATTGTGATTAAAAAAATTGCTATTAATTGCAGTTTTAATCACATTGTTAAACAATAGAATACCAATTGAAATTTATTAAATATTTTGGATGTTTTTCTACATTTTCAAATATTTTATTTCAATTTACAACACAGAATACAAAGGGTACAGTGCTCACTTTATATTATTTTTATTACAAATATTTGCACTGTAAAAATAACAAAAGAAATAGTAGTTTTCAATTCAGCTCCTACAAATACTGTAGTGCAATCTCTATTGTGAAACTGCAACTTACAAATGCAGATTTTTGTTACATAACTGCACTCTCAAAAACAAAACAATGTAAAACTTTTTAGTGCCTACAAGTCCACTCAGTCCTACTTCTTGTTCAGCCAATCACTCTGGCCTTGGCTACACTGGCAATTCACAGCGCTGCACTTGCTGCGCTCAGGGGTGTGAAAAAACACCCCCCCCGAGCGCAGCGAGTGCAGCGCTGTAAAGCGCCAGTGTAATCAGCGCCTGCAGCGCTGCACGCTCCCTCGCAGCGCTGCAAGCTATTCCCCTCGGAGAGGTGGAGTACTTGCAGCGCTGCGAGACAGCTCTCGCAGCGCTGGCGGCGCGACTACACTCGCGCTTCACAGCGCTGCCGCGGCAGCGCTGTGAATCCGCGAGTGTAGCCAAGGCCTCAGATAAACAAGTTTGTTTACATTTACGGGAGATACTGCTGCCTGCTTCTCGTTTACAATGTTGCCAGAAAGTGAGAGCAGGTATTTGCATGGCACTGTTGTAGCCACCATTGTAAGGTATTTATGTGCCAGAAGCACAAAACATTCCTATGCGCCTTCATGCTTTGGCCACCATTCTAGAGGACATGCTTCCATGCCGATGATGCTCGTTAAAAAAATAATGCATTAATTACATTTGTGACTGAACTCCTTGGGAAAAAATTGAATGTCTCCTGCTCTTATCTGCATTCTGCCATATATTTCGTGTTATAGCAGTCTCAGATGATGACAGAACATGTTGTTGGATTTAAGAACACTTTCACTGCAGATATGACAAAACCCAAAGAGGATAACAATGTGAGATTTCTAAAGATAGCTACAGCACTTGACCCATGGTTTAAGAATCTGAAGTACCTTCCAAAATCTGAGAGGGATGAGATGTGGAACATGTTTTCAGAAGTCTTTAAAGAGCACCACTCCAATGTGGAAACTACAGAACCTGAACCATCAAAAAAGAAAATCAACCTTCTGCTGGTGTAAGCATGTATTCTGGAATGGTGGGCGAAGCATGAAGGGATGTATGAATCTTTACCGCATCTGGCACATAAATATCTTGCAACACTGGCTTACAACAGTGCCATGCGAATGAATGCCTGTTCTCACTTTCAGATGACACTGTAAACAAGAAGCGGGTAGCATTATCACTTGCAAGCAAGCATTAACACTTGTTTGTCTGAGCGATTGGCTGAACAAGAAGTAGGATTGAGTGGACTTGAAGGCTCTAAAGTTTTACATTTTGAGTGCAGTTATTTTTTTGCACATAATTCTTCATTTGTAAGTTCAACTTTCATGTTAAAGAGATTGCACTGCAGTACTTGTATTAGGTGAATTGAAAAATACTATTTCTTTTTTACAGTGCAGATATTTGTAATAAAAAATAAATATCAAGTGAGCACTGTATACTTTGTATTCTGTGTTGTAATTGAAATCAATATATTTGAAAATGTAGAAAACAGCCAAAATATTTAAATAAATGGTATTCTTCTAGTTAACAGAGCGATTAATCACAATTAATTTTTTTAATCGCTTGACAGCCCTAAATTTGATGTTGAATATTATTCAGAGCTAGTGTTGTCAACCCTCCAGGATTGTCCTGGAGTCTCAGGAATTAAAGATTAATCTTTCGTTAAAGGCTACCTCATGTGATGAAACCTCCAGGAATACATGCAACCCAAATTGGCAACCCTATTCAACCCTATTTCTGTATAGAACAGAAATATTCCATTAGAAAGAAACCTGATTTGCTTACACACATGGAGACATTAGATAAGCAACCTTCAAAGCAGTATGCATTCCTGTTCATTTAGAAAATAGAGATAATTACCACTGCAGCTTTCTAAATAGCCAAACACCATTAAAATTACAAGGAGAAATATGTTCTATCTTCCACTGACGCATCATGATCATGAAGAGCCCAAACTTGCATTCTTTGGACTAGACTTTGTCCTGCTCATCATTGATGTGTTAGATGGAAGGTACAGAGCACTCTTCTCACACTTGTGTCCCAGTGCAGGGGCTGAGCATAGTCGCAGTCCTTGCACTTCTCTGAGTGTGACAGGAGGATAATGGCACTAGTGACCACTAAAGAGGTGGGGAGAAGACAGGAACATGGATTTCTCCTCCCCCACTGCTCCAGTCAGCAATGTTGATAGACCAGGGATGGGAGTCCCAATGCACACTCTGAAAGAGAGGTACAGTGTCTACACTTTACATGTATGCCCTTCAGCTGTCAGAGGTCCAGTGTCTTCTGGGGCAGTGCAGCTCACGTAAAGCAGAGTCCAGCCCATAGTTGACCTGTAACCGGGCGCAGACTCACCCGGCGGCGCCTCCTGCCGGTCGTCTCGGGGAATTAGCTTCCAGCCTCCGGAGCGACCCTTCTCAGCCAGTGTCGTGCTACCGCTGGCCCCCGTGTGACACTTTCACTGGGTGCTGCCCCCTGGCAGTACCCCCACTGTTTCTCCGGGTCTCCCCACTCAGGGGAACCCCCACCCGCTGCCCCCACCTCGCCTCAGTCATAGGCTACTGCTAGTCACCAACTCGCCCCCGCAGCTTGGGGCAGACTGCAGTATAAGCCACTTATCACAGGCAAGTGGGGTTTGGACCTGCTGCCTCAGCCTAAGCTTGGGCTGCCCCTCTGCAATCCCAGTACCTGCCTTAGGCCTTCAGTTAGGCCTGCAGCCTGGGTTTTTCCAGGCTGGAGCTCCCCAGCTCCTCTAGTCTTCCTCCAGCCCTGCTTCACGCTCAGTATCCTGCTCAGCTCCCCCAGCAGCCAGGCCCATCTCTCTCTACAAGCAGAGAGAGGCTGGTTGGGCTTCTGGCTCGCAGCTTTTTATAGGGATCATCTGGGCCTGATTGGGGCGTGGCCCCATCTGTTACTGCCTTCCCCAATCAGCCCAGGCTTTCCTTCACAGACTCAGCCCTCTCCCAGGGCTGGCTTTAGCCCTTCCAGGGCTGGAGCAGGTGACCGCCCCGCTACATGACCGCATTATGCAAAACTCCCCCTGACTTCCAGTGAAAATGCCTAGTTCTAAAAGAATGCAGGACTTGGGCCCTCCTGTGGATAGTCATATGTCTTGGAATCGGAAAAGGTTGCTGTTCAGTGCAAAGTGTCAGGGCGTGTTAAAGAACCACAAAAAACATTCAAACATGTTAGGCTTACTTGCCTATATGTTGTATATTTTCAATTCGATTCCCCTTTGATTATCTTTTTTTAAACTATGGAAATTTGTATGAAAATGGTGTCTTTAGTATTTAGGAGTTCATCAGCTCTTGCAGCAAAGTCCCCACATGAATTCATAGTCCGCTTTGACTTGATAAGTAGCAATGGCTCTGATGTCCTATTAGAAAGATGGGAACTAATTAAAGTGTGATTGTCCATTCAGGTGGGAGCTGATGAAGTCCTAAGGAATTTACATCCTATATTCAGGCAAATATCTCTTATAATAACAAACAAAAGAGAAAAAAATTAGAGCTGTTAAGAAATTAAAAAAATTAATTGTGCTGTTAAATAATAGTATAATACCATTTATTTAAATATTTTTGATGTTTTCTACATTTTCAAATGTATTGATTTCAATTACAACACTGAATACAACTGTACAGTTCTCACTTGATATTTATTTTTATTACAAATATTTGCCCTGTAAAAAACAAGAAACAGTATTTTTCAATTCACCTAATACAAGTACTGTAGTGCAATCTCTTTATCCTGACAGTTGAACTTACAAATGTACAATTATGTACAAAAAAAACCTGCGTTCAAAAATAAAACGTAAAACTTTTTAGAGCCTACAAGTCCAATCAGTCCTACTTCTTGTTCAGCCAGTCTCTCTCAGACAAACAAGTTGTTTACATTTGTAAGAGATAATGCTGCCTGCTTCTTGTTTACAATGTTACCTGAGAACAGGCATTTGCATGGCATTGTTGTAGCCAGTGTCACAATATATTTACATGGCAAATGTGCTAAAGATTCATATGTCCCTTATTACTTCAACCACCATTCCAGGGGACATGCAACCATGCTGATGACAGGTTCTGCTCAATAACAGTCCAAAGCAGTGTGGACCAACACCTGTTCATTTTCATCATCTGAGTTAGATGCCACCAGCAGAAGGTTGATTTTCTTTTTTGGTGGTTTAGGTTCTGCAGTTTCCGCATCAAAGTGTTGCGCTTTTAAGACTTCTTAAAGCATGCTCCATTCCTCATCCCTCTCAGATTTTGGAAGGCACTTCCAATTCTTAAATCTTGGGTTGAGTGCTGTAGCTATCTTTAGAAATTTCACATTTGTATTTTCTTTGCATTTTGTCAAATTTGCAGTGAAAGAGTTATTAGAACGAACAACGTGTGCTGGGTCATCATCTGAGGCTGTTGTAACATGAAATGAATGGCAAAATGCGGGTAAAACAGAGCAGGAGATGTACAATTCTCCCCCCAAGAAGTTCAGTCACAAATGTAATTAACACATTTTTTTTTTTAATGAGTATCATCAGCATGGAAGCATGTCCTCTGAAATGGTGGCCGAAGCATGAAAGGGCATTCAAACGTTTAGCATAGCTGGCACGTAAATACCTTGCAATGCCGGCTACAAAAGTGCCATGCAAACACCTATTCTCACTTTCAGGTGAGATTGTAAATAAGAAGCAGGCAGCATTCTCTCCCGTAAATATAAACAAACTTGTTTGTCTTAGCAATTGGCTAAACAAGAAGTAGGGCTGAGTGGACTTGTAGGCTCTAAAGTTTTACATTGTTTTGTTTTTGAGTGCAGTTATGTAACAAAAAATTCTACATTTCTAAGTTGCACTTTCATGATAAAGAGATTGCACTACAGTACTTGTATGAGGTGAACTGAAAATACAATTTCTTTGGTTATCATTTATACAGTGCAAATATTAATAAACAAAAATAATATAAAGTGAGCGCTGTACACTTTGTATTCTGTGTTGTAATTGAAATAGATATATTTGAAAACATAGAAAAGCTTCCAAAATATTTAATAAACTTAAATTGGTATTCTATTGTTTAACAGTGCGATTAATCGCAATTAATTTTTTAATCGTGATTATTACTATTTTTTGTTAATCACATGAGTTAACTGCGATTTATAGGCAGCCCTAAAAAAATGTGTGAGATATATAGTACTGGCAGAATTGACTCTAATAAAAGCTAGACTGTTCTGCCTTGTGGGAGAGGTGGGTTAGGTGTGTGCCCAGGAGAAGTCCAGGGAAGGGACTATAACTCCAGTCACAATTTCTCCCCTTGTCCACCCTTGCTCCCATGAAGGACGTAATTTGCTACTAGCCTCTTCCCAATTGCAGCTTTGTGGAGATTGCTCTTATACCCCTCCCCCAGCCGGTAGTTGGAGCGGCAAGCCAGGGTCGGGAAAGGATCTTATTCCCCCTTGTATACCTGCACAGCTGCATAAAGCTGCGCCACAGCCTAGCTCTAAGCACGATGTTTTCAGAGTTTTCATTCAAACCTCAGATTATATTTGTAATGGAACATCTCAATTTCATTTTTGTTTTGTGTCTCTAACAGGAATTCAGTCAGAAGCTGCATTCTAAAGAGGCAGCTCTTACCGCTGTGACTGAAAAGGTGAATAAACTAACACAAGGACAGGAGTCTCCTGAGCATAAGGAAATAGGTCACTTCAGCAACCAGTGGCTGGACCTCTGCCTTCAGGCAAACAATTTGCTCACACAGCGGGAGGAGGATCTTCAGAGGACAAGGGATTACCATGATCGCATGAATGTAGTAGAAATCTTCTTGCAAAAGTTTACAAAAGAATGGGACAACCTGGCCAGGTAGAGAGGCCTGACTCACACAAAGCTGACACATCCCACACTTGTTAAGAAACGTTCTTACTAGGATTGCCAACTTTCTGATTTCTGAAAACCAGACACTACAACAGAAGAGCGGGAACCTCTCCCCTCCCCACCTCTTCCCCTTAGGCTCTGCCCATGCTCCGCCTCTTCCTCTGAGGCCCTGCCCTTGTCACTCACTGCTCTCCCCCTTTCTCCTCGCTCGATCCCGTCCACCTCTCTCCCCTCTCACCTGCTTGGATCCCTCTGCTCTGAGGCTAGGATGGGAGCCTGCCTGCCCATGAGATGCAGGTAGGAGGCAGCCCCAGCTGAGCAGGGGCTGGCGTGGGTTGATGACCCAGAGCCTCCTCTCTTGCCCCCCCACTCCCTGCCTCCGTGGTAACTGGAATCTTAGTGTCTGGTCAGTACATGTGACCGGACACTGTACAGGTCCCCTTTCAAGCAGACTTTTCAGTAGAAAACCAGACAACTGGCAACCCTACTTTTTACAGTGTCTTACGAGACTATGTCCACTAAAATCCTTTTTCTATACCTTGCTTAATAAAAACTCCTAATAGCAGAATTCGTTATTTTGAGGTGGAAGGAGGTCGAAGTACACAATGCTTGTATTTTTTAAATAGGCGAGATCCTCAGCTCTTGTCTTCAAGGGGTATTCACTAACTAACTCCAGCTGAGGATTTGGGCCTATACCTGTGCTACCTTTTCCCCTTTAGAAGCCCTTTAATATTCACGGCATAATTGAGAACTGCAGGGTTGTCAGATCTTGCAAGGTTATAGTTTTTTAACTATTCAAAATTTCATGCATGCATAATTCTGTAATCATAAATGAATACATCACAGAATTAATCAGGAATGCACTTCCAAAAGGCATGCTTTGATATTAGTAGCACATGTCTAAACTATTCCATTGTATTTTATATAATGGTTAGTTTTAATTGTCAGATTATTGAAAGCTTAATTTCTCCTGCATCATTGAGATAATATTTTGTGCACTGCACAAGACTGTATTTTAAGAGTAACAGTCCAATTCTGCTCCCATTGAAGTCAATTGGTAAAACTCCCTTTGAGTTGAATGGATTGGGTCCTAATCAAAGGTATATTTTGTTATTGTAATATTTTCTCTAGTGCAATATTTGATTTATTATTTACATATACAATATGTTACATGTGTGAACTGCCAGTACTTACATTGCTAATTTGAATGTTTTACCAAATGACAAACACCTTGTGGAGGAGGGGGAGGAATAGTAGAAATATTAAACTTGTAGTTAATGATTGAGGTGGCTATCTTCAAAAGAGCTAAGGGATTTAGGCACCCAGATCCCAATGAACTTCAATATGATGTGGGCACCTAAATGTCTTTGGCTCCTTTGAAAACCGTACCCTGAGATATCATCTGGTGTTTCATTTGTACCATTCATTTTATCAACAGATCAGATGCTGAGAGTACGACTGTACACCTTGAGGCTCTGAAAAACTTAGCATTGGCTCTGCAGGAGAGGAGATTTGCCCTTGAAGACCTGAAAGACCAGAAACAGAAAATGATGGAACATCTGAATCTAGATGACAAAGAATTAGTGAAAGAGCAGACTGGTCATTTTGAACAACGCTGGTCTCAGCTGGAGGACCTAGTCAAGAAAAAAATCCAGGTTTCTGTCACAACCTTAGAGGAACTGAGTTTGGTGCATTCTAAGTTTCAGGAACTAATGGAGTGGGCAGAAGAGCAGCAGCCTAGCATCTCTGAGGCTCTTAAACAAAGCCCTCCTCCAGACCTGGCTCAGAGCCATCTCATGGATCATCTCACCATTTGCAGTGAATTGGAAGCCAAACAGGTTGTTCTCAAAGCACTTATAAAGGATGCTGACAGGGTGATGACTAATCTTGGCCTCAATGAAAGGCAGATCCTCCAGAAGTCCCTTTCAGATGCACAGAATCACATGGATTGTCTTAGTGATCTGGTTGGCCAGAGGAGAAAATACCTGAATAAGGCATTATCTGAAAAGACTCAGTTCCTCATGGCAGCTTTTCAAGCTACAAACCAAATTCAGCAACATGAGAAAAAGGTAATGTTCCATGAACATATCTGTCTGTTGCCAGAAGATGTGAGCAAACAGATCAGGACTTGTAAGAATGCCCAAGCTAGCCTGAAGGCCTATCAGAGTGAAATAACTGGGCTGTGGGCTCAGGGAAGGGATTTAATGAAAGAAACAATGGAACAAGAAAAGAGTGAGGTGTTAAACAAACTCCAGGAATTACAGAATGTGTATGACACTGTTTTACAAAAGTGTAGCCAACGATTGGTAGAACTGGAGAAAAATATGGTTTCCAGGAAATATTTCAAGGAAGATTTGGATAAAGCTTCTCATTGGATAAAACAAACTGATATTGTCACGTTTCCAGAAATCAATTTAATGAATAGTAACTGTGAATTATACTCACAGCTGGCAAAGTATCAGCAGATTCTTGAGCAGTCTCCTGAATATGAAAATCTTTTACTTACACTGGAAAGAGATGGTCAGGAGATCTTACCATCACTTAATGAAGTGGAT
The DNA here is from genome assembly GCF_002925995.2 of Terrapene triunguis. NCBI lineage: Eukaryota > Metazoa > Chordata > Testudines > Emydidae > Terrapene > Terrapene triunguis. Next base: position 39,075,792 of record NW_020664436.1, read on the forward strand.
CATTCTTACCTGGATGAAAAACTGAATGCCCTGCCACAGCAATTTAGTATTGTCATTGCCTTAGCCAAAGATAAGTTCTATAAGGTTCAGGAAGCAATTCATGCTCGCAAAGAATATGCTTTATTGATTGAGTTGACAACTAAGGCTCTAACTGAACTGGAAGATCAGTTTTTAAGCATGAACAAAGCTCCTGCGGCTCTTTTATCCAAAGAGGGTGTGTCACTCCAGCAGGATTACAAAGCTCTCTTAGGTGAAGTGGTGAACCTTGGTGCAGCAATGGATGAATTGAACCAGAAGAAGGAGGCTTTTCGAAGCACTGGCCAACCATGGAAACCTGAAGAGATGTTAAAACTCACCACCCTGTATCACAAGCTGAAAAGGCAAATAGAACAGAGAGTTAATCTTTTGGAAGACACTATAGAGGCCTACAAGGAACACGAGGAAATGTGCCTGCAGCTTGAGACACAATTAGAGGCAGTAAAGAGAGAGCAGATGAAAGTGAATGAAGAAACACTCCCAGCAGAGGAGAAGCTGAAAAGCTACCATTCTCTGGCTGGCAGCCTGCAAGAGACAGGGATTCTTTTGAAGCGAGTTACTGAACATCTGGAAGCACTTTGTCCTCAGCTTGACCCATCCACATATGAGATGGCAAATCATCAGGTACAGTCTTGGCAAGAGAAAATGAAGTTGTTGCATGCTGCCATTGGTGACACAGTGATGGAGTGTGAAAACAGGCTGGTGCAAAGCATAGACTTCCAGACTGAGATCTGCCGTTCACTTGACTGGCTGAGATGGGTGAAAGCAGAACTTAATGGAACATTAAGCTTGGACCCAAAACTACAAAACATTCAGGAAGAGATCCGAAAGGTTCAGATTCATCAAGAAGAAGTGCAGTCAAGCCTGAGAATAATGAATGCGCTGAACCGTAAAGAAAAGGAGAAGTACATAAAGGCTAAAGAACTGATACCTGCTGACTTGGAGAACAGCCTCGCTGAGCTATCGGAACTAGATGGTGAAGTTCAAGAAGCCATTCATATGAGGCAGGTTAGTGCATCATTTAGTCTGTATTTTATTTATTTATTTAATTTGCTTCTTGCGAAAACAAACATCATTATAAGGTTGCCTTGGCTTATTGTCTGTGATCATGATGAACAGATTGGCTTTGCTAATCATATTGTCTTTTCTGAGGTCTTAGGCACAGTTCATAGCCCAGCCCTATGAAGCGGTATAGGGACAGAAAAGGAGTAAGACCCACCCCAGCACACACACCTACTCCTTGTGGCCTCCTCAGAGCTTGAGTCTCAGTAGTGGGCACAGAAAGAACGCTGTCCACAGCTGCTGTTCCCTCAATGAGCAAGAGGATGGAAAGGGGTGGGGAGTGGGTGGAGCTGTCACACCTTGTTTGGGATTTTTTGTTGCTGTTGTAGATAGTTGCCTCTGTAACTGTGTGCAGTATTTTCACTGTTGTTTCAGGCTGTTTTGACTAAACTCTATAGCCTATGCCAAAGGTACTACCAAGTGATACAAACAGCTGGTGACTGGCTTGAGGATGCCCAGCAATTGCTACATTTGGCAAGGAATGGTCTGGATGTGGAGAGCTCTGAGGAGAACCTGAGGAATCACACTGAATTTTTCAGCACAGAAAACCAATTCCTTGGTCATCTGGAGGAGCTACAAGCCCTGGTGTCTGAGATGGAACCGTTTATCCAGGCCACAGCAAGAGAGGAGCTGTTAGAGAATGTAACTGTTTTAGAAGAAAAGGGCAAGGGAACCAAGCAAGAATCTGAAACCCAGCAGGATCAACTGCAGAAGTACCTTTTTATTCGCTTTTTAAATTTAGCATGTTTTGTTGATGAGAGAAAGGGGGACACTTCAGAAACTTCACTGGAGTTTGTTAATGAGTGTATTCTGTTGAATAGAGCAGTAGCTTGTGATTCAGAACTCCTGGATTCTGTTTCCTCCTGTGCTGCTGACTTGCTGTCTGACCATTAGGAAGTTCTCCAAGTTTCAATTTACTAATTTTTAAATGAGTATAGTGGTACCCATCAATGTTATTTACAGGGCTTCATGATTTTGTGAGATTTATGATTGTAGGAAATGTTGAGTTTCTCTCATGAAAGGTATTAGACTCATAGACTTTAAGACGAGAAAGGTCCATCATGATCATCCAGTCTGACCTCCTGCACATTGCAGGCCACAGAATCTCGTCCACTCACTCTTGAAAAAGACTCATAACCTCTGGCTGAGTTACTGAAGTCCTCAAATCATGGTTTAAAGACTTAAAGTTACACACAATTCACAATTTACCTAGTTTAAACCTGCAAGGGACCTGTGTCCCATGCTGCAGAGGAAGGCAAAAAAAAAGCAAAAAACCCAGGGTCTCTGTCAATCTGACGTGGGGGAAAATTCCTTCCTGACCCCAAATTTGGCGATCAGTTAAACCCTGAGCATGTGGGCAAGACCCACCAGCCAGATACCCGGGAAAGAATTATCGGTAGTAACTCAGAGCCTTCCCCATCTAGCGTCCCGTGTCCAGCCATTGGCGATATTTGCTAATATCAAAATATGTGAAATGTAGACCCTAGTGTTACAATGTTTGATTCTAAATGATTTTGTGTTATATTAAAACTTTCTTGCTGGTGTTTCATTTTCCAAGGCATACATCTCAGTGGCAGGAGTACCAAACAGCAAGACAGCAGGTTATTGAATTGATGAATGAGGCTGAGGAGAAATTATCTGAATTCTCTGTAGCCAAGGCTCCTTCTGGTCATGAAGCAGAAGAGAAATTGTTAGCACATAAGGTAAGGTTACTGAAAACAATATGAATCCAGTTAAATCTTGTGCCATATGCAGAATACCAAGGACAGTCAGTGACTTGCATCGTTTTTTGTTTTCCACGAGATAGATATGTGAGGTGTCAGGTTTATAATGTAGACTTTTATTTACAGGCTAAATGAAATAACAGTTGATTTATAAGAATGACTTCTTCCTATACGTAGTGTTTTCAATGGTAGACTCTGAAAAGGCTTAATTAAATATAAAATAACTGCACTGAAATATTCATATGGATCTATTTTAAACAAACAAAAGTTAAAAATTCTGAGTTGAGTTCATGGTATTGCAGGGATATCTTAAACATTCGCATTCCACTGTCACAGTCTGGGATGCAATCCAGACTGGTGAGGGGTTGTGTCACCACCTGCCCTGCAACCTTGGGTTCCCTCACAGTGCTTTGCAGTTGTAGCTCCCAACCCGGGCCCCCCTTACAAACAGCATGCAGATCACACCCTAAGTGTCTGTGTGTAGCTTCAGCCTGTCAGGAACACTCCAGTCACACTCAGGCTTTTCTCAGCCTTGGTTACCACTTGCAGGGTGACCCCAACACACTCCTCAGGGCCGGCTCTAGGATTTTTGCCACCCCAAGCAGAAACAATTTTGGCCGCCCCCCCTCTTTTTTTTTTCTTACCCCACCCCCGGTCCCACCTCCGCTCCGCCCCTTCCCCAAATCCCCAGCCCTGCCTCCTCCCCCCAGGCTCTCAAGCCTAGGAGGGAGGGGGAGAAGCGGCGTGCGAATCAGCTGTTTCGTGCGCCGTGGTGCGCGAGCGGCAGCAGCGGAGATGAGCTAGGGCAGCCGGGGCACATTTTTAGGGGCGGCATTCTGGCGCCGGCCATGCCGCCCCTAAAAATGTGCCGCCCCAAGCACCAGCTTGTTTTGCTGGTGCCTAGAGCCGGCCCTGACACTCCCAATCCTGAATTTTCTCAAAGACGTATGTTCTGCATGCTCCTGGGCAGTTCAGATATTAGAGGTCAGTCAGTATGCAAACAGTTTGATACTTTAACTGGAATTACCCAAAGAGTTCAGTTTAAACACAGCACTAGAATAGTTTTGATTAAAAACAATAAATCAAGTTAAATAAACTACAAAGAGAGAGGTTTTAAGTGAGTACAAATATAAGGCATTAAAGTCAGAAATGGTTACAAGAGAAATAAAGATAAAATGCTTTCTAGTAACTAAAACTTAACAAACTATACTTGGTTCAAGGTAAAATTCTTACCGTATATTCCCAGCAACAGGGCTGACCAAATTCTTTGGTCAGAACCCCTCCCAAAGTCTGGTTCCTTTGTCTTCTTAGATGAAAATGAGAGTGAGAGAAAGATTGATAACATGGGTTGTTTTTGCCCCTCACTATTATAGTCCAGTCATCCTTTGAAATGCATTTTCCTGAGGATTATCCCGAGATAAATTTCCTTCCCGCTGTGGGGATGGAAACATGGAGTCTTTTGGTGAAAGAGGTCCCATGTGGTTATTTACTAAAATGAAGACCCATCTGTTCCTGCCCCTCTTCGTTGCCAAAGAATGGCCACTTGACAGGCAATTGCCCTGTAACTTTGATGACATTTGGTTAGAGGCATTAGTTTGTACTTTATCTTTGAGGAACAGGTTTACCCCAGCCCCAGACTTGTCTGGTAAACACATTTTTGTCATAATTTCATTTTATGAACATAAGTTTACATGTAATGTTGCCTCACACATTTCACCATGATATTCTTGACCAGCAAGTTATTAGTTATCAAATGATACCTCACAAGGATTATTTCAGTGGTGCGTAGGTGTAAATACAGGGGTGCATTCGGTCACACCCACCTCTTTTTTACCTTGTGTTCTTGAGAGTGAGATTATGTCCACACATAGCTAAGGGTGTGATTTCCCTGCTCATATACACCTATTCACGGTAGCTTTCATCAAGCCAGTGTGAGTATAAATAGCAGCGTAGCTGCAGTAGCATGGATAGTGGCAGCGGAGGCACGACTGAGCTGTGCCGAGTACTTATCCACTGGTTTCAGGTGGGTTTCTGCTCGGCATGGCTTAACCATGCCTCCGCTGTAGCTACCAGTGCTACTGCAGGTACGCTGCTATTTACCTCTCATCAAACTAATACGAGCATAATGTGAGCACACATACACGAGCAAAGAAATTACATCCCTACCTTTAGCGCATACATAGCTTAAGAAAGCAGGTACATATGGAGCTTCAAATGTTTACTCACTGTAGAGAACTATGCCTAGGGCCAGATTCTCCAGATTGCTTAAAGCTAGCATTGGAGACCAGCTGGAGATTACCAGCAGAGAATTTCCACTGACATAGAGCTGGTACTGGTGACTTATCTGCCTCCTTTGCCAAGTGAATGCACCGTCCTAGTAGGTTGGGGATTGGGACAGAAATTAGAGTTGATTTCCTTCTGCTCTGACTTCTGCTGGGATCAGGTGGCCCTGAATTGAGGAGCTGAAACTGGCTCCTTTTGGCTACTAGTGTCTATTATGTCCAAGTTCATACCAAGTGGAGATTCAGTGTTTAAACTCATTAGTGTGCACACACAGCTTCCACTCAAGCTACTGCTGGTATGCAAAACTTTTTGCATTCTGCTCATGGACTCCTCACTCATTAAGACCTATATAAATACTGCACAGATCTAAACCAAGTTTGTAAAATGCAGTTACAGTCTGAGGCATACCTACAAGGCATTTTATAAATTAAATGTGCTTTAAAATATACAAAACTGATTTGGCTAAGTTGGTTACTCATTAGACAAACTTGCAATTTGAAGTTACTGAATATAAATCTTCACATGCAAATATTGATAATGGATACACTTTAAAATTGTTATGTATGTAAAACATTATAATGGCAAAAAACTATTTTGAAAATAATTGCCCTGAGGCTAAAGCCTCATTTCAGCCCATAGCTGTGCTATAGACTTCACAAGGGAAATGTTGATGTATCTTCTACTCTGGTACTGTTAGCATTGCTATATAAAGGAAACCCTGCCATTTGTTTTGCTTTTTCAGTCTCTGGTGTCTATGGTAAACGCCTTCCATGAGAAGATCACAGCTCTGGAGGAAAAGGCCTCTCAGCTGGAAAAAATCGGAAATGATGCCAGTAAGGCAACCATAAGCAGGTCAATGACAACTGTCTGGCAGCGCTGGGCACGGCTCCGGAGCATGGCCCAAGAGCAGGAGAAGATATTGGAAGATGCAGTGCAGAAGTGGAAATGCTTTAATGATAAGGTATAAGGGTCTGGGTAACTCCTTTCTACTTCATTGTTTGTACGTTTTCGCTACTTGTACTATATAACGTGTTACAGATTCAGAGCATTGTACAGACATTACTTCACAGGGCTGAAGGCTGAATTAGTTACATAGGTCCATTAATGTTGTCATCCCCGTTTTACATGTGAGGAAACTGAGACTAAGAAGCCCAGCTACTTGCCCAAGGCCAAACAGCAAGGGATTAACAACGGCAGAATCAGAATTCCTGACACCTATGCCTATTCCTCCAGACCATATTGCACTCCTGAAATGGAATGGAAATAATATTCTGTACAGTAAATTCAATCCTGTTTTTGTTTTTGATACTTTTGGTATTTCTCTCTAATCCCTCATTCTTTCCTTTGCCTTCCCAAAGGGCCAACTCTAGGCTGACTCCTCCTTCTGAATAAAGAGAATGGGGTACAATGCCTGAATCAACAACAAGATGTCACTCAACACTCAATGGCAATGCAAGGCATTCCCTTACCATCCTCCCCATCACTACCAACTGCCAGAGTGAAAGTAGTCTCTGAACCCAAATGAGATCTCCCGCAATGACTACTGGGTCAGCCCAGTATCCTAGAATCATAGAAATTTAGGATTGGAAGGGATCTCAATAGGTCATTTAGTCTAATCCCCTGTACTGAGACACGACTAAATATTATCTAAACCATCCCTGACAGGTGTTTGTCTGACCTATTCTTTAAAACTTGCAGTGACGGAGAATCCACAACCTCCCTAGTTAATTTGTTCCTGTGCTTAACTACCCTTCCAGTTAGGAAGTTTTTCTTAAATCTAACCTAAATTGTCCTTGCTGCAAGTTAAGCCCTTTACTTCTTGTCCTGTTCTCCATGGTTAAGGAGAACAATTGATTACCCTCCAGTCCATATCTTTCCCAAAGTGTGGTGCTCAGAACAGGACACAGTACTACAGCTGAGGCCTTATCTTCAGGGATCCTACTTTTTTGTGATTAAAAAGCACAACATTCTCAGATTTAAAAAAACATTAAAAATCTGTTTTTCTACAATTAAAATGAAATGCTGAACTTTAGTTTCCTTACCCACAATATGCAACGAAACCCCATTTGTCCAATCCAATAGGGACCAGGTCCAGATCGGATAGGCAAAAAATTGGATAATCCAGAGAATGGGCACAGAGCTTCAGCTCTAGGCAGTGGGGCTTGAGCTGAGCTCTGCTGCCCGGGTCTGACAGAGGGAGCCCCACTCTTTGGGGCTGAAGCTCTTTGCCCATTTTCCAGATTATCTGAATTTTTTGCTTATCCGATTTGACCCTGGTCCCAATTAGATCGGATAAATGGGAGTCCCCTGTAGTTAATATATATATATTTTTATATTTTTACAAAATGTAAAAATGAAAGATTCACTGTAAAAATACAAATTCTGCATTTTTCCGTGGCAAAAAGATTTCTATGATCCCTGCTTATCAGTACTGAGTAGAGTGGAAGAATTACACCTCTACCCCGATATAACACGAATTCAGATATACTGCGGTAAAGCAGTGCTCCGGCGGGGCGGGGCTGCACACTCTGGTGGATCAAAGCAAGTTCAATATAATGGAGTGGTATGCCCGTTCGGTCCGTCCTGGAGTGGCTGAGAAAATCGGTGCAAAGCTTGTGCACAGCTCCTTGATCTGCTGTCGCTGCAGACGTCCCAGGGTCGTGGAGAGGTTCACCTCTTCCACGCCACCATTCCTTGTTCCTTCGTAGTAGACACCTGCAGGCCACTCCGCGTCATCTGTTTCCTGGGCTGTAAACTGGCAAACGTTTAATCCTCTGGAATAAAAGGGCTTAAGAGAATTAACATGGTATACCTTAGGCTTTATGTTGGAGGTGGGGGAGGCTATGAGATAGTTAACAGCTCCTAGGCGCTCCTGGACCGTGAATGGTCCTTCCATGACGCTTCCATTTTATGGGCCTGGAGCGCCTTTAAGACCATGACTTGGTCTCCTACTTTGAAGGACCGTTCTCTGGAATGTTTATCATACCAGGCCTTTTGCTCTTTCTGAGCATCCTTTAGGTTTTCTTTAGCAAGGTCTAAAGAGTGTCGGAGGGTGTTTTGTAGGTTGCTTACAAAGTCTAGAATGTTAGTTCCTGGAGAAGGCGTAAACCCCTCCCATTGCTGCTTCACCAACTGTAATGGCCCCTTAACCTCGCGGCCATACACAAGTTCAAATGGTGAAAACCCTAAACTGGGATGTGGTACAGCCCTGTAGGCAAAAAGCAACTGCTGCAACACTAGGTCCCAATCATTGGAGTGTTCATTTACGAATTTACGTATCATGGCCCCCAAAGTTCCATTAAACCTCTCCACCAGACCATTGGTTTGATGGTGATGAGGGGTGGCAACCAAGTGATTCACCCCATGAGCTTCCCACAGGTTTTTCATGTTCCCTGCCAGGAAATTAGTTCCCGAATCTGTAAGGATGTCGGAGGGCCAACCTACCCTGGCAAAAATGTCTGCTAATGCCTGGCTCACACTTTTAGCCCTGGTGTTGCTTAAGGGTACAGCTTCCGGCCATCGGGTAGCAAAATCCATGAAAGTCAGTACGTACTGCTTTCCTCTGGGTGTCTTCTTTGGGAAAGGACCCAGAATATCCACAGCTACTCGCTGAAATGGGACCTCAATTATGGGTAGTGGCTGGAGAGGGGCTTTAACCTGGTCTTGGGGCTTTCCCACTCGTTGGCACACCTCACAAGACCGGACATAATTAGCAACATCCTTGCCCATTCCCTCCCAGTGGAAGGACTTCCCCAACCGGTCTTTGGTTCTGTTCACCCCAGAATGGCCACTGGGATGATCATGGGCTAAGCTCAAGAGCTTTACCCGATACTTAGTGGGAACCACCAACTGTCTTTGAGGATGCCAGTCTTCCTGGTGCCCACCAGAAAGAGTCTCCTTGTATAAAAGTCCTTGTTCTACAACAAATCGGGATCGGTTAGAAGAGCTGAGAGGCGGTGGGGTGCTCCGTGCCGCCGCCCAAGCTTTCTGAAGGCTGTCATCTGCTTCCTGCTCGGCCTGGAACTGCTCCCTTGATGCTGGAGACATTAGTTCCTCCTTGGACTGTGGACTGTGGCTTGGTCCCTCTGGAAGCGATGCAGGTGCTGGGGCTGTTTCCATTGACGGTGAACCGCTGTCCGCTGGTGCACTATGTGGTATCTCAGGCTCTGGCTGAGCCTCTTGGGTAGGGTTATCTGCTGCTTCCGCCAGTTCAGGCTCGCTGGTGCCCTCTGGCATTGGAGTTGTAGACGGGTTTGCAAGCGCTGGACTCAGTGCCGGCAATGGTTCTGGTGCTGGTTGCGTTGCCAGTTCCAGTTCTGGGACTGGCTTTGGCTGGGTCTCTGGGATTGGATCCACTACGGCTGTTGCAGTCGTTGGCAGGGGATCCGGTTCCATCACCTGTGTTTGGGTCTCCGGTAACACAGACGGGGCCCTGGTGGACGGCTCAGGAACAGGGATGGGGGTGGAAGCTTGCTTAGCCTGGCTGCGGGTGACTATTCCCACCCTCTTGGCTAGCTTCACATGGTTGGCCAAGTCTTCCCCCAGCAGCATGGGGATGGGATAATTGTCATAGACTGCAAAAGTCCACATTCCTGCCCAGCCCTTGTACTGGACATGCAACTGGGCTGTAGGCAAGGTTACAGACTGTGACACGAAGGGTTGAATTATCACTGTAGCCTCCGGGTTGATGAGTTTGGGGTCCACTAGGGATTGGTGGATAGTTGACACTTGTGCCCCAGTGTCCCTCCAAGCGATAACCTTCTTTCCGCCCACTCTCAAGGTTTCCCTTCGCTCCGAGGGTATGAGAGAGGCATCTGGGTCTGGGGATCTTTGGTGTGATTGGGGTGTAATGAACTGTAATCGGTTGGGGTTCTTGGGGCAGTGAGCCTTTATATGCCCCAGTTCATTACATTTAAAACATCGCCCTGCTAAGGTATCACCGGGGCGATGTTGGTTGATGGAGACTGGTGTGGTGGGGTGAGAAGGCGTCTGGGGTTTCCCTTGGGATGTGGGTGGGGCCTTGGGTTGTCCCCGGTGGTAAGGTTTTGTTTCGGCTTGCCCCTTCTGATATTCGCTCCAACTGCTACTAGCTTTTTTCTTTTCTGTCACCTCCACCCATTTGGCTCCAATCTCCCCCGCCTCGGTTACAGTTTTGGGCTTCCCATCTAGGATGTACCTTTCTATTTCCTCAGGAACACCCTCTAAAAACTGCTCCATTTGCAATAGGAAGGGCAACTCTTCCGTAGATTTAACATTTGCTCCTGATATCCAGGCATCCCAATTTTTCCCAATGTGGTAGGCATGTCGGGTAAATGACACATCAGGTTTCCACCTTAGGGCTCTGAACCGCCGACGGGCACGCTCAGGTGTTAGCCCCATTCTGATTCTGGCCTTGTTTTTAAAAAGTTCATAACTGTTCATGTGTTCCTTAGGCATTTCAGCTGCCACCTCTGCTAAGGGTCCACTGAGCTGCGGCCTCAGCTCTACCATGTACTGGGTTGGAGGGATGTTGTATCCAAGGCAGGCCCTTTCAGAATTTTCTAAGAAGGCCTCAGTATCATCGCCTGCCTTGTAGGTAGGGAATTTCCTGGGATGGGAAGTGGTACCTGGAGAGGAGTTGTTAGGATGGTCTGATGCACCCTGCCTAGTCCTTGCTGCTTCCAGTTCCATTTTTTTTTCTTTCAGCTCCATCTCTTTTTTATGGGCCTCCTGTTTGGCTTTTTCTTCTCTTTCATGGGCCTCCTGTTTGGCTTTTTCCAGCTCCATTTCTCTCTTGTGGGCCTCCTCTTTGGCTTTCTCTTCTCTGTCTTTTAGCTCCATCTCTCTCTTGTGGGCCCCCTCTTTGGCTTTCTCTTCTCTGTCTCTCAGCTGTATCTCTTTTTCTTTCAGCTCCATAGCTCTCTTGTGGGCCTCCTCTTTAGCTTTTTCTTCTTTGGTAGTCATTTTCCTGGTTTTCTTGTGCTGGGTCACACCCCTCTGCAGTTGACTGAAACTGGGATGTACTTAGCTCTGGCTGCTGCTGAGTTAACAGAGACTTTCTAACAAGCTACTCCCGAGGATGTAAAAAGAAAAAAAAAACAATTCAACTTGTAAATTATCTTTACCAGTCAGTCAAAGTTTGCTCCCTTTGAACCCTTCTCTTAACAAAGGACCTCGTTAAAAAAAACTTAACACCTCTGCCTTCAGGCAAGGAGAGATAAGATATGCATCTACCTTCAGCTCTGCTTTCCAAGCAGCTAGAAGGAAAAAAAAATCTCTTACTGGCTTTTGGGTTTAAACGATCCCACCGCTGCCACCATGTCAAGGCTGTATCCCCACTTTGAACTTTAGGGTTCAAAAGTAGGGGCCTGCATGAAAACTTCTAAGCTTATCTACCAGCTTAGCTTTGGTCCACTGCCACCATCACAAGAATTCCCTCCCTGGGAAGCCTTGAGAAACCTTTCACCAATTCCCTGGTGAACACAGATCCAAACCCCCTTGGATCTTAAAACAAGGAGAAATTAACCATCCCCCCTCCTTCCTCCCACCCTCCTTTCACCAACTCCTGGTGAATGCAGATCCAAACCCCCTTGGATCTTAAAACAAGGAGAAATCAATCTGGTTCTTAAAAAAGAAGGCTTTTAATTAAAGAAAAAGGTAAAAATCATCTCTGTAAAATCAGTATGGAGAATAACTTTACAGGGTAATCAAACTTAAAGAGCTCAGAGGACCCCCCTCTGTCTTAGGTTCAAAGTACAGCAAACAAAGATACACACTCTGGTAAAAAGGTACATTTACAAGTTGAGAAAACAAAGTGAATCTAAGACGCCTTGCCTGTCTTTTTACTTACAAGTTTGAAATAGGAGAGACTTGTTTAGAAAGATGGGGAGAACCTGGATTGATGTCTGGTCCCTCTCAGTCCCAAGAGCGAACCACCCCTTAAAACAAAGAGCACACACAAAAGCCTTTTTCCCCCCCCCCCCAAGATTTGAAAGTATCTTGCCCCCTTATTGGTCCTTCGGGTCAGGTGTCAGCCAGGTTACCCGAGCCTCTTAACCCTTTACAGGTAAAAGGATTTGGAGTCTCTGTACACAGAGAGCTGTTACCCTTCCCTTTATAGTTATGACACGCGGTTTCACCTATAACGCGGTAAGATTTTTTTTGGCTCCCGAGGACAGCGTTCTATCAAGGTAGAGGTGTACTTCTAGTGTCTTGCTTACAACACTCCTGCTAATACATCCCAGAATGATGTTTGCTTACAGTATTACATTGTTGACTCTTACTTAGTTTGTATCTACTTTAACCCCCAGATACTTTTCTGCAGTACTCCTTCCTTGGCATTGATTTCCCATATTGTATTTGTGCAATTGGTTATTCCTTCCCAAGTGTAATACTTTACATTTGTCCTTATTGAATTGCTTCCTATTTGTTTCAGACCATTTCTGCAGTTTGAGAAGATCATTTTGAATTCTAATTCTGTCCTCCAAAGCACCTGTTACTCCTCCCAGCTTCGTATCATCTGTGAACTTTATACATGTACTCTCTATGCCATTATCCAAATCATTTATGAAAATATTTAATAGAACCAGACCCAGGATGGAACCCTGTGGGACCCCCACTTGATATGCCATTGCAGCTTGATTTTGAGCCATTGCTAACTACTCTCGTAGTATGCTTTTACAATCAGGTTCATCTAGGCTATATTTCTCTAAGTTGTTTACGAGAAGGTCATGTGAGACAGTATCAAAAGCCTTATTAAAGTCTAGATATACCACGTCTAACGCTTCCCTCCCCCCCCCCCATCCACAAGGCTTATTCTCCTGTCAGAGGAGGCAATTAGGTTGCTTTGACATGATTTGTTCCTGGCAAATCCATGTTGACTGTTACTTATCTCCTTATTTTTTCCTAGGTGCTTACAAATTGATAGTTTGATTATTTGCTCCATTATCTTTCCGGGTACCAATGTTAAGCTGATTGGTCTGTAATTCCCTGGATTGTACTTATTTCCCTTTTTATAGATAGGTACTGTATTTGCCCTTTTCCAGTCCTCTGGAATCTCTCACATCCTCCATGAGTTCTCAAAGATAATTGCTGATGGCTTAGATATTTCTTCAGCCTGTTCCTTAAGTATTCTAGGATGTATTTCATCAGGCCCTTGAAGACATCTCATTTGTCCAAGTAACTCTTCTATTTGAACCTCTGATCCTACCCCATTTAAACTGATGTTCGCTATGTTAGTTATCCAGTCACTACTAACCTTTTTTGATGAGAACTGAAACATAAAAGGCATTTAACACTTCAGCCACTGCTGCATTTTCTTTTAGTGTCTTACCCTCATCACCGAGTAATGGGCCCACCTGTCCTTGGTCTTTCTCTTGCTTCTAATGTATTTGAAAAATATTTTCTTGTTACCCTTTATGTCCCTAGCCTGTTTAATCTTGTTTTATATGCTGGCCTTTCTAATTTTATCCCTACATGTTTGTGTTGGGGTTTTTTTATATTCATCCTTCATAATTTGACCTAGTGTCCACTTATCATATGACTTTTGAATTTCAGATCGTTGAAGATCTCCTATTTAAGCCAAGGTGGTCTATTACCGTACTCCCTATCTTTCCTATTGAGAGAGTTTGCTTTTGTGCCTTTAATAATGTCTCTTTGAAAAATTCCAACTCTCCTTAATTCTTTTTTCCTTTAGACATGCATCCCATAAAATCTTACCTACAATTCTGAGTTTGCTAAAGTCTGCCTGCAGTCCATTGTTTTTATCTGCTGTTTTCTCTCCTATCATTCCTTAGAATCATAAACGCTATCATTTCACGATCACTTTCACTCAAGCTGCCTTCCACTTCAAATTCTCAACCGGTTCCTCCCTGTTGATCAGAATCAGATCTAGAATAGCCTCACCCATAGTCCCTTTCTCCACCTTCTGTAATAAAAAGTTGTCTCCCACGCATTCCAAGAACTTGTTGGATAATCTGCCATGCTGCAGTGTTTCCCCAACAGATGTCTGGATAGTTGACATCCCCCTTCATCACCATTTCCTGTTTTGGATGATTTTGTTAGTTGTTTAAAAAAAGCCTCATCCATCTCTTCTTCCTGGTTAGTGGTCTATAGCAGACACCTAACATGACATCACCCTTGTTTTTACCCCTTTTATCCTTACCCAGAGACTTTCGTCAGGTCTGTCTCCCACTTCTATCTCAGTTTCACTGCAAGTGTACGCATCTTTGATATAAGGCAACACCTCCTCCCTTTTTTCATGCCTGACCTTCCTGAACAAGCTGTAACCTCCCTTACCGATAAAAAAAAAACCAGTCTTGATACAGGCAGATTGGAACAACATGACGGGTTTTTGTTATTTTTTTACTTCCGATTTCTGCTATAGGTTGGATTTGAACTCACTGCCTGGTGTTATGCTCAGGTTTAATGACCATAACATAGCTTTAGAATCCCCCAGGTCCTGTATAATCATAATGCATCATAATGCGTTACTGATCTAGTGATACAGCACTAGGTTTAGATCTTTTCCTATCAACTGTATCCACCTTTTGTTTTACTTTTATTGTTGTGAAAACCTGTATCGTTTCCTTAGATTCAAAAAGCCACCATAATGATAGATCAGCTACAAGGTCGCTTACCAGAGAGCTCAGTTGGGAAGGCATCAAAGACAGAGCTTCTGGATCTTCTGGGTTACCACAGCACTTTCATTCTGGAGCTGGAACAGCAGCTGTCATCTTTGGGTCTGCTCAAGCAGCATGCAGTGAGCATGCTCCAGGATGTGGAAATGGAGACTTCTTCTCAAGAGGATCTACCATTCATGCAAGAAATCAAAGCAATGCAAGACCGATGCCACAAGTAAGGAGAAAACAGTATTTAAATAAAGTATATTTGCTAGAAAAGTCATGTTCTTTTTACATTAGTGTACTGTTGGCAACATACCAATAAAAAGTTCTAAAACTCCAGTTTCTGACTCAGGTCCTCAATGGAAATGTGGTAAATGTATTTAAAGTCAGGGTATCCTAATCAAGTAGCAAGTCGAAATGGCTAAACTGTGTCTTATAACAGCTACGCTATCGATACCAGTCCCTCTCTGGGTGTGTCAATGATATACAGTCACGAGAGAGAGGTGAGTGAGATGATAATTTTTATTGGGCCAACTTCTGTTGGTGAGAGAGACAAGCTTTCACGCTTACAAAGAGCTCGTCTTTAAGTCTGGAAATGTACTCAGGGTGTCACAGCTAAATACAAGGTGGAACAGATTGTTTAGCATAAGTAGTTCTGTTCCACCTTGTATTTACCTGTGACACTCGTAGTATGTTTCCCAGACCTGAAGAAGCGCTCTGTGTAAGCTCGAAAGCTTGTCTCTCTCATCAACAGAAGATGGTATAATAAAAGATATTATCTCACCCACTGTGTCTTTCTAATATCCTGGGACTCTCACGCCTACAACAAGACTGCATATATACAGTCAAGACACACTACGTAAAATGGGTGATCTGTGGAGTTAAACATCTGAAACTTAGTGTTTTAGTGCTCTGTAACACCACTTCATTTTTTATTAGTCACCCTGTAAATGCATAATGTTGTGCAACTGTCTCCCTTATTTGTTCTTTGTATCATTCAGTAAAATTTTTGACAAAATATAATGAAATTTTTAGCAAGCTGTAGTTCTTCACAAATCTATATATTTTTTTATGTTTTGCAGCATGCAACAGAAGGTGAAGAAAAGTGGGAAGTTGGTGAAACAGGAACTCAAGGAGCGTGAGGAGGTGGAGCTAGAGATTAATATAGTGAAGTCTTGGATTCAGGAAACTAGAGAATATTTGCCAAACCCCACCATGGAAATAGATGCTCAACTTGAGGAGTTGCAGGTATATCAAACTTGTAATGTTCTCATGCCCCTTGTGAAACATCTTTGGTGTTTTCTATTTATGAGCACTAAATCAGATTAAATTATAATGAATTGGAATTATACAATAAAAATGAAATCTTCGCACTAGCAATTGGACAAATTTATAAAACAATCCCATCAGCTTCAGAAATGGTGTGTAGCAAGAGAGCTATGATACATTATCTTTCCTAGATACCTAGGATAGGAGTTAGCAGCTTTCTTCATTCTATCTCAAATAAAAGTAAACTCTAGAATATGGATGGCAGAGTATAATAAAGTATTTATTTTCTTCTTGGGGGGAAAAAACATTTTAAATGAAGATGCTCAAAAATGTTTCAATATAGATGAGCTCACACAAGTATTTTCTTTCTTTGGGTGACAAAAAGTGTTAGAGAAGGTGAACTTCTGAAATATAATGGCATATACAGAAATTAGCTATGCAGACAACTACCTGTCTAACAAAGGATTGAGTGGTTAAGAGCCAACACACCAGCTTTTATAATAATCTCAGCACCAGTTTACCTGAGTATTGATTTACATTTTATGTATGAATGAACCCAAAATCTCAGTATAAACTGCTGGTTTTGTATTAAAACCATGTTATGAAACAGAAAACATTTGCATGATGTTTTGATGCAAAATTCTAAATTGTTTGGTTTACTTTAGCTAGCAAACATTCAGATGGAACTGGTTTGAATTTTCAGTTTTTAGTGAAACTCAAAAACTGGGGATTTTCATGTGATTCTAGGCTTTGTTACAAAAATTCTCATGCCTCTACTCTTGATACCTGCAAGCTAGTTCTGTTCAGTCTTAAGAAATATTTTTCTCAAAGTTATTGTTTTTCTTTTACAGTGTTCCTGAATGACACCTTTTTTTCTATCCTCTAGGCTCTCCTCAGTGAAGTAACTACTCACCGCCAAGCTGTTGAGAAAATGGCTGAACAGCAGCAGAATAAGTACCTGGGGCTTTACACCATTTTACCTTCTGAACTGTCTCTTCAGTTAGCAGAAGTGGGACTGGCCCTGGTAACTATACATGACCAGGTAAAACCTACTGGAAGAAGGCACTATATAAACCCATGATACTATGATAATCTTCAAAAGGACAGTAACTGAATGAAATGTTGTGATATTCCAAGTGTGATCATACTAAAACTCCTAAAGCGTTATCTCCTTAGTTTTGCAAGAGAATCCTCCTATGAAAGAAAAGTGTATGATTAATTGGTTTGCTACTTACTGCTGCTGTTTTTGGCAGATTCAAGCCAAAGAGAAGGAAGTCCAGCAGAGCAAAACATTAAACCAAGAGTTTGGTCAGAAAATCCAGGTGATAGCAAAAGAACTAAATGGAATTCTGTCCAAGCTGAAGGAGAAGACCAATAATATAGCACAAGCTAAAATAGAGCAAAAGGTAAGAAAAACACTTTATCTGCTTATGTGGTGGAATCTTCTGAATTGACACATTCCAGCTCACAAAGGGCTGAATGGTGACTTTGCCTTATGCAGCTAGAAGGAGTAAAGATTCCCTTTTTCCAGGCTGTCTGAGGGTTTCCACAACCTCTGCACATGTGCACATGCAGGGCTGCCCCCAAATGCTTCCCATGGGAACAAATATGAAGTGGATGAGAGGGACAGGGAGCAGGCAGAGCTGTCAGGCCATATGTAGAAGAGTATGCTCTCCCCTCCCCCCCCAAAAAGGGGTGTGGTAAATCACCCCCATCATACCCAGTGCAATTAGGGAGCCTCATGAGACAACCACACTGCCCCTTTATTCAGGCTGCACCAAAACAGCATGAGTTATCCCAATGGGCCATCCTTGTTCATGCTGATTAGTACCTTTCTCAAAAAGTAGTTCCATTGATATCAGTGGGACTGCTCATGAAGCTTAATGTGCTGCTCAGTTTGAGTAAGGGTGACACAATCTGGCCCTTCATGATTTTGCCGGGTTGCAGAGGCTATTAGACATGTATTGTGCTCATAATTGCTCATTTGTATGAAAGAGTTGCTATTAAGTTTGTCACAAAATATTACATATTTTTTAAAACTACACTAAGGTAAGATGGACTTGGTCACTAGCCTGAAGTGAGCAAAGTGCTGCACACAGAGGAAAATTTACTGACGTGACAGCAAGCACCAATCTCTCTCAGTATGCTGCTTTAAAATTTTGCCTCCCAAGTATATTTATCTGCTGTATAAGGTCACTGAAATGCATCCCACTGAAACTGGTTCATAATTGCCCCAGTTAAGTTGGTGTAAAACCAATTAAATGTGTTTTCCTGTATCTCCAACTTTAGATGAAATGTTCTTGCATCATTGGACATCTAGTAATATTTCCACAACTGCATTTATCTGTTAATTGTGAGACAAGGTTGGCTTCTATCACAGCAGTAATAGTTTTGTTTTAATGATGTAACTATGGCTGTAATATACACCTCTACCTCGATACAACGCGACCCGATATAACACGAATTCTGATATAATGCTGTAAAGCAGTGCTCCAGGGGGGGCGGGGCTGCGCACTCCAGCGGATCAAAGCAAGTTCGATATAACGCTGTTTCACCTATAACGTAGTAAGATTTTTTGGCTCCTGAGGACAGCATTATATCGAGGTAGAGGTGTATGTGGAACACAAACTAATTTTGAATATATCAAATTATTTCTAGTTGCTCCATTTTTAAAAATTGGAACTTTAATCAATATAAATTCTGCAGCTTTCAATACTGCAATGTAGAGATGAACATATGCATACCTACAGTACAGTAGTTTGTGTGTTGCAATAGGTAGATGTGTATATCTATGTAGGTATATCTATGGGTAGATTGATTAGCTGTGTCACTTTCGTGATGCTGATTTACCATGAACCTTTACCCATCCCATTTGCACTCTAATCCATCACTTCCAGAATATTCCGCACCTCTGAATAGCTTGAAACAGATCTTATTAAAAATAAAGATTAACCTGCCAGAGAAATGTTTCATTTCCTCCCAGACTCTTCTCCATCATAGAAAAACAATCCAAACTAGAATTCCCCCACAATAAAACTGTTCTGAGATGCATCGAGGACAATGTTCAGTCCTGGACCAGATTTTTGTCTTTGTTTGATTTGTGTAATAATAATTGTAAAGGGTACCTTGAACTTTTTTTGTTTGAACCTTGTGCCACCAGAAATGAGTGATTTCCAGCATAATACATGTAATATTCTTGCAGCCCTGAAAGATTCCAAGATGTCATATGTCACTGTATAAAGAAAAGCTCTTTTAGATCTTTTTTAAAAAATTAACTTTTCTAAAATGGAATAGCTAACATTTCTTCTCTCCTTCACAGATTTGTGCAATAAGAATCATAAATAACTAGGACACCTGCCTTTGAATGTGGTGCGGTACATAAAACACTATTATATAAAACATTTCCAATATATTTTTAAATACATCCACACAGGACAAAATACATTAAGGTCTGGTATGTTAGAAAGTTTTATTGTCACTCATTTAAGTTGAACTGCATAATTCATGGCTTTTCCTGTTGTAGTAGATTCCTCCCAAACTCTTATAACATATTTGTTATCACACCACACCATTATACACAATGAAGTCTATTTCTACCTAAGAGATTCTGTTGATTAAGTCTTTTTAATTCTACTGAAATGTTGTCCAAACTCCTCTAGTGACCAGAACAAATTGTCTAGTGCACAGCACAGCACAAACTGATGATGCTAATAGAAGAAAAACAAAATAGTTTGGACACATTGATATTTAATGACACATTCTGAATTTTTCAGAAAAAGTTTCTTTTTTTTTAAAAATCAATCCATACTCCATATGACCAACCCAAACCTTCATCATGACAACAATGTGTTGACCACTCAGTTTGAGGACAAACATAGGACCACGGCCAACACTGGTAGATGTAACACTAAGTGACTCATTTTTCTGGTGGGGGAGGGAAAATGTTATCCATCTTGTACAGGAACACGGGGAAGAAACAGCAATGACAGTCCATTGAAGAGATGATCACATATCCTGCTCTACTGCCTTTTTGCTTAAAGAAACATTACTGGTATGCAGCCAAAATAGAAATGGAACAAACCATGGAAACTTTGTGTCAAAATCACAAAAAGGCTATTAAAAACCAACCCCCACTCACTGATTTTGTAAGTAAAATGCTCTCTCCCTGTTCCAGATCCTAGGTGAGGAATTGGACAGCTGCAATATAAAGCTGGTGGAACTGGACGCATCTGTACAAGATTTCGCAGAGCAGAACAATCAGCTGGCTAAACAGCTGGCTAATAGGATAGGGAAACTGACTGGGCTACACCAACAGACCATTAGGCAGGCTGAGTACAGAGCAGCCAAACTCAACCAGGTATGGTGTCAAATCATTTAATTTATTTCCTTTTAGAGGCTCCAAGAAAATGGTGATTTCTGATTAATGACTTTTATTTTTTGTATAGTTAAATAAAAACATCATTATTATCTCTTGGAATAATGTGTAATGTGCATATTCAGGGCCAAATTCACTCCTTGTGGATGGGTGTTAGGCAGATGTAAGTCTGGCTGAATGAAGTGTGGCCAAGTCAAGAGGGCAGAATAATTCTAACTTGGAGAGATGCTGATTCAGCACCTTTGCCAGGAAACGTGTCAGCAAAGTTCCTATGGAGATCTAACCAGATTTTAAAGCTGCCTTCCAACAGAGAGCATGCCCAGTGCAGTACCTGCCTCCTCCTCTGGAGTTAAATCTTGCTAGTGCAGCTCCCCCTTCATATTCATTTGGATGGAAGTTGTAATGCCCTGCACCATGAGGGGGGAATGGTGATCATAGCCTGTATACAGCAATAGAAAAGTCTAGAAATAAAATTATTAAAAATGGCTCCAATTCAGCAATCTGTTCCTACTCAGCAAAGCACTTAAGCACATGCTTTGTCCTATTGACTTCAGTATGCAAAGTCTAATTGAGCACATGCTTTGTTAAATTTGGATCAGTACAAGCAATTGAGCCATAGAAAAGAAAAAGGGGCTAACAAGGAAGGAGGTTGAGGTACCATCTTGGCATGTTGGTATTTTGAATAGTTGAGATAAGAGTGAGGGAAGGGACTTTTTGTGGTTCTGCCATCCATAATCCTGATACGTCATGAGCCACATTTTCAAAATGCTTTGAGAAGATATTACAGAACTTGAAGTGGATAGTGTTTCATGGTATTCTTTTCCATTGCCTCTGCAAGAAAGTTTTCCCCAAAGAAGGTCGGAAATATCTGTCAGAATAATTTTCAATCAATGTTACTTTTAGCAAAAAGTGCTTGGTGAAAGAGTTATTTGTTGTCGGGTATTTTAGTTCAGCAGAGTACAAAACACAGAAGAAACCCCATTCCCCATCCCAAGAAGCTTACAGTCTAAATGCTTTAGACAAACAATACAATTCAGATACACAGGGTCTGTCTCCATTCTCACAATGCAAATCCATTGATTTCAGCAGTTATTCCTGTTAAGTGAGTAGAGAATCAGAGTTATAATGTACTTGCTAACCAGAAAAGTGGGTGTATCAGAAATCAGTGCAGTTTTTGGCTTTGTATTTTTAAAATAAGTATACCACTTTTCTTCTTTTGGAAAATTAACATTGATAGGCCGGACAGAGAAAGCAGGCTTTAAATGGGCGGGGGGGAATGTGTGGGATCGCAGGTGGGGAAGAGAGACATAAGGGACAGCCTAAGATAAGGCACAAAGATAAGAATGACTATACTTAAGTGGGAGTCTTGAGCTGAGCAAGAAGGGAGAATACATTCATGTGTGACAATCTCAGGCATGCATATCCACCCACATACTCCTAATGTGTCCTAGTTTCTTTAGGAAGAACTTTCAAAAAATAGTTACTCCAGCCTTTAGAGGCATACATAATTTATCTTCATAATGTGGAATATTTTTGCTAAATTCAGTAATAATAATAATTAATAATAGTGATTAAAAAACATTACAAATTACCCTCCCCACCAAAAAATAGGTAGATTGATCTACTTTTGTCACTTTTAAAAAATGTTCAGAGACCTACTGTGCAGGTTTATAAAATGGATCTTTTTATTTTCAGGCTGCTTCACACTTGGAAGAATACAGTGAGATGCTGGAATTCATACTGAAATGGATCGAGAAAGCTAAGAGTCTAGTGCATGGTAGCATCACATGGAATTCTGCCTCCCAGCTTCGTGATCAGTTTATGGCATATCAGGTGACTATATGAGCTACAGATTTCAAGGGACAGTTTAATGTCCATTTGTGACATTCTGTTCAGGATACCCAGAACCGTAAGCCACTGTTACCCCCTCCCTCAGCAAGACAGAGATTGAACTGTGTGTGTCTATCTGCTTTACCAGCAGCCCCCTGAGACTCTGCCAGTCTAAATGTTGCCTTGCAGGTAACATAAAGTGAGCCCGAGTTCTCCCAAAGACAGCCCTCTGCAGTGTTCAGTTCCTCTCACTGGACATTCACAGAAATCATTGTTTGCTGCTTCCAAAGAGACCGAGCCTGTTAGTTTAATTGAGGACTCACACTTTACTTCAGTTATAACAGCACTGAAATTTAGGCCTGGTCCACACTAACCCCCCACTTCGAACTAAGATACGCAACTTCAGCTACGTTAATAACGTAGCTGAAGTCGAAGTACCTTAGTTCGAACTTACCGTGGGTCCAGACGCAGCAGGCAGGCTCCCCCGTCGACTCCACGTACTCCTCTCACGGAGCAGGAGTACCGGCGTCGACGGCGAGA
The DNA here is from genome assembly GCF_002925995.2 of Terrapene triunguis. Taxonomy (NCBI): domain Eukaryota; kingdom Metazoa; phylum Chordata; order Testudines; family Emydidae; genus Terrapene; species Terrapene triunguis. The sequence continues at coordinate 39,098,513 of NW_020664436.1, forward strand.
ACTTCCGGGATCGATTTATCGCGTCTAGACAAGACGTGATAAATCGATCCCAGAAGATCGATTGCTTACCGCCGGACCCGGAGGTAAGTATAGACGTACCCTTAGAATAAGTAAAATTAAGAATAAGTTTACCAACAAGGAACAAGAACAGGAGTACTTTTTGCGGATACAGACTAACACGGCTGCTACTCTGAAACCTAACAAGGAACAGAGATTTAAGTGCTACTAAGCAAGAGAAAGAGACAGGTATGGTAATAAACAAAACAATACTAGCTTTCTATTGACTAAAACTTAATTTTAGCAAGTTACGGTCTTTGCCTAAAGCAGTTTTCTTACTTACATCTAGCTACCAGCATAGGGAATCCAACTTTCACAGGCTCAGAGAGTGCTGTACCCCATGTGCACTAAGAGATGGATAACTAAAATGTCTTTTTGCTTCCCTTATATTTCCCCAAGTCCATTGTCTTGATCTCAAGAGCTGAGAAGCCTTCCTGGGATGTAGACTATGTCCCCTGGCATACTTACTAAGTTGTCTCCTCCATGACCTGTTAGCTTGATGGCTTTTTTTTTATCTTATATGTTAATATACTTTCATTGTCTTCATTGTAATCAAGCTGGTCAGACAGGTAAATCCAGATTCATTTGTCTAGGCTTTGTCAGGCTTGATGTATGCATTGCCTCCCAAACACACTTTTTAAGAACGTATTTCCAGCACACACAACTCTTTGAACACAACCCATACATAAACCACACAGTGATTTTGGGGACCAGTGAATAATTAGTTTACATAGGAAACGTTACATGACACCTTTTTTCTATGTACTATGACAGCATTGTGTTGGGGGTAGTGAGTGTGTCCGTCCTGAGATGAGTTACAATATGGTGGACTCTCTACTAGGTGGCACTGAGGCTCAATTAGGATCACCCCATTTCAATAAAACAAATAAAAAATGCTGGGCTTTTGTGACTGTGCATTGGCCACAAGAGGTGGTTTTTTTTTTTCAGGGTTAACAGATATTGGAAAAACAATATATTTATTGTTCAATGCAGTAGGTCCCCATATGCTTCTGGCCTCATCTTCGCTTTTATATTTGCTTACTAACAGCATTTGTCTGGGTATGATGCTGTAAGTGGATAGTGTGAAGTACATAGAGATTGGCTCACGGCAGGCAACTCGCCTATGAAACAGATCCTGTTGATAGATGTTACAGCACATACAACAGCAGATTATAAATTCTAGTTATGCTGAGCAACATTTTCTATATATTTAGTAACACATGCACTGATGTATTTTTCTAGCGTAAACTAAAATAAGAGACTTTGGTCACATATGGCAACGTTCATATTAAGTGTTCCAAAATTCTTTACAGATTGACGAGTTACAGTAAATATGTGTAATTAAATGACTCTGCAGGCAAATGTGCATTCCACTGCATATTTTGTAAACATGACTTTGGTGCAATTTTTAAAAAATTTAACAGTTATGATGATACAGCAAACCCATTTACCAAGCCCTGCTGAATCACGGGTACCTCTTATCTGAACCCATCCTTTGGGAAATGTAGCCACTTTCCTAGTTGCTCCCTGAATATTCCACATCTCTGCTTATCCACAAGTTTTGATGTCCCCTGAACTCTGTGTGTGTGTGTGTGTGTGTGTGTGTGTGTGTGTATTGTGCATACATGGGAATATTGGAGGCTACATGATTCTGAGAATCAGACCATCCCAATCCGTCAATAGAAAATGAATCCGACCCAACAGCAGGTGCTGTCATCTGACCAAGACCAAAAGAAAATAATGTATTGGTGAATCTGGCCTCAAGTGTATAATTCTCACTAGAGCAGGAAGGTATAAGTTACAGTTCCCTGTATTAGTGAAGTTGCTCTGCTCCAAGGGAGTTCACCCTGAGGAAGCTGCTGTTTCTGCCATCCGTGACGGTTTCCCACCCTGCTGTTATAGGCTACTAAGGAGTTGTGCTGATTCAGCACACACCCCAGGACACCCTGAGTTTGCCTACTTCTTGGGCAGGCCATCTACTTTTTAGGCAGAGCTAACACCCACTGCCTCTGCCGCCTCACTGTTTGCTCCACCTGAGATCTTTCTGCTGCCACGTAGGCCCAGCAGATGTTCAGGCTGAATCAGGGCCACACTATTATATTTTTATCTAACAACATGCTAATGTATATGGAGAAATTCTTTAAAAACTGGTGTATGGAGAGGTACAGCTTCTGAAATGATAAAATTTACGCTAGTGTTTTATGGCCTTAATAAACTAAAGCACTAAAGTTCATGCTCAACGTGAAGATTTGCTTAAGTCTAATTGAAGTCCATGGAACTTAATCACATGCTTAAGAATAAGTAGGTTTTTAAGTGCTGTGCTAAATCAAGGTGTGCTTAAAGTCGAATACATTCCTACATGTTTTGCTGAATCAGGGCCTAAACGGTGACACTTAACTCTGGTGATATGGTTCTTCCATTCAGACCATGCTTGAGGAGTCTGGAGAGATTCATGGTGATCTCGAGTCCATGAATGAGAAGATAGAATATCTTTCAAGTGTTTACTATACTGAAGGAATGACTCAGCAAGTGTCGGAATTGGGGCGGCAGACGGAAGAGCTCCAGCAAATTATCAAACTGCGGCTCCAAAATCTCCAGGATGCAGCCAAGGTACTTGAAGTGCCCTTCATAACTGGAGTAACTGTTCACGTTGTCATGTTTGTAGGAGCAGCAGCAGAACAGGTCATCTGTGGTTTATAAAGCGTTTATCATAGAAAAAAAAATGGAACTGATATTGTGCCATTTCCTATATCTTCCTTCTACAAGGTCTCATCCAGCTCCTATTGAAGTCCATGGGAGTCGTTCTGCTGATTTGACTGGGAGTTGGATTGTGGCAAAACTGTAGAGTAAGGTCCCCATTTCCAAATGGGTGTACCCGAAAGAGTGTGCACTTTCACATGTATCATGCTTTAATATGCAAACTCCTCAATGTGTGTGTTAAACCTACCTAGTGCATGTGCATGAGGGATTTGCACAGTTCGGCAAGGGCACGTGCAAAAGGGCAGAAATGTTTTTCAGTGCACCCACTAGAAATTTTTTTTTAAAACTATCACTTTTACGGCCAGAAAATGGCTCAAAGATTTATTTTTTTAAGCCAATAGTCAAACAAGAAACTGCTCTATCATAATGTAGCTTTCTTGGTGCTGGAGAGGGTTTTCCATTGCAATTATGGTATTTCTTCTGATGCTGTACAGAAAAGATACAAATTGATAAATATGGGAAAGTTATGTAAATTCAGTTAAAGGTATGGCAGATAGCTCTGCTTTTTCTAGTTAAAGCTGAAATGCGGTCCTTGACCCATCACATGATCTGAGCTCAGCGATCAGATATTGCAGTGTAGCAGATGTTCTGTAATAAAGCACAGTAAGGTGATACAGAACTTTTAAATAAAATCTGAGGCACAAAATGTGTCAAACCACAAATGCTCATAAAGTCAAGGCTGATTTTATTGTTTATGGTAGAAATCAGACACTGGTCTGAATACTTAAGTATCATGGAAGTGAATGGCATCACTTTAATCAAGTCCAGATTGAATTTGTTTGAGAAGATACTGTCAGTGATATCTGTGTCTTGGAGAGCTCCTTTTCCAACCCATCCCAGGGTGTAATAAGAGTAAAGTTTTTTGACACTCTCAATAACTTAAAATTGTAGTTTATATTGGAAAAAAACTGGTGTTGTGTGTGGATTACATAGTGGATACTATAATGCCAGAGACATCTGTGGCATTCATTTCTTTCTTGTTTGTCCCTGAATTTTATTTTTTGCAGGATATGAAGAGATTTGAAGCTGAGGTGAAAACTCTACAGGCTGCTTTGGAACAAGCCCAAGCTACCCTGACCTCTCCAGAGCTTGGGCGTTTGAGTCTAAAAGAACAACTATCTCACAGACAGGTAAAAGGGTTAAGCCACAAAGATAACATAGAAGCGAAGTGAGCAGCTCTAATCAGTGGGGCTGCCCATGGAGTAAGGCACTACAGTAACTCCTCACTTAACGTCCTCCCGCTTAACGTTGTTTCGAAGTTACGTCGCTGCTCCATTAGGGAACATACTCGTTTAAAGTTGTGCAATGCTCCCTTATAACATCGTTTGGCTGACTTTACAAGGGAGCATTGCACAAGTTCCTCTTCTCCGCTTCCTCTTCCTCCTCCCTTTCTCCCTCCCTCCCAGCACTTCCCCCACCACCAAACAGCTGTTTGGTGGTGCTTAGGACTTTCAGGGAGGGAGTGAGCAGGGAAGCTGCCCCCCCCCCCCCCCCCCCCCCCCCCGGCAGGCATGGCCACCCGGAATGCAGGAGGGTTAGGGGCTGCAGGGCCCTGGGCTAAGGGAGGCCTGGGGCCCTGGCCTGCAGCTCTAAAGCCCCTTTCGGAATGCGGCCCTGCGAGCACGGGCCGGAGGAGCAGGGGCAGCCACGCAGCCAGCGGCCCGAGAGAAGTGGCGCTTTCCCCTTCAAAGCCGGCAGGAGAGAAGAAATAGGTATGCACCACCGCCCTTTAGTTCATCCACCCTCCTTCATAAAAGGAAAAATAACCCACAACACAATAGGTGTCCCAGATCTCAGGGTCTTCCCCTAGCCCATCACCACAGTTCCATTGCTGTAACCCTGGGGGCACAATAGAGGGGAAAAGGGACGAGTGTCTGTACCTCATACTGTCAATTTTTTGGTACTGAGGCTTCAGCCTGTTGAATTTACAATTTCAGACTGCATATGTTTACACATGCCTTCATTCATGCATTTTTTTTGTATTGAGAATTCAGTAAACTCCTCAATGACAATAAAAAGAATGTAGACCTAATCTATCCCCCTGTAATTGTGCATATGCAGTTCTCATGCATATGAATGGAAGTTAGGCACATGCATTGTGGGAAGAATAGATGCTTGGAGAGAGGCCAGATAAACAAAGGAGGACAGATGGTGCTTATTCAAGGGGAAGGATCTTTATGTAGCTGCATTTTGTTCCATTTCGTTGCTTATTTAATTTTAAACATCATTTTTAGCCATGGTCCAAATTTTGAAAGGAGGATTATGAGCAGAAATAATGGGCAACTGTTTCTCAGAAGGGCTCTCAGTTTGGTTTTATGTTTAAAATGTGCATATAACAAGATTAAACAAATGCCTGTTGCTCAGAAACTACGTTTGGTTTTTAAGCATTTTTGTATGTATTTTTCTAGAATAGTTTAAAGAATTACTTTCAGTCTAGACATAAACCCATAAACAGGGATAAACATTGGTTTGTTTCAAAGGGGGGTCATAAAGTGATTTAATTAAATCATTTTTGTTCCTCTTCAATAGCTGGAATACATTTTGTTTAATTAAGAATATAAAATAATATTTACCACAAAATCAACAAGCAACTCCACTCTGAGCATGCCCTGGTTATGCTTCATTTAACTGTGGGTAATCTAATTCATCTTTTATTTTGCTGGTTGAACTCACTCTTGTTAATAACTGGCTGTGTGAATTGTCTTTGGAATTCATGGGAGAATGACTTACTATGGCACCAATTTTATTTCTAGCATTTGCTGTCTGAAATGGAGTCACTGAAGCCAAAGGTTCATGCCATGCAGGTCTGCCAGAGTGCCTTAAGGATGCCTGAAGAGGTGGTCACCAGCCTGCAGATATGTCACACTGCTCTCAGACTTCAGGAGGAAGCCAGCCGTCTGCAGCACATGGCTATCCAGCAATGCAATATAATGCAGGCAAGTGCAAACTGAGCTGTGGGTGAGGTTAGGGGGGTTAGAGATTGTGATACCACTAGAAAGGTTTATATTGGCACAGAATAATTCACTTTTTTTTTTAAGCCCAATGTTTGCCTGGAAGAATAACATGCCCTCCACTTATATTTGAAAGATTTAGAGCTCCATGTTTATTGGAATTTTAAGCATATTATTAGATAATTTTCTCAGTCTGCATTAATTCCCAAAGAAGTAAGGAAATAAAACTTCAATACCCAATTAGCCTTTTACCCTGTAACCATTGTTAAAAAATATTACTCCCCTTTTCATTTCATGTGCTTATGAAGGGTTATTGCACAACCTATCAAGTTATTGTTTTAATTTTCAAAAATCTAAATTCTATTTTCTTGTTAATCTCCTTGGTCTTCCATTTGTCACCATGGCATAATTTGACTGTCTGACCCATCCATTTTGATTGAAAAATGAAATTTGCATTTCAAATGTAGTTAATGGTTTCTTTACTGTATGGTGAATAAGAACCTGAGGTGACCTGTAGCAATCTCTTCCTGATGATGATGATGGGGCCATGCAGTTTTGCCAATCCTAAGCATTCAAATATCATGAGGCAGGATCTAAGCATCATGAGATTATCGTGAAAATCATGAGTTTATGGTTTTCCCCCAATTATTAATTCAGGGTTCTTTTTATTTGTTTTCTGGTTTTAGAACCTTTAACATGCACTCAGATCCTGTTTCTAAGCTTTTCTCCACAAACAAGAGAGCCAGAAACTTTTTTTGTGAAAATGAAAGCTGAGATTCTCATACAACCCCAGGACTTGGGGCTTTAAGAAAACAACAAATACCACAAGATTTGTGATTAAAATTGTGAAGAGTGGGCAACACTGCGTTGTTGGTGGGCATGGTTGGTGAAGCAGCCAGTGGCAAGTCTTGAGCCCCAGTGGTTGACATTTGCTCTTTTAAAAAGGCTTCTTTATCTTGTGTTGGGGCATTGTCAGTTCAAAACACATCTTAATTGCTCAGATGCCTAAAGACTTTTAAATTATTTGCTTCCTCGCAACTCATAATGTTCCCCCAATGAACTATGTGTTTGGTAATATTTTTTCTAGTCATGCACCATTACTTTCAAAATGTGTATAGACATGGCTCTTCAGTAGGTCTTATTGAGTGAAGTTTGTTTTCAAATTAAATTAGCTTTGATTATAAATGTAGCTGACAAAAGGTTGCTGTATCCATAATAAACATCATTTTATATGGTGCCAAAGGTTTTTGTGGGCATTACAATCATTTAATTCTTACAGCAGCCTTGGGAGGAAGGTAGATAGTATCACAACCATTTTATTGGTGGTTGAACTGGGACACACAGAGGTTAAGTAACACTCCAAATCACACAGTAAGATAGGTTTCAGAGTAGCAGCCGTGTTAGTCTGTATCCGCAAAAAGAACAGGAGTACTTGTGGCACCTTAGAGCCTAACAAATTTATTAGAGCATAAGCTTTCGTGGGCTACAACCCACTTCTTCGGATGCATAGGATCCGAAGAAGTGGGTTGTAGCCCACGAAAGCTTATGCTCTAATAAATTTGTTAGTCTCTAAGGTGCCACAAGTACTCCTGTTCTTTTTACAGTAAGATAGTGGCAGTGCTGGGAATAAAGCCAGCAGTTCTGATTTAACCCCTAGACTACCAACTCTCCTTTTTAACTAAGAAATTGATAGTGTGATTATGTGGCCCGTTCTCACTTGACATATTGACTCCCTATATAAGTAGTATTCTCTACTTACTTTGCAGCCAAAATCAAACTTTTACTAGTGTTAGCTATATTGACTTTGCAGTACTATCTTCAGAATACCGATATCTTCTGTCTTGTGTATTCTGAGCAAACCTATCAGCTAAAGTGTAATGCAGATAGGAAGGAAGCAAGTTTATCTTCAGTTCCCAAATGAGTGCATTTACAGTGGTGTATGTATTTAAAAAACACATGAGTTTTAAAATAAGAGAATCTGATATGAAAGTATTTAAAAAAAAAAAAAAAAAAGGAATTTGGAGCTTCCCAATGTCATTTTCCCAGTCACATTTCTGAGTATAACCAGTTTTGAAGTGTGTAAGCAGAAGACTTTGTGCTACTCAGCTGTAAGTTATGCTTTCTGTTCATATCTTGTTTTCCGGATAGCTGGCTGTTTACAGCACTTAGGTTTGTCTACACCGGGTGTGGGAAGGGTCGATCTAAGTTACGCAACTTCAGCTATGTGAATAACATAGCTGAAGTCGACATACTTAGATCTACTCACCACGGTGTCTTCACTGCAGTGAGTCAACAGCTGATGCGCCCCCGTCGACTCCGCCTGCGCCTCTCACTCCTGGTGGAGTACCAGAGTCGACGGGAGAGCGTTTGGCGGTTGATTTATCACGTCTAGACTAGACACGATAAATCGACCCCCGTTGGATCGATCGCTGCCTGTTGATCTTGCAGGTAATGTAGACAAGCCCTTAGAGACATGCTTAGGGAGGGGATAGTGTAATCGAATGAATGCCATCAGTGTTTTATTTTTGTGTACATCTACTGTATCTTCTCTCTCTAGGAAGCAGTGGTACAGTATGAGCAATACGAACAAGAGATGAAGCATTTACAGCAAATGATAGAGGGTGCCCACCGTGAGATCCAAGACAAACCTGTTGCAACCAGTAACATCCAGGAGCTGCAGGCCCAGATTTCACGCCATGAGGTAATGCAGCAGAGATGCAACTGCCCAGGCTCTGCGTTAATTAGTCTGAGAGATCTCTTGGTCAGCTTAAGTTCTCTTGAGGTCACAGAGCAGTTTTTTAGAGGTCCACAAAGGCTAGCTTAGCAGGGAGGATTTATACCTCACATACTCACAAATAGCAAATTCCTGTTAACAGCACAGTTCCAAGCATCTTTTTTTTTTTTCTTTACCGAGTAGGTCTCCCGAAGGCTTGAGAGCATGGTAACCTACTAAAGCATTAAGTAATTACCAAGGGTTGACAGACATAGGGTGCATTGATTGATGTGTGGAATTCTTTGCATCATGCGGTAACACCGTGCTGAAGATCATTGTCACTTAGTGATCTTAGGCCCAGTCCTGAAGTCCTCATTTACTGAGAGCTATGCCTGAGAACAGACAGAGTAAAAGCAAGGGGCAGGATCACCCCTCCTGAGGTAAAGCCCACAGAAGGCAGTACTAGAGGAAGAAAACTCTGCAAAGATCATCTTAAAGGGTCCTTTTCAAGTTACTCTGTCAGGGGGAGCAAAGTTTTGTCTCTGAGGAATGAGCTTCAGGTCCAGACCTCAAACCCTGTAGATTTCAGGAGATCATATGCGGACAGGACAATCTGTGTGGAGGCTCCATGCCACCACACTGATTTTGGAATCCCAGGTCTTCACATTGTGGTATGCCATGCATTAGATTGCCAAATTGGTAGTGGCTCTCTTGCCTAGTTTTTGGCACTGGATGGCATTATACTTTAGTTTTAGAAGAAAGGGTTAAATTTGTCTTTCACAGTCTCTGTGTTTATCCCTGAAGTACTCCTCCTATACTGCTTAGTTAGCTTCTATGACAATTGTGACAGACAATTATTTAGTACAATGAAAAAGAAGCTATTTGATACAAAGGCTTTCTGCTGTTTTCATGAAGGGTATTCCTAATAATGTCTCCACAGACAGATCTGAAAACATCAGTGCAGAGGGAGGCATTAAGAGTGGGGCAGGCACGGGGTTCACTGGACCCGCACGTGTATGAGTAGAGTAGCTGGGAATCCCTTCAGAGGAGCACAGAGAAGCAATAGATGCTGTTCCAGTCCTTTTATTTGAACCAGTAGCTGTAAAACGGCTGTGGTGCAGACCTGCAAGTTGCTCTAAGTTTGGGGAGGTGCAGTCTATCCCCTGCCCAAACCCTATTTATTCAGAGTTTGGGTAGCAGTGGAGGTGGGGTGCATGAATTCCACATGGTGGGAAGTAGAATAAAATGGAGCTTCATTCTGGAGTATAATGTGTGAAACATCTCAAAGGAATGCATTTAAAGAGACACAGATGACACACATTTCTGCATTTAAGTTTTTGTTTGCTTAAGTTTTGCATCAGAGTACACGATACAACAAACAAGACTTACAGGGTCATTGTATGATTACACCTTTTATTTTTAATCAGGTGTACAAGATGCAGATTGCATGCATAAATGAAAAGAAAAATTACAGTTTACCTGGACATATAATTGTAGTCCATGTGTGTGAAGGTTAACAGGACACACAGTAGCTATGTTTAAAATACAAAGATAAGACGGGAAGAAGAAAGTCATTGCCCCCTGGTTTTGCAGTAGCCTTGCACATAAGTAACACAGAGTATCATTCTACCCAATAAATCTGTTTACAGAAGTCTTTTTCTCTGGGCTTCCATGTTATAGAATGGCCACCTATTCTGATGTTTCTGGGAGCATTGTGATTTTGATGGGCAATACAGTAGCTTGCAAGATATTAGGTGTCTTCTGCAATCGTTAGATGCCCATGCAATTGTGAGATTACAATATAGCCTGATCATGTTCTGTCACAGTGTTATGTTGCATTGCAATGTGGTGACACAACTTTGTTGGAGGATATTTCTAGTGTAAACATGATGATGTTATGATGCAAGCAGTTGTCCTACCAAAGTGTCGAATTTGGGTACCTATGACATGCAGACCAGGCACAACATGTAGTTTGTTGAATCACATCCATAAAAATAACTTGGATTTACATTGTGGCATATTGATTGAAAAACTGAGCTCCCACAAAATGACGAGTGCAAAGAAATCTGATACTTCTATGTGTACTCACAACCTGCCCACCTATTTTTCTTTACACCCATACGTTTCTCTTCTGAATCTCAGTTTTAGGCCTGTTTAGTCTATATTGGGGTCCCCAACGCGGTGCCCGCAGGCGCCATGGCGCCCGCCGGGGCATCTAATTGCGCCCACGTACTAGGCGGCGGACAAGCATCTGCCAAAATGCCACCGAGAAGCAGCGTCATCCAGAGGCGTCGCCGCTGAAATGCCACCAATTTTCGGCAGCAACGCCTCTGGATGACGCTGCTTGTCGGCGGCATTTCAGCAACAACACCTATTGACGTTGTCACTTGTCGGCGGATGCTCGTCCGCTGCCACGGTCCTCCATGGCTCGTTGTCTGGCGCCCACCAGACAAAAAAGGTTGGGGACCACTGGTCTATGTAATATATCTGTCCATATAATTAATTTTTATATATATATATATATATATATATATAGACACACACACAAAACATTATGGTGGTTCTTTCAAAAGTTTACAACTGAACATTGACTTAATACAGCTTTGAAACTTTACCAAGCAGAAAAAATATACTGCTTTTAACCATCTTAAATTAAATGAAACAAGCACTGAAACAGTTTCCTTAGCTTGTCAAAAAAAAATTTTTAACTTTCCCCTTATTTTTGTAATAGTTTACGTTTACCACAGTACTGTACTGGGGGGGTTGGGGGTCTTTTGTCTCTGCTGCTGCCTAATTTTGTTCTGCAAGTTCCAAATGAGGTGTGTGGTTGACCAGTCAGTTTGTAACTCTGAGGTTCTACTTTATAATACTGTATATATTTTGATGGAGAGGGGTATGTTACATACTCAATGTGCTGGTTATTAACTGTGCAGATGTTACTGATTCCTAATAATAGTAATGGAGTTAAGTTACTAAAGCCCAGTGGGTAGAATTGTGATAGACTTTCTGCTCAGCTCTTGAGTTGGAGTGGGGGTTGGCTCACAACTTAGTATCATGGCAAATGGAGCAAATAACTGTTTTGGGGCCATTAGTCATTGGAGTTAGAACCTGATTTGATTTAGAAAGTTGTTTATTCCAAAACCACTTGCTTCACACCTGAAGCTCTGCGTAGCCTCCTGATGAAGCTGGAGAATCCCTTTGGTTGCTGACGTCTGAAAGTGCAAAGAGTATAGGGAGCAGAGCACCAGTCAAAGGCTAGTTCAGGTCAGAAAGGTGCTCACCCTAAGTAATAAGATGTGTCGGTTTATAACTCTGTATCTCACCTATCTGGAAATTGAGATGTTGAGTAAGTAGTTTCATAAAAGTTTACATAACCTGCAGAGTCGAAAGCCAAACTGCCCTGGGGCTGCCATAACTTATCCACTTCATTTTTTCAATATATGTTAATTCCTGAATATTTTACCTGTTAGGCTTTGCAGCAGCTGTTCAATGTTTAATTGTTCATATACACAGAGCAGGTAGTGCTGAAGAGAAGGATCTCCTGGGCAGCCCCAGAAGTAAAGGGAATAGATTTCCACTGCATTTAATAGTTCTGAAATATTAAAGGTACTGGCACTCATGCTTTATAAATAAGGCTGCGAGTCTTTCACGGAAGTCATGGATTCCATGGCTTTCTGGGACCTCCGTGACTTCTGAAGCGGCCAGTGCGGCTGATCCCCCAGGCCGCCTGAGCTGCTGGGGCGGCCCCATGGCCAGTCGCACCTGCCACTGCTCGGGTGGGCCCAGGCAGCTGGCTCCAGGGGCCTCCAGAGTAGCAGCGGTGCCCTGGAACAGCGGTCCAGACCAGCAGTGAGTCCCCAGGCTGCCCCCCTCCGCCCCAGAACAGCAGCGGTGGGCCCCCAGAGCAGCAGCAATGGTGCCCCAGAGCCCCCTGCTCCCCAGCACCTGCAGTGCCCCAGAGCCACCCAGAGCACCTAAGATTTAGTCAGGGGTATTTATAGTACAAGTCACAGACAGGTCACGGGCCCCTGAATTTTTGTTTATTGCCCGTGACCTGTCTATGACTTCTACTAAAAATACCCATGACTAAATCGTAGCCTTATTTATAAATAGACATTTCTCCTGTCTCTTTGATTTGGGAGCCAGCATTAGAAAAACATCTAAACAGATGTTAAAGTAAAATACAGATATCTATTTGAAAGAATAAACATAGTGGTTGCTGGTGTAGCAGCAATAACTGCACATTTAGTTAGCACTTGGTAAATCAATATGCTGCTGTGTTACTGAGTTTCCAGGCAGAGGCGTCTCAAGACACTCTGTGCCCTGGGCAAACCTTCAGAGTGCCACCCCTCTCCTACCTGCTAGAACAGAAGTTCTTAGCTAGGGGGTGGGAGAGGGAGACGCCAGTCTTTTGTGGGGTGGTGCAGTGAGTCTTCTGATGGGTTTGGTGGGGGGAGGGGTCAGCATCACTCACTCAGGTTGGGCCCAGCTGCTCCTCCATGATGGTGGACTGGATGGGTCAAATTTGAGTGAGTGACATTCTGACCTGGCATGCGGGGTCACAGCGCCATTCAGGTTTGGCTTGGCCATCCCTGCTTGTACAAGTCAGAATCTGCCACCCTAGGCAGCTGTCTAGTTTCCTATGACTAGAGCAGCTCCTGTCTCCATGGAGACAGAAACAATATCTCTAGCAGAAGTGTGATCTTCCCCCACTGATCTTTTTTAGTATTGTTTTATGTGAATTTAGTGCTCTGAAAATTGGTGGACTGACAACACTAGACATGCCCCTGTTGGGCGGGAGCAATCCTATGTGTGAAAGGATCATTCAGTCAATAGGCCTATTTGATTGTGTGTCCTTTTGCAGTCACTGACATCATAGGTGTGATAGTGTGTTTTAGCAGTGTTGGGAATTGGATCGATTTCACACAGACTACTGCACAGCAATGAGAAAACAATGGCTTTTGGTCAATCCTGTCTTCAGCCAAATTCCCGAACTCACATTCATGTAGGGACATAACTGTCGAATTTGGATTTTGACTGTGAAGACATAAGCAAAAATATCTGTGAAGTTACACATAGAAGATAAAATATATCCACTCCAACCTCCATGCAAACACGTATGTGTTATAAATAGGAGTGATCCAGCATGTATTTACCTTACTAAACCACTATGTGTATCTGTTTCTGCTACTCATTGTGTTCAGACTGGTGAGAGCTGAGTGTTGCATTTTTTTACAGTTCCAGTCATCACATGACCTCATTTCCATGGTATGCACCATCTGGAGATTTTCATCTTGTTTTAGTAACAGGAGAAAAAGAGAGAGAGCTTCCCCTTTCCTCTGCTTTAAGATAAAGGGTATAGAATTTGCTGCAGATTAGGAATTGTATGTGTGTGAGACATATTCTTCCCTTTTGTCAGTGTCATACAGAGATGTGGCTTTCACAGAGCTTTTCCGGTGTCACTGCATAGCTTGTTCCTTTGTGGTTTAGCTGTGCAGTGAGATGCTGCCTGACTTGTTCTCTACCACAATCAACATCCTGCCTTTCAGCTTGTGCTGTTGCTATCTGGGCTTGAGACACAGAGCTGTGATTTTTATTGGCTGGCCTCGGAGAGGTAGCCTGCCTACTTAACGGAAGCTGAATTGCTATTAGTTAGTTTTGTGGCCTTTATATCCTGCATCTGACCCACTGAATAAAAAATGTTTCCTCAGGAGCTGGCGCAGAAGATTAAAGGATACCAGGAGCAAATAGCCTCTTTGAATTCCAAGTGCAAGATGCTAACAATGAAAGCCAAACATGCCACTATGCTGTTGACAGTGACAGAAGTGGAAGGGCTGTCAGAAGGAATGGAGGAGCTGGACTCAGAACTCCTCCCAACACACTCGGCTCATCCCTCTGTGGTTATGGTAAGAACTGAATTGGTATCATAACTGTTCATTAGGTGCTGCTCTCTTTTGTGCTGTTCAAATGCTACCATACAGCCAATTGCCACAATGCACATTGTGTGCTTTGCTTTACTGACATGTTTTGGGAGTTGCAGGTGTAGAACGAACTGCAACTTCTTATAATGTATTTGTGTCACCTCCGCTTTCTAAGCCAACAGATAGGGAATGAAGTTGTTTATGAGGATAACAGAAATCAGTCCGTTAAAAGGAAAATAATATTTAAAGCTCTCTTACCTTTCAGGATGGGTGCTGAGTTTTCTCAATGCACCACAACAAACATTGAAAAAGCACTGAATTGAATGACAAAACGGGGGGGGGTGCAGAATCAAATGTATTCTACAGCATGTTTTATATCCCAGATTTTTTTGAAAAACATTTTTGATTAAATATTGCTGCAATAATTGACATTGTTGCTACTATATCCTCGCATTTATAAAGGATGAATAAATATATACATGCTGGAGTTCCTACTTTATTTTGCTCAGTCCAGATGCAAATATAACCCCCACTGATGTCAGTGGGAGTTCTGTCTGAGAAGGACTGAGTAAAAATGGAGTGGATTTGTCCCTATATTAAAACCTCAGAAAAGCAAAACTGAGATGTTACTACTATAGTATATTGTGGGTTTTTTTTAAATCTGGATCCAATTCTGCTCTGCAACATTCTTTCCTTCATCGTTTAACTACTCCTGAAAGGTAAAGTATTGAGGGCAGTAGTTTTGGCTATCTGCAGCATTACTCTGTGGCTTTCAATAACTTCTCGTAATGCATTGTGTGTGTTACCCTCTAACTTATTTTTGATGTGTTGGCTGTAGAAACTTTTTTAAATTCCCTAGCAGCACAGGAGATGGCCAACATCTCAGTAACAAATTATCAGCAGTAAATACCTCTGCTTGCCTGTTGCTTTCCTGAACTGTTAATATAGCAACTCTAAGGGGCTTGGAGGAAGCAGCAGTCCTTAAATTGTGTCTTGGTAATTCCAACATTGTGTTAATTTTCTTGTTTTGGTCTACATCTAATGCAAACGTTTACTGAGATGATTGACTGATCTTCCTGTCCTTTGGGGTTGCATTTCCTGTGACAGATGACTGCTGGTCGCTGTCACACACTACTCTCACCTGTCACTGAGGAGTCTGGGGAGGAGGGAACCAACAGTGAGATTTCTTCTCCACCTGCCTGTCGCTCTCCTTCACCTGTGGCTAATACAGATGCTTCTGTTAACCAGGTACTTGCCTCTTGGCATTCATTCAGTTGTGATCTCTGGAAAGATGCATGGTCCCATTCTGTGTACTCTGTGGTTGATTCCTTCTTCAGAAAATTTGGGCTGATTTTTCTTTAAATGTTGGGCACACAATTTCAGTGTCCCATCCCGTGAATTGAGAATAGTCATCAAGCATAATCAGGACCTGGCTTCTGAATACATAAAGGTTACAAATACTGTGCAAGAAGCTTAAAGTATATCAATTTGGTGCCCTTTGTCATTGGCAAAAAAAGACTCAATAAGTTGGTTACCTTTTAAATAAATTTTCAGTGAGCATTACACAGTCTTTCTAATTCATTGGTGTCTCTGTTGCATTTATAGCATGGTTTTGTTTTCAAAATAGTACACATGATGGCATCCGGCATTCTGAGAGAACACAATTTTGTACTTCGTGTGATGAAATATTACATTGTGTGTGTCTGTCTGTCTGCCTTGTGTCATTGTCCAACTGATGCCATAGTTCAAAGTCTTCCATTGGTTCAAGCTATTCAGATATCAACTGTGATCTATTTTGTTGGGGGTTGTGTTCATTCTACACTTTGGGTCAAATTCTGTTTTCAATTATAACTGTTCAAACCCCATGAAATCACTGGGGTCACATATGTAAACAGAGAGTAGAACAGACTTCTGGTATTCATGTGACCTGGTGTACACCACACTTGTTTTTCTTGGTAGGCTGGTTTATTGTTTGTGCTTTCAATATCATGTACGTAGATGCATATATGCAGTGCATATGAGTAGTCTCAACTCCATTGACTTCAACATCTGATTTTTATTCCTCATGTCTAAACAGTGTTTTTCTTTGTTTTTGTGACTAAGTATTTCTAGAGTTGAGTAACTGAAGACATGAAGCTTTCCTTGACCATGTATTTCTTTAAGTTCAGTACCAAAGAAATATAATGATGTTATTTTTTCTTTTTAAGTATAGTTATGGTATTTGCTAAAACTCTTCTAAGCTTCCCACAATTTCTTTCAAAGATGCATGTATTTCTAAAGTTATTGCTAAATATAAAATGATTCTGCTGTACTGGCTAAGACAAGAACAAATATAAAAATAAGGAAATTATCAGTGACAAGCCATATGACGAAAGAAAGTCAAACAAAGGGATTTAATAATCCAGGAGCTTTTTAAAGTCATATTACACTAACACAATAGGATAGTTCCCAGTGAAGCTTGCCTGCAGTGGAAAAGCAGTTCCATTGTTCAGCAGAAGACTCTGGAGGCCATGTTACTGAAACAAACAGTGAAACATCTACAAGGACAGATAACGAACACAATACAATTGGTAATGAACACAATGCAATTCAATGTCAGTTCACTAAAATTCTCTTCTAAGAATGAAAATCAGGTTAGCAATGTAGACAGCTCAAAGAACGATGAAAGTCCAGTGAGAAATTCTATTACCTCAAGAATTGGAGTAAGAAGTACAAAAGTTGTAGAACCTAACTTAGTAGGCAGAAAATATATTTACACAGTGTCTTTCACAAAATGTCACTGAGCCCTTAAAAGCAGTAAAATTATTGGTGATGTCAGGATAGATAAAAGCATCAGCAGACATAGGTTTCTTCAGTCTGGTGATAAATGTTGAAACAAACTGGATGATCTAAGCAGTAAAAGGAGGAAAGTTCCACAATCAAGTGGGTTACTTACAAAATGCTTAGGTTCCTATTCACATGAGTTTATAACCTAAACAAGCTAAATAACCTTGCCAGTTCAGATCATAATAAATGTCTAGGAATGTACAAGGAGAGAAGATAGGCTAAATATGCCAGACTGCAGCAATTCTGGTCCTTAAATGTAAGTAAAATAATTTATAGTCAATGCAAAACTTTACAGGGAGCTAAAGTAAAGATTTTTAAATGAAAGTAATATGCTAAGAGAGCAGTGTTCCTGGGAGAGTGTGATCTGCTGCATCCTAGAAACTGAGCAGGAACTCCAGGAAATTGTAGTAATCTAACCTTGAAAGAAATGAAGGCTTTTACAGAATAATTCTAAGGGCTTGTCTACATGGTGGTTTAGTCTGTACTAGAGGGGCGTAAATTCTCTTGAATATGTGTGGACCCTGCTAGTGTGCACTAAAAGTTCCCTAGTGCATGTTAAAGTAGTGCTGTTTGAATTGCGACTACATTTACACACATGAGGGAACTTTTAATGCATGCCAGCAGATCCATGCAGACCAGTTAGTGTGCAACACGCTAATGTGCACTAGAATTTCCACCTCTTCAGTGTGGATTGACATACCATGTAGACATTTAGCCCTTGTAGATATGGGCTAAATCTTTCTGGTCAACACTATGTGGGGTAGAAAGGGGGTAATTTTAGTTGTTGGACACCATGTAATTTTCTTTTAAAAATTACTAGAAATATTTAGTCCAGAGGAAACATGAAATGGTAGGCCAACTCTAACTAACTGTTTCTCTTGCTGCTCCCACTATTTTAGACCCAGAGGTTCTCTTACATATCTCAGTGGACACCATGATAAAGACCAAGGAAAATAATCACAATTATTAATCATGGTTATATTATTATTAAAGAAATAAAAAGAGACAGGCCAATTATATATATTAAGAATCTTAAATCCAATTAAATTCCACTAATTCTCAGTTTACCAAGGTTTAGCCCTTGTTTCTGCTCCAGGAACACATGGTCTAATCATGCAAGTGATTAACAGGAGAAACTGTTAGTATTTTACATTACAACAGCAATTTCATATCCCAATCAAATCATAACAAGAGTTTAAATCTAATCCTTTGGCTGTGACTTAGTTAACCTTCTCTCACCATCCATGTTCAAGTCTTGGGGAGCTTTTCCTTGAGTTAGTTTCTTCTTGAATATTCTCTGTTTTTCTTAAGTATCAGAGGGGTAGCCGTGTTAGTCTGAATCTGTAAAAAGCAACAGAGGGTCCTGTGGCACCTTTAAGACTAACAGAAGTATTGGGAGCATAAGCTTTCGTGGGTAAGAACCTCACTTCTTCAGATGCAAGTAATGGAAATCTCCAGAGGCAGGTATAAATCAGTATGGAGATAACGAGGTTAGTTCAATCAGGGAGGGTGAGGTCCTCTGCTAGCAGTTGAGGTGTGAACACCGAGGGAGGAGAAACTGCTTCTGTAGTTGGATAGCCATTCACAGTCTTTGTTTAATCCTGATCTGATGGTGTCAAATTTGCAAATGAACTGGAGCTCAGCAGTTTCTCTTTGGAGTCTGGTCCTGAAGTTTTTTTGCTGTAAGATGGCTACCTTTACATCTGCTATTGTGTGGCCAGGGAGGTTGAAGTGTTCTCCTACAGGTTTTTGTATATTGCCATTCCTGATATCTGACTTGTGTCCATTTATCCTCTTGCGTAGTGACTGTCCAGTTTGGCCAATGTACATAGCAGAGGGGCATTGCTGGCACATGATGGCATATATAACATTGGTGGACGTGCAGGTGAATGAGCCGGTGATGTTATAGCTGATCTGGTTAGGTCCTGTGATGGTGTTGCTGGTGTAGATATGTGGGCAGAGTTGGCATCGAGGTTTGTTGCATGGGTTGGTTCCTGAGTTAGAGTTGTTATGGTGCGGTGCGTGGTTGCTGGTGAGAATATGCTTAAGGTTGGCGGGTTGTCTGTGAGCGAGGACTGGCCTGCCTCCCAAGGTCTGTGAAAGTGAGGGATCATTGTCCAGGATGGGTTGTAGATCACTGATGATGTGTTGGAGAGGTTTAAGCTGAGGACTGTAGGTGATGGCCAGTGGAGTTCTGTTGGTTTCTTTTTTGGGCCTGTCTTGTAGCAGGAGGCTTCTGGGTACACATCTGGCTCTGTTGATTTGTTTCTTTATTTCCTTGTGTGGGTATCGTAGTTTTGAGAATGCTTGGTGAAGATCTTGTAGATGTTGGTCTCTGTCTGAGGGGTTGGAGCAGATGCGATTGTACCTCAGTGCTTGGCTGTAGACGATGGTTCGTGTGGTGTGTCCGGGGTGGAAGCTGGAGGCATGAAGGTAGGCGTAGCGGTCGATGGGTTTTCGGTATAGGGTGGTGTTAATGTGGCCATCACTTATTTGTACGGTGGTGTCTAGGAAGTGGATCTCCCGTGTAGATTGGTCCAGGCTGAGGTTGATGGTGGGGTGGAAGCTGTTGAAATCATGGTGGAATTCTTCTAGGGTCTCCTTCCCATGGGTCCAGATGATGAAGATGTCATCAATGTAGCGTAGGTAGAGAAGGGGCGTGAGTGGACGAGAGCTGAGGAAGCGTTGTTCCAGGTCAGCCATAAAAATGTTGGCATATTGTGGGGCCATGCGGGTGCTCATAGCTGTGCCACTGGTCTGGAGGTATATATTGTCACCAAATTTGAAATAATTGTGCGTGAGGATAAAGTCACAGAGCTCAGCAATAAGTTGTGCTGTGTCATCATCAGGGATACTGTTCCTGACAGCTTGTATTCCATCTGTGTGTGGGATGTTTGTGTAGAGAGCCTCTACATCCATGGTGGCTAGGATGGTGTTTTCTGGGAGGTCACCAATGCATTGTAGTTTTCTCAGGAAATCTGTGGTGTCACGAAGATAGCTGGGAGTGCTGGTGGCGTAGGGTCTGAGTAGGGAGTCCACATATCCAGACAGTTCTTCAGTGAGAGTGCCAATGCCCGAGATGATGGGGCGTCCAGGATTTCCAGGTTTGTGGATCTTGGGTAGTAGATAGAATAACCCCGGTCGGGGCTCTAAGGGTATGTTGATTTGTTCCTGTGTTAGTGTAGGGAGTGTCCTGAGTAGATGGTGCAGTTTCTTAGTGTATTCCTCAGTGGGATCTGAGGAAAGTGGCCTGTAGAATTTGGTATTGGAGAGTTGTCTGGCAGCCTCCTTCTGGTAGTCAGACCTGTTCATGATGACAACAGCACCTCCTTTATCAGCCTCTTTGATGATAATGTCAGGGTGGTTTCTGAGGCTGTGGATGGCATTGCGTTCTGCACGACTTAAGTTATGAGGCAAGCGATGTTCTTTTTCCACAATTTCTGCCTGTGCACGTCAGCGGAAGCATTCTATGTATAGGTCCAGACTGTCATTTCGACCCTCAGGAGGAGTCCATGTGGAGTTCTTCTTCCTGTGTTGTTGGTGGGAGGGTATCTGTGTATCAGTGCGCTGTTCAGTGTTATCTTAAAAGTATTCTTTGAGTCAGAGGCGGCGAAAATAGGCTTCCAGATCACTGCAGAACTGTATCATGTTCGTGGGGGTGCTGGGGCAAAAAGAGAGTCCTCGAGATAGGACAGACTCTTCTGCTGGGTTGAGTGTGTAGCTGGATAAATTGACGATATTGCTGGGTGAGTTAGGGGTACCCCTGTTGTGGCCCCATGTGGCAGGTAGGATTTTAGACAGCTTACGGTCCTTTTTCCTTTGTAGAGAGGTGAAGTGTGTAATGAGAAATTATGCCATACACGATCAAAGAAACTGAGGAACCACCTGATCAGCATCCTATACAGCAAACAGAAAAACATCAAGAACGAGCTCTCCAACCTGGAGACTTTCATAAATAACCAACCCTCCACACAAATGGACTTTACTAAAATAAGACAGGAGATCTACATTACACACTTCACCTCTCTACAAAGGAAAAAGGACCGTAAGCTGTCTAAAATCCTACCTGCCACATGGGGCCACAACAGGGGTACCCCTAACTCACCCAGCAATATCGTCAATTTATCCAGCTACACACTCAACCCAGCAGAAGAGTCTGTCCTATCTCAGGGACTCGCTTTTTAACTTAATTTATTGAATCCATTTTCTGAGATATTCTTTCAATTTTATTAGATTTTGACAGGAAATTAAATTCTGTTTTCAAAAAGTCCAGACACTTCTGTTCCTTATATACAAGGTTTTAATTCTCAAAACAGTCTTATAAAAATTTAAATAATTCTTAATCTTTTTTTTTAATAATTAAAAAATTGACTCATAACAATTTTTGGAGAGATGATTCTTGTCTTCCAGAGTTGGGGGAGGGATTTCATGTACACTGCCAGTATTAATTAATTCCCTTTTCTGTACATAAATGGCTTCCTGCATTAGTAATTAGTTTAGCAAGGTCCTTAGATTCCATGTTGGTACATCAAGTTTTTTACCATTTATATAGCAGTGATATTAGAAGCTTTGCATTTACTAACATATGCATTTCACAGAAGTGTTTGCCATTTTAACATTTAAGAAATAAACAAAAGTATAAAATATCTCTAACTACACATGTTTTTTTTCGTAAAGCTTTAAAACACAAGAAGGGTTTTTCTTTGGAAATAAATGGTTCACGAAACAACAAACTATGTAAAACATTTACATTTTAGGAAACCAAATGCGGGGTGGTGTTGTCAGAACAATAAGCCCTCTTTACCTTTGGATTTATTGTTCTGACAACATCACCCTGCATTCGTTTTCCTAAAACATAAATGTTTTACATAGTTTGTTGTTTCGTGAACCACACTCCTTAGAATTACAATTGTTTGTTAAACTGCTTTTAAATATTTTGTACAAAGCACAAATTTCAGTAAACACTATATCTTTTAAATATAGCACAAGTGAAAATAATATAAAGTTAAAGCAAGGTCAATTTTAAAACACAGCTTTTCTGAATTTGCATAAACACTCTTAGGGTCATAAAATCTTCTTAGCCATAAAGCCATGTTTATCTTCCTTGACATTTTCTTGTCCTTGGGAGCTAAAGTAGAAGCCTCCCCAAATTTCTTTGGTTAGCTTGAATATTTAAAATAACCTAATAAACAAAAATATATGCATGTGAGGTACTTTTCTCCAAGCATCATATGTATGAAAGTAATTTATAAATATATTGTAAGCTTCACTAAAGGCACAGGCAAGTTTAATGATAAAATTAATAATATTTTTGCATCAATATTGAGGTCTCTCCGCTACAACTATCAGCCTGGCGATATTTCATAGTTGGTTAAATAAGGTTTTAGCAACAGCTCGATGAGAGAGAGCGAGAGAGATTTTCCAGTGCATCTTAAGGAAGTAAATGTCTAGGCTTTTTCAGTTTAAAGATGGAATCCTTTTAAATGGAGAAGTCTAGATAAGAGCACTTCACTGCAGTGATCATGTAGGGCCGTGTTTCTCAACAACTGGTCTGTGGACCAGCGCTGGTCCTTGAGACTTCCCAGTTTAGGAAGGCAGCTAGTCCGGTCTGTGGTATCAAAAAGATTGAGAAACACTAATCTAAAGCTACCATTCTAGATCTGCTGTCCTAGTTTAGTAGTAGTTAATTACTGCCCCTCACTGTGGACAGTATGGAGCGGGCGCACCCCAGTGGAATCACTGAACACTGGATACATTGTTTCTACATCAGGAAATGTTGCCTTTCAGGAGAGGCATGATGTGTCTCTAACAACCAGCATAGAGGGAGTGTGCCTGCTGTGCTACCACTTATAACAGAATAGTGTACAACCCCCTTCCTTGCTCAGTCAGCCATCTTTTTGAGGATCACTTATGCCCAAGGCACTTGGAAGGAATACTATGCAGTTGTGTCAGTACTAGACAGGAGGGAAATATAGGACAGGAAGCTTCTTGGTACCCTCCCCCTGATTATGGAAGAGTCCTATAGACCAGTGGCACTCAACCTTTCCAGACTACTGTACCCCTTTCAGGAGTCTGAATTGTTTTGCATACCCCCAAGTTTCACCTCACTTAAGAATTACTTGCTTTCAAAATCAGACAAAAAAATACAAAAATGTCACAGCACACTATTACTGAAAAATTGCTTACTTTCTCATTTATACAGACGCTCCCCGGGTTACGCAAACCCGACTTACGGAAATCCAGGCTTATGGAAAAAGTTCCGTAAGCTTTTCTTTTATTTTTTTTGCATAATTGTCGGAGATACGTTCCCGACTTACGCAAAATTCGACTTACACAAGCGTTCCGTTCCTTGCGTAAGTCGGGGAGCTTCTGTACCATATAATTCTAAAATAAATCCATTGGAATATAAATATTGTACTTATATAAATATCATACTTACATTTCAGTGTATAGTATAGCAGTATAAACAAGTCATCGTCTGTATCAAATTTTAGTTTGTACTGACTTCAGTAGTGCATTTTATGTAGCTTGCTGTAAAACAAGGCAAATATCTAGATGAATCTAGATGAGTTGATGTACCCCCTGGAAGACCTTTTCCTATGCTAAGGGGTACATGTACCCCTGGTTGAGAACCACAGCTATAGAATGTAATAGCCACTTTATAGAATTCAATACAGAATCCTCCCCCCACCACACACACACGAGTAGTATTCTATAGGATGTTTCAGTTTAACCTCTAGAGAGGAGATAATTCTGTATTAGTTTCTATAAATATTTTTGAGTAATTTTTATAGATCCTCCTTAAGTTTCTGTAATGGTCCCTTGGTTTCATCCCTATTAAACATCATGGACTTATTACAAAAGGGGTACTTTTTCACACCTGCACGGTGCCAACCACAATCTGGCCCCAAAGGTCTGTTTGATTGGATTCAGTTTTATAAAGTTATGGGAGATCCCTTGCTAAAATGCTACAAACTACTGATGAAAATAGAAACAAGATCATGTCTCGTCCTGGAGTGCGATCCCGAACAGTGAAGAGTTGTATCACTTCTTACCCTGTAACCCCTTGTACTGTGGCTCTCTGCTTGGGATGCCCACAGTCTGCAACAAGCATCATGATGATTAAGCTGCTGTTGGTTGTTCTTTTTCATTTATATCCAGTGATTATTTCAGTGTAATCATTGCATTGAAGACTGTATGCTTTAGCAAACAATTTAGATTTGCTGTGTAACTATATGCACTACGAAAGTCAAACAAAATTCAGTCTCCTGCTCTGTTTGGGAAAAAAAAATGCATGCACTTTATGTCCATGTATTAGGCAGCTCTGGTCCAATGCTTTGGATCCTGCCTGCAATACCACAGACTTCCACTGGTCTCTACCAACCTTGGTTAACGAGTGGTAAGGTTACTCCAAGTTCTCTCTAGCCCCACATTTTCCCAAAAACATGTGTTCTGAAATGTCCAGCCTTTTCCTGGAACAATCAGAGTAATATTTAAACTTTGTTGCTCCTTGAAGAATCAGTATTCAAGAGTTTGCTATTTTTATTGGAATTACCAAACATTTCAGTTTAAACACAGCACTGGACTGTTTAAAAATAAAAGAAGTTTATTTAATTAAGAGAGATGTAAATGAGTGCAAGTATAAGGTTTAAAGTCAGAAATGGTTACAAGAGAAATAAAGATAAAACATTTTCAAGTAACTAAAACTTAACAAGCTCAACTTGGTTCTAGGTAAAATCCTCAATACACCTTTCCTTCAAGATGGCTGACCAAACTCCTGGATCAGGATCTAGCTCCCAAAGTCAAAGGGCTGATACCTTTTGTCTTCTTAGATGAAAGATAACTTGGGGTTTCTTAGCCCCTCTCTTTTTTAGTCTAGTGAATCTTTTGAAATTGATTCTTCTGAAGAATACCTCCAGATAAATGTCTATATCCAGCTGGAAGGTAGGCAAAATGGAGTCTGTCTTGAAGGAAGTTTCCTGATGATTCTTCCTCTGCTGGAGATGTCTACTACAATGCAAATTTTTTTAGTTCCTGCCCCCTCCACTTCAAATGAATGAATACGTGATTGTCAGTTTCCTCTCCTGCCGTGATAATGTGTGGTTTGCCTCTGCCACTTGTTAGCTTGATGAGTCTGTTTACAGTACATGTAAATACATTATCATTGTCTTTCAAAATTCTATGGAAGTAACTCCCAGGTGGGGGAAACTACATTTCTTTCCTAGGCTGGGGTAATTTCTGCTTGGCTGGCAAACATATGTTAAGAATTATAATTTCAGTTTATGTCCATAACTGCATCAGTTGCTTGCACCTACATTACACGAAGATGTTAATAAGCAGTGAGTTATGAGCTTTTCATTGATGCCTTGCACTACACTTACCAGATAAATTTCATGCCATTAAAGAAGTGCGGTACACATGAACTGGTTAAGCCAGCTGCTGTTCATCGCCGATATCTGGGTGCCTTTTGTCCTCTGCCTTTGGGCTGTTCTTAATATCCCAGATCATGAGCATAACAATGGCAATGCCAAGATACTACTTATAATTGACCAAAATACAAGTGTATAAATACTAAAACGATGTCCCAAAACCTAGGATTGCGGTAAATTGACACTTGTACATTTTTTAAAACAAATATATCAGTTGCTCACTAAATACAGCAGCCATTAGGGCTGCTCTAAAGAGATCAGAACTAAAGGAGAACAACACCAAAAATATTAAATATGGGTATAAGCATAATTTTTAACCCCCCAAAGGATTTTAAAAGTTCTTACGGTGTACAAAGTTTCTGCAACAGCTAGCAATCACGTCATGCAATTTGTTTTGAAACATAAGGAAATTAAGCAAATAGTTTGTTCCTCATAGGCCCAGTTCTGTGAGATGCTCAACTCCCACTGAAGCAAGTGGGAGTGGAGTATGCTCCGCATTGGATTCAAAGCACTCCACACCTCATGGGAGTACGTTCTGATATTGTGTGTATGTTATTCATAAAGAGAATCTTACTTGAATCGGTCTTTTGTTTGTATGTCTGTGATATAAACACAGACCGTATATCAGCATGCTAGCATGCACTGCAGCTATGAAGGAGGAAGCAATTACAGAAAGCCCCTTTTGGCTTGAAGTTTCTTGTACTTATTCTTTATTCAAAAAAAATTTTTTTTCATTTGGTGCAATTTTTTAGATATAAAAGCGGGGCAGGGCTTGAACTGGGAAAGCTGAAGGGTTGACACGCACCCATTCTGGCTGCAGCAGGTCTTGTAATCCAGCACCAACACCGGGCCACAGTTAACATTTTCTCTCCCTGTCCAGGACTTAGTTAACAAACCTTCATCATCTCTCACCCTCCTGAAATCTAAACAACAGCAGTAACAGCCCTTGTCAGATTCATTATGAAACCAAAATATCCCCTCACCCCCACCCTTAAATAGGGGAAACATCATAAGGAAGCATAAGTGCTGCTCTTGCTTTTGGACAGTTTCCACAGAGGAAAAAGGAGGTGATGTTAGACTTCCATCCCTGTGCAGGGAAAGAATTTTTTATATATAAAGCACACCAAAAATACACACTAACCAGAAAACCCTGCCAAGATTGATGTGCTTAAATCTTTCTCTCCTTCCTTCCCACCTCTCTGTCACTACTGAAATCTGACAACAGCAGCTGATGCACTGTGAACGCATAGAATTTACTAAAAGGGGGAAAGGGACTGGTTTAGTTCAGTTCAGTTTTCCCTCTCCATCCTTCCTTATCTTTAACTTCAAGTCCTTCATCCTGGAACCATCATTAGAAAGTCTCAGAAATAAGTCAGCTGTCAAGGCTATGCAGATAGGCAGGAAGGTCCAGTGGAGACCTGAGTTCAAGTCCCTGCTCCACCACAGACTTCCAATGTGAAGCTAGGCAAGTCATATAGTAACTTTGTTCCCCATCTGTAAAATGGGGATAGTATTTCCCTACGTCACAGGGTGTTGAGGCTAAATGCATTAAAAGATTGTGAGACTATGGAAATGGGGGCCTATAAGTACCTTAGCTGGACAGATCTCATCTCCCTGACAGGAGAGAAGATATGATGACTACTTACCCAGTATGAGCATAGATGGCAAAGTCAGGACTTCAGTTATTTTGAAGTGACTTTGACTCAGCTATGCTTGTGCCCTGTACTATGATAACTTTCCACAAACATTTGAACAATTTTGTTTTTCTAGCATGTTTACTAGACTGTTTCAGGGGCACATATCTGGTACTCCTGGGGAAATCTGCACCACTGCGCATCGCAGAATTAATGCTCCTGGCAGATTTTACTCTTTCCCTACAGAAAAATTGATTTTATGTGCCCCTCCTCAGCATCAGTGGGGGATGTACATCAGGTTTGGGCACCAGAATAAGCAGCGGAGGCATAAACACCACCTCGAGGAGAAGGGCCGGGCTCTCTCTTTCCCTCTTGCTCGCAGAGCCGGGGAGGGGCAAGGCTGGGGACTCCCCAGCCTCTGGCTCCTACCGTGCCCTGGGATCTAGCTGTTAGTCCCACCTGGGCTGTGGAGGGATGGGATTTTCTTTTCCCCCACAGGCCACTCCTGGGACCGGAGCAGACCTACCCTGGGGTACCTCCCCTGGCTGCAGGAAGTTCTGCGCACACACCCTGCTTTCTGCCCCCGTTGGTCCTCAGCCGTGGGGGAAGGATTCACTTACTGTATGGGGAGCTGCCTCCCCACCGCCCCACCATCTGCCCAACCTCCATGCATCCGAACCCTCCCTCCCTCCCCCCGCCGAGTCCCATCCCCATGCATCTGGACCCCCTTCCCCCAGACCATCCCCCACCCTGCCACGCCTCACCCCTTTGGCCCTGGACAACCCCAATGAGCCCCTACACACACCTGGACCCCCACCCCACTGAGTCCCAACCAGCTGCACCCAGACCCCCAACCCACCAAGCCCCACTACCCCAGCACCCAGAGCCCCGCACTGAGCCCCCAGCATCTGGAGCCCCCTGCTGAGCCCCATCCCCCTACCCAGATCCCCCCTGCTGAGCCCCAACCACCATCACCCCCCTACAGAGTCCCATTCTCCCTGCTCCCGGACCCCACATCGAGCCGTCCGCAGCCAGATTACCACACACAGAACCTTCTTCCCCCACACTAAGCCCCTCCACGCTTATATCAGCTCGGCAGGATCCTGCTTTGCCCCACACCTGGATCGGGGGGCCAGGCTGCGTGTGCGTGCAACACTCTGTCCCTCTTGCTCACTGTGGAGCCATATAGATGTGCTAATATGCCTGGTAAGGAATCTATTTGTCAAAAAACATTTCCTGAATCTTTTGTGTCTGTATTGTTGCAGACATGCTTGCTGACAGGTATTTTGAACTAAATTACCAAAATAACTGAAAATGGTGATTATGTTGTGTTATTTTGACAAATAAAATATGCAGAACTGTGCAGAATTTTAAAATATTGTTTGCAGAACTTCCTCAGGAGTAATCTGGCCTGTAACAACTAAGCAACACTGAATAAATTTAGAATATTGAGTGTAAATTACTAGCAGCAAATTTCTTCACGATCAGTCCATACAGCAAAAACATTTTGGAAGAAAATGTCTAATATCTTTGAATGATGAATAAATTTGAGGAATTTCCTGTCCCCCTCCCCCCCCAAATTTATGATCTAATGGCCCAGTCCTGCCACACTTACTGTCAATGAGGACTGCAGAATCAAGGCCTAGCTAAAACAAAAGACTATTTATTGTTCAGCAATTCATTGAGTACCTAGGAGCACTTCCAGACACAGAGTATGTAGACTGATAGGCATTACATTCAGTTGCATCATTGGAACTACCACTAAAGCAGGCCACATTTATGTTAGAAAGTTGTAGAAAGGCTGTTGTTTACCAAATGAAACAATTGGGTTGTTTGTATTTTCAAAACTCCTACAGCCGTTTGTTCATATAATGAGCCAAGAATTGGGATATGTTCAATTTTAAAGAAATAATAAAACCAGTTTTAAACTTAGGAAACCACAAATGTCCATTTTTACTTATTTCTTTATTTGCTCATCAGCTATTCAAGAAAGGACTAAACCATTTGTTTTAGATTAAAAAATAAATTGTTCCCATGTTGCATGCCAAGTTTCAGCTTGAGCTTTGTAACATGTGAGCCAGCAATATATTCATTCCTAACTGATCAGAAGATATTCCAAATTCTTATGAGGGAAAGAAGGAAAACATTTCTACAATATTCTGTGATATTAAACTGTAATTTCAAAAATGGAATATATCTAACTCATGTATGTGTACAAATAAATAGAAATGTCCTTTGGCAACAGGGAGCTGTTGCCTTCATGAGATACAACACATAATTTCAGTCCCTTATTTCTAAATTCATACTCTTCTATACTATTTTCAGGCTTATTACTATACATTAAATGTTCACAAATAAGAACAAATGTTATTTAATTAACAAAATTATTACCAATAAATATTACACAATTAAAAATACATATTACAATGGTTATGTTCCCTCCATATTTAAGCAGAATTTCCCACTGAATTCAACTGAATTCCCTCAAATGATTACAAATAGAGGACACAGCATGGCCCCATATTTATTTTTTGTAATGATTTCTCAAGCTTATTTATTAAGCTACTCCTTTGAAATATAAGACTTGGATCCCACATGGAGCTCTGCAGGGGCAGATCTTTGCGTCTGAATGCAGTCCAATTGAATTCAGCTGGGGCTCCACATGAGGACAGGAGTCTATCAGTGTGGAGCTCTCTGAAGGACTGGGGCCAAGCCATTAGAAAAAGATATGATGTGAAATAATGGACCTGAACCCTGGTTTAGGTTATATGGATGTAAATCAGGAGTAACTCTACCGAAGGCGATACCAATAAAGTAATCAGTAATTGTTGAACTGGTGTATAATAAATGAGATCAAAATCAATCTTTAACTGTTTTATGGGAGACACCAGGTTAAGTCGTGAACTATATACTATAGCCCTTTATTCCAAATTCAGTCAAAACTCCCACTGAATTGAGTGGGAATTTTGGCTGGTTAGGGAACACAGGTTTTGACCCCTTCTAGTTCAAAGGAACTCTTTACCTGTGTTATTGGTGACCCCCTAGGTTATAAAAACTGAAGGATATTTTAAAAGCATCACTTATTTCTCCTACTTCTGCTCAATGTATGTCTGTTTTTTTGTACCTTTCAGACACTAACCTATCATTTTAACTGTCGTTCACAGCCAGTTACACTGTCTGCTTTGCTTACACTAGCACAGTATTTCCCAAAGTGTGCTGCATACCGGGGGAGGGGGCAAATTGTTACAATCAAAGTCGGTTGACATTTAACAATACATTGCAGGGTAGGTGTGATTGGTTTCATTTTCCCGAGTGGAGCCTCAGCTTCCCAAAGTTTAGGAAAGGATGTGCTCACACAATATGGAGGAGTCTGGATTGCTTGTTTGACTGATTCTCTTCCTATCTCTCTAACCGCTCCTTCAGTGTCTCCCTTGGTGACTCCTCCTCCCCTTCCCTCTTT
The DNA here is from genome assembly GCF_002925995.2 of Terrapene triunguis. Lineage (NCBI taxonomy): Eukaryota > Metazoa > Chordata > Testudines > Emydidae > Terrapene > Terrapene triunguis. The sequence continues at coordinate 39,129,264 of NW_020664436.1, forward strand.
CTGTCACAGTCCCTTGGGGCTACATTCTTTGCCACTTCTACCCCTTATTCCTGAGTGATCTCATCCACTCTCATAGCTTTGACTGCCATCTCCCCACATTTGACTCCCAATTCTAGCTCTCCAGCCCTGGCTTTTCCCCCTCTGTTCAGACTTGAGTTGCCCTCCTGGCCTTTAGCTCAAAGACAATAAGGCAAAAACACATCATGTTCTCTCCCAAGTGCTCCCTTCTCCACCATGGTAGAGCTCCAAACCATATGTCAGTAGTTTTGCTTAAACCACTGTGCACCACATTTTAATGTTTGTATGTTTGTTTATTAAAAAAAGAAAAAATAAGACAAACCATGGTCTTGGCTGTCCATAGATTTATACCCTAGAGTAGCTGTTAAGGGAATATAATTACAGCAAGGTGGTATATTTTTTTTTGTTTTGAAAGTGCATTGTTGTGCTTGATGCTCGTAGGACATTGCTTATTACCAAGCCTTATCTGCTGAACAGTTGCAGACAGAAGCTGCCAAGATTCAGCCCAGCACATCATCCACTCAGGAGTTCTATGAGCCAGGCTTAGAGTCAGCTGCCAATGCCAAACTGGATGATTTGCAGCGTTCTTGGGAAACACTGAAGAATGTGGTAAGTCCTTGAATGTAGAGGTATCAAAACTGACCTGTGGTATGTCCATTTCATAGGAATAAAATGCAAACAACTCATTTACCTCAGAGGTGCAGCTCTACATAATACTTCTCAACGCTTTTTGGCCTAAATGCTGGCATTCATGTGGCAACAAGAACTGCCAGTCCCATATGGTATTATACCATGCTGCATATATACGATAAAGGCAGGCTGTGGCCAGAGTGATGGACTATCAGAGAACACACGAGGGCATGATTTGCATAGGTACTTCTGATTCACTAGTGGTGTGGAAATAGGTGTGTGAACGGTAGATGCTGAATCTTGGAGGGAACCCTGTGGCTGAGTGTCTGCACTCTAGAGCTTAGCAGGGAGTGCATGTGGGGAAGCCCGATTCTCTCCATCACCTCCGTTGGGGCTGCTTATTATTTATTTGTGGCATGTAGATGCCCCAGTGAGGAATTGAGGGCCCCTTTGTGCTAAGCAGTGCAATGCAAAGATAGCCCCTACCTCAAAGAATTGACACTCTGTCTGAGAGACAATGGGTGAACACAGCAAACAGATGGGGAACATATGATTGTGCTTGGTATGATGGCCAGTGGTCACAGTGTAATAGCTGTCCGCCCATGTTCAAGTGTTTTGTAGGCAGTATGGCAAAGGTGAGTTTTGAGGAGAGATTCGTGGAGACTCTGATTCAATTAACAACTGTGCCAAAGCAGGTTCAATATTATCCCTATTTTTGCTGGACATTCTGGCATTTACCCTACTTACTTGCACTGCTGGGGGGGGGGGGGTAGGTATGAGTGTATACATTACTTGCAGTTGGTCTGTATTCTGCCATTTTCCCTACTTATTTAAGCCCTACTTTTGGAAAGTCTGTTGCAAAATAAGGCCATTTGTAAGCCCGAAAATGTGAGTAAGTCATAAATGATGATAGCTCCCTCTAGAAACACCAATTGTCATTAATGCCCAAATTCTTCTTTGGTAGTTCTGTGACTGAAGGTATACAGTTCCAAAGGAGGCTTGAGTAAAGATGGGCATGTACCATCCAAAGTGACATTCTAAGCATGCTAAGGGGAAAAAATTCTTTCAGTCTGTTCTAAGCCCACAAGGACTTTATTCCAACTATGAATTGAAATAACCCTGCACAAAAATCCACACATCCTGTATGGGATGGCAGAGAAAGTCCAGGGATCCTGTTTCTGAGGATATGTCTACCCTACATTCAGAGGTATGATGGTAGCTCATGTAGGCATATCCAGGCTAGCTTTGATCTAGCTAGTGCAGCTAAATACAGAAGTGAGGACACAGTGTCGTGGACCTTGGCACACGTGAGGAACATGAGTACACCCCCAGGGTTCCTGGCAGGTTTGTACAGCTCACACACAAGCCCACGCTGCCACGTCTTTATTGCTATGTTTAGCGGCGCCAGCTGGATTAAAGCTAGTGCGAGTTTGCCTACCCAAGCTGCAGTCACACCTCTGATTGCAATGTAGGCATATCCTGAGAAGGACTGGATCAACCTGACGTATTTATGCACAGCAGCAAAGCCCAGTTATCCAGTAATGTACAAACATAGCCCATGCTATACACTTTTCCCCGGAGTTTCACTTACTTGGTATTAACTCGAATTCTTGCTAGAGACAGAGTAGCTATTATGTGGAATGTGGAACCATGCCTGTAGCAATTTATGCACATGGCATGTTTGTGTACATACAGCCCATAATGTGGCAAGAGAAATGTGCTTAGTTTTCACCCTTTTATTAAAATAAGGGGGGTTAGGCATAGAAACTAGAATTTGGCCAACAGTGACTAAACATCCTTAGTATGACTGTTTTGCTATATAATTTATATTCTTAAAAACTGGTATTGCAGACCAAGCTCTTGGCTTAGTGTCCCATGAAAACCATGGATGTAGGAGGGAGAAGAGAGGAATGAGCAAAAACTTACTTCAGGAGACAGAATATCTGCTTACAGCTTGCTTTCTTCTTTAGATAAGTGAAAAGCAGCGCACCCTCTATGAAGCTCTTGAACGCCAGCAGAAATACCAAGACTCACTCCAGTCCATATCCACAAAAATGGAGACCATTGAGGTGAAGCTGAATGAAAGTTTGGAACCTGGCAAGAGCCCAGAGAGCCAGATGGCTGCACATCAGGTAAAAAAAGCTAACTAGCTACAGCTTTTGTTGAATTAAATGGCTGTATTATTACTCACGGAATGCTTCACAAAAACATGCAGGCTGATCGAAACGTTGCTTTAAAATGTAATTTTTTTATTTAGGAAAGAGCTCCCTGCAGACTGCTCCTCCTCTTGAACTCCCCTCTGTTATGGAGATAGGACAAGATTTACAAAGTGACTCAAAAAAAAAAAAAAAAAGAGAGAGAGAGGGGCTAGACCATCGTTTTCAGCAAAGCACAGTGTGTCAGTCGGTGCAGCATTTGGCCGTTCACAATGTTTAAATTTGCCAGTTAAGGGAAGAGAAGACTATAACTAGTTTGGGTGCATTTTAATCAGTTTCATTCTGATCTTTGGCTTGTTATAAGCATAGTTGATGGTTATCTTAGGAAATGAGGCTCTGAAATAATAAGACTGTATAATAACCATTTTGTTCTGATAGCCACGCAACAGATCTTCCTCTGTGCACGTTTCTAACCTTGACACAAGTGATAAGAGCACAGGGGAAGCAAAATAATAGAGTTGAAATCTCCCATGTAGATCTCAGAGTAGGATTTTTCCCTTAGCATATACAACTTTACTGTCAGAGCAATAGGCTATACCAGTATTTTCATTTTTGAGTCATTTTATCAGGGTTCATACTCAGCTCCTTAAAGCTTCAAATTAAAATCTGGAAAATTTCCATGCCACAGAAATCTGGATGGCCTGTGCCACCTGGAGATATTTGCACTCAGAAGTTAACAAAATCCATAGGGTGGGAGGGTAGATGATGCCAGAGAGGACGCACTTGTCCCAACCCTTCATGTGGGAAGGAGGAACATGCAGTGTCCCACCCAGCTAGTCATTGTATTTAAAAATGGGTTCTGTTTAGCCTTTCAAAATTATTTATCCCAAGGAAAAAAATTATGGGCCTAATTTTCTGCCCACATTTAATCCACCCTCCCTTTTTGTGCTCACAAAGTAATTGACATGCAGTTTGCTATTTAGACATGCCTCTGACTGGTACTGTTTATCAAATTGTTAGATATATAAATTACATAATTTGCACCCCCAAATAATTGTGGGAACAAAACTGTACATGCAGTTGTGGATGCAGAAAGGTTGCAAAAATCTGGACCCAGACATTCTTCTGGATTTCATATGTTTTCTAGCCATGCTCTGACAAAAATAACATAATAGAGAATTGAACTCCCATTGTAATGGAAAACCCTTCCAGTATGTCCTGTTAGTGAACAGTATTCAAACTGCACACTTCAGAAAATTAAAACTAGATTCAACAAAATACTAGTTCAGAATGTGGCAACCTGCCTGCTTAGCAGCTACTGTAGCTGAGTGCTCCAGATACTTCAGGAACTCCAGTCAAATACTGGATTCAGTACAAGCCCTGGTCCTGATCTCCAAAGCAATCCATGAGTTATCATCAAGCTGTCTAAAGAGCCACCTTTCCCTTCAATGGGAGCGTTGTGCAATTAAGGAACACAGAATTTGGTTCTTTGTAATTAGAGCCAAACAAACTTTTCTGGATCTGAAGCATCCATGCAGAGGGGCTGGCAAGGGGCCATCCCCTACTGATTTGCCTGGAAGATGGGTTCTAAAATGGGAATGGTAGAAGGAAGTCCCTATGCAGCATAGAGGCATCTTCTGAATGTTTATGTATCTGGGTGGATGTTTTCAGTTCCTCCTTAAAACTAAAACCCACTATAATTTTAGGTGAATTGAATTTTCTGGTTGGACCCGTGTCACAGCCATATTTCAAATAATATTGTCTTCTCTGTCTGCTATAGACAACCCCTTGTACAGCCTTAAATGTTTGCTGTGGAGCTCAAGCTCGCTTATAAAATTTCCTACAGATTGCTAATAATTATATACTTGAAATCCACGTTTAAATTACAGGTGTAATGATCCCCAAAGAAGCATAGAAATGAAAGCTCCACTCTTTCTAGCCCCTTGATCTTGAAGAGTAAAATATGATAAACTGCATTGCAGTGAGTTCTGTTTTAACACATTTGCACTCACTTGGACCACTTCCATTTTAGTTTCTTATACCAGTATATGTTTCTTTACATTTTTTTCTCAATAAGAAATGAAACAATTTGTCTGTCTGCTTCTACCTTGAATAGGCTTTGATGGATGAGATTCTGATGTTACAAGATGAAATCAGTGAGCTTCAAACATCATTAGCAGAGGAACTGGTGTCAGAATCACTGGACACAGATGCTGCTGATCAGTTGGCTTTGCAGTCCACGCTCACTGTCCTGGCAGAGAGAATGGCCACTATTAGAATGAAAGCTTCAGGAAAACGACAACTGCTAGAGGTACACGAGAACTTTGAAAGGATTTTTTGTTTCTTGCCCCACATTTCTGATTCTGAAAACTGCTTTTAGCATATTTAAATAGACAAGGACTTTTTTCTTCCAAAGACTTCAGTTGCTGCAACATTCCACTCTGCTGATATCACAATGTGTACTTCAGTGTATGTAAAATGCTACACGAGAGATCTTGTGCTACTGTACTCTTCTCTGGGTTTTTGTCATGTTGATAATTGTTTTTACTTTCCTCTTACCCCCCTGACCACCCAGCTTCTATCCTGATTGATCCTCTGTTCCTCCTTCCCTTCTATTTTAGGTAATTCTCCCCAAACTTTAGTTCAGCTTCAGTCCGATTTCAGTTTTTCATTCTTTCACATTGAGAAACTTGCCCCAAACATCCCGTTAACCAAAATGCCAGCCTGGTTCCCACCATAAACACAGTACTAGATATTTCTGTTTCCCTCCCATTAGCCAAAGCAACACACAGAGATCCTTCTACTCTCAGGCAATCCTCCCCTGTACCTGCTAATCAAAGGACCAACTTTATTCCTTCTGTCCCTTCTGCCTCCTCTGTGTATTAACTTCAGTATCAGCCAATTTCTCTTCTCTCATTTTTAGAAAAACTCCCCATTCACCAAGCAGAATTTCCACAAACATCCGCCCCTTTGACTCCTCACACTTCAAGTTGCTCTGAAAAAATTGCAGTATAAGGTTGCAAATGTATTGTTCCTCAGTGACTTCCAGTTCAGAGCTGGCAGCCCTGAAACGTCACTCTAGGATATTGGTGGTAAACTATGTTGTTTCCAGCTCACATATCACCACCAGTAATAAAAATTATTCAGGCTTTAAAAGCCTGGCCCTTGGCTACACATGCCCATCCCTATTGTCTTCATGGGATCTTCAAAGGAGTTGTACGTGTTAACTGGGGGGGGCAAAATGTAACTCTGTAGTTGGAAGCAGTAAACTGTAATTTTTATCATTACATAAGCAGGTATGATTTTGAATACCAACAGGAAGCAGAACTATTGTGTAATAAGGTGACATTCTTAGTCACTGTTCACAGTAGAACCACATTTTAAGGAATTATTAGCCAATAACCCTTAAATACTCCCAGTTAAATGAACAGTGGACCAACCCCAGTTTTGCTTTCTTCTCGCTTTCCCTTCCACCAAGGAAACGCTTCTCAAACCTTGTTTAATTTTTTTTATCAATTCAGTCCCTAATCTCAGGGAATAAGAGCATCAAAACACCCCGTTCAGTGGTCAAGCATAAATTTTTTTAATTAGCCTTAGATAACATTACTTCAGTATTTACAGTGTTCCCTAGATATTATACTTAACTCAGGAGAAGTAAAATGAAGTAAATGCTACACATACTGAGATAGTATTATCTAAGGCAGGGGCAGGCAAACTTTTTGGCCTGAGGGCCGCATTGGGTTTCGTAAATTGTATGGAGGGCCAGTTAGGGAAGGGGGTCGTGACTCCCTCCCCCCCCCCGGACTCTTGCCCCATTCAACTCCCCTGTTCCCTGACGGCCCCTCTGGGACCCCTGCCCTATCCACACACCCCCGCTCCCTGTCCCCTGACGGCACCCCCCCAGACCCCTGCCCCATCCAACCCCTCCTCTCATTCCTGACGGCCCCCCCGGGACCCCTTCCCCATCCAACCACCCCTTCTCCCTGTCCCCTGACTGCTCCCAGAACCCCTGCCCTGACTGCTCCCTGCCGCCCCATCCAACCCCACCTCCTTCCTGACTGCCCCCTGGGACTCCTGCCCCCATTCAACCCCCTGTTTCCCCCCTGACCACCATCCACACCCCCGCCCCCTGATCACTACCCTGAACTCCCCTGCCCTCTATCCAATCCCCCCTGCTCCCTGCCCCCTTACCGCGCTGCCTGGAGCACCGGTGGCTGGCAGCACTACAGCCGCGCCACCCAGTTGGAGCCGAGCCACGCTGCCGCCGCCACGCAGCACAGACGGGTCAGGCCAGCTCTGTAGCTGCACTGCTCCAGGAGCTCACAGCCCCATGCCCAGAGCATTGTGCTGACGGCGGAGGGAGCGAGCTGAGGCTGCGGGGAAGGGGGAACAGCGGGGGAGGGGCTGGGGGCGAGCCTCCCAGGCCAGGAGCCCGGGAGCCGGGCAGGAAGGTCCCGCGGGCCGGATGTGGCCCGCGGGCTGTAGTTTGCCCACCCCTGATCGAAGGTGATACTAGAATGTTTTAAGGACAAGGACTTTACATATCTTACACAGGAGTCCAGCTAACCAAGCTGGAAGTTAAGGGATGGAGTGAAAACTGAGGAACAAAACAGTTTGAAAGAGATGGCATTCATACGCTGTTCTGTTTATGTTGAGTTTTGCAATAAATTGTGTACATGCTTTTTTCAGTTAGCGGGAAGATGAGCCCTTCCATTTTTCTGACTACTGACTTTAACAGAATTAATTTAAGGCCTTGAAGGCATTTTTAATTTTTCACTAACTGCTTACATTCAGAAATGTTGCGGAGTTTTGCAGGTAAGAGAATGCAATCACATTATGAATCTGGCTACAGTCTTTCACATAAGATTACTTTAAATACTGAAGGTTTGGTTCTGTTCTGTGTTGTGCTGTGTCATTTGACATGTTTATGCCGCAATCAGAGGTGTGTGTGATTGCAGCGCACTCACAAAAGAAATACTCAGACAAGCTTTACGTGAACCAGCATGGCCAAAAATAGCAATGTAGATGCAGTGGCACAGACTTAAGCGTGAGCTATACAAGCATGCCCAGGACCCTAGATACTCACGTTGCTAGCTCATCTTGCTGCATCTTCGCTGCTATTTTTAGCCATGCTAGCGTGGGTACATCTACCCATGCAGCAGTCACACCTCAGATCGCCGCACAGACATATCCTAAGAGGCAGAGCACAGAACTCACAGCCCAGGGGGACGGGAGAGGAAGCTAACATGGCTTCCTAATCCTGGTCTGCTCTGGAACCCCCAGCATAATTTAGCCCAGGGACCCTGTCTAAATTATGGCAGCTCCTGGGGCTGCCCTGTGTGTAGTAATGCTGAGTGCTGCAGTTGCACCCTCGGCACACCTCCTGCGACCCCAGGACTTGAAAAAGAGTCCTTAGGAGGCAGCCTTTGGAGACTCCACAGTGCCTGAACTGGGAGAATCCTCTCAGCTAGAACCAGGGCTCTTAGGACCCTTCTATGTTCCATAAAGGTCCTGGAACAAGAATGAGGACCTCCCTCTGTATAGCTTGCATTCTGTAGCACTGGGCTGTATGTTTGCTTGATTGCATTTAGGAGATCATAGCAAATAAATAAAAAGAGGCAAGTGCTTATGACTGATTTTACATAAATGCAAGGCCAAATACCACTCTGTTATACTAGAATATTGATTTTATAGAGTAACAGAGCAAATTTATCCCCCGGTATGAATCCAGTCATTATTTCCAGTCCTGTTTGTACCTACTGAAGAACATCAGTATGTTACTGTGTAATATTTCACAGGCTTAGCCAATGTAGGGTATTATTGCTCTTGCCTTCTGCTATTTTTTCTTCTTATTGTACAGAAAGCAAGCTCTGCCTACATCCATGAGGAATATAAATATAGAAATATTTTTAAAGCGGTGTGATATACAGATTGTACTGCCATGAGTGTGGGATGTCCATGTTACTCCACATGTGGAAGTAACTAACAAGTAAACCAGAACTTGAATAGTGTTAAATTCAATATTCTCTGGCTGAGATACTTAACCAACTGCAGAATTCTTTCAACAGTCCTGCCATGTAATTAATCTTCTTTAAGATAAAATGAACAAGATAAACATCTAGAAAACTACCCAGATCCTTAACATATGCTGTGTCTAGTATTTGCCTAGCCCCAATAGAACCTGATCCATAGCCCAATTAATTCAATGGAAAGATTCCCATTCACTTCAGCTGGCTTTGGCTCATACCTATAGAGAGGAAGTATGAACTCAGTATGTGTCATGGAAATGTTGGGCCAGATCTTCAGCTAGTGTATAGCAGTGTAACTCCGGTGACTTCAGTGGAACTACACCAGTTTATACCAGCTGAGAATCTGGTTCCTTTTATAATAGAGAATTCCAGGTGTCAAAGAACCGTTTTTGTAGGTGGAAGCATTATTATAAGATTTTCCAGTTGCTATGCAAAAATGGACAGATGATGGCTGGAGGAGTTGTGTATGAAAGAGAGAGAGACAGAAATACAATGTATCAGTAGTCTTTTAAAAAAGACAGAATACTCTTAATGATGGAATAGTATGGTAATTTTATTTTATTGTACATTCTGCATATAGAAGTTATTGGTTCAAACTCGGTTCTACATTCTGGCTGCAACGGCCTTTCTCACATCCTACTATATTGCCATTTAAGGTACCTCTCATCTGCTTTATATTGTATTTCTAAAGAAAGACTCCCAAATAACAGCCCACATTGTACCACTAGGAAAAACTCAATGAGCAGCTAGAAGAACAGCGACAAGAGCAAGCCCTGCAGAGATATCGCTGTGAAGCTGATGAGCTTGACCATTGGCTACTCAATACCAGAGCCTCTTTGGACACCACTTTGATTACTTCTGAGGAACCCATGGACATGGAGGCTCAACTGGTTGACTGTCAGGTAAAACAATAATCATGGTTTGGTTCTTCAACTATTACACTGAGTAATACCTGGCTCCATTAATAGTTCCATTGACTTCAGTGACATCACTGTGGAATTAGAAAAGTAGAATCAGGCCTATTCTTTGTTACCATGTGAAGGGACACACCCTCCGGGAGGAGGCTAAGGAGCTCTTCTGAGCCTGTGCTGCACTAGCAAGGCACACCTGCAGGGCTTGTTCAGCCTAGAATAGGAGGAGCTTAAAAGGGGAAATTTACCACAGTAAGGCATGGTGAACAGGAAGAAGACTGCTCCTCCAAGAGACTGAGGGTAACAGAGGTGGTCCAGCCAAGGAGGAGTCAGCTGTGGGAAAAACTATTCCCAGAGGTGCCCTGGCTGTCAGCAAAGCAGTATGCCCCGGAAGAGGGGTAGGAGGTAAACTCCTTGAAGGGGCAATAGATGTTTGGGAGACTAAGCTGATAAAGCCAAACATCCCGGGGCTGTCTGAGATACTGGCTCTTTTCCAGCCACCCCAAGTGTTGCCAGCTGGGGTAGAAGAGAAGGTAAATTATGGACAGTGGGACCTGTGGGGAGGGACGGGGTGTCTAGGAAGCTCTTTCCACCCACATACCTACAAAAAGAATGATCAAGCACAGTCAAAACACGTTTTAAAAGGCACAATATTTAAACATAATATTAACAAACTGTTAGATCCTGGTTACTGAGATCCTTGGGATTATAACCTTCCAACAAAAAGTGGAACCTTAATATTTAAAACTTTTGTTAAGGCAGTTAAGGATGCCCAGTGATAGCTTGTGCCCTTTTTGAACATTGAGTTCAGCAAAACTCAAACTTCTGAAAACCAGAAAGTACTGAGTTTAGGTAAACACCCAGCCAACCTTAAGTCTACCCCCTTTCAAGATGGCAATAGCCCCTGGGAAGTATCGGCATACACTCCAGCTGCGTTAGGTGTAGCTGTTCTGCATGGCGGAAGAATAAGTTGGAGTAGCTTGGAAGAGCTGTGATTGTGATATGAGGAGATCTGGATCTGAGTCCCCTCATGTGAGGCATCAAAGGAAAGAGGTGTACGAGTACCTTGAGGTCTGCATCTCTGCAATACAGAATTGTGGAGATGGTGACAGTAGCAGGGCACTGGGGTCGTCTATGGAGGTAATGATGGGAGGGGGAAAGTACAGGTTTAGGTGGTATCCTGTGTGCAAGTGTGAAGGGGTTATATAAGGATAGGAAGTGGCTGTTAAATTTTACAAGTGTAGTATTGTGTCGGACAAGTAGGCTCAGTGTTTGAGCGTAGTACAGGTGCAGGTAGAGCCTGTCCTTCACAGTGAAAAGTCAGTGTGGGAGTGTGTGTGTTGTGAGGCATCGCTCAAAAAGGGCAGAGTTGAAGTTGGATAGGTGTTTACCTGAACTTGGTATGTCCTGGTTTTCAGAAGTTTGAGTTGTGCTGAACTCGATGTTCTGGAAGGACACAAGCTATCACTGGGCAGCCTTGACTCTGCATTGATGTAGTCTTTTGCCATTTAATTTCCTAGTTTTTTAAACAGAGAAATGTTTGTTGGTAGGAGGTAGTGATCATTTAGGCAGTTGTGGTTTTCTCCTAGGTTTGCAGTTGATATTCTACTGTGGCTAGATAATAATCAAAAGACCTAGCCTTCATACAGTGTGTTTCATCAGTAGATCTCAACGAACTTTATATCATCATCCCCATTTTACAGCTGAGAGACAGAGGTGAAGTGACTTGCCCAACGTCACCCAGCAGGCCAGTCACAGAGCTAGCAATAGTCTCAGTTCAGTGGTCTTTCCACTAGGCCACATGGCTGCTATGTAATTCTTCAGTGCTCCTCCCCCCTCCTGTTTGTTTTGTATAGTGGAATGGGGATGATGGTCATGGTTTGAAATGTTTGCAATGTGTAGTTGCTAACAGGGCTGTTCCAAGAAATCTCAACCTATCTATGTTCTAGTCCACCCCTCTCCCAACCCTGGCCCCTCCCCCACACATGGGCCAGCCCCACACTGGGGTAATGTGTATATTATTAACTATTCTTGATTTCAGGTGTTAAAATTTGTGTTAACTTTATTCCCCCCACCTGAAATTCCAGCTCCAAGAGGATCAGGGTCTCCCAGAACAGACAGTGGGCAGGGAGAGGGCTCAGACCCTGCAGAGGGGTAGAACTCCCCCAGATCTCAGCACATCCCCAGAAGGGGAGAATTCAGCATAGCAGTCTCCGAGAAGACTGACAACAGCATCATCTTCTGCTAGCTCTCACATTCTCCAGCCCCTGTCATCTTCTTCCCCTAATTGCTACCCAATTTCCTCGTATCTTAGGCCCTGACCTACCACCCATTCCCATTAACTCCATTCCCCTTAATGTCCCCATCCCTAGCTGCAGACTCACCCCCCTTCCCCCACATTCCCAGCTCAATCACCGCTCCCCTCTCAGTAAGCATTTGAATGCATGTGTAATTTATTTTCTTTTCAAAAATAGTTTCAGCATCTTTTGAATATTCCACTGTACACAGATGGCAGTTCTAAAAAAACCAGAAATAAATAAACCCATATCAACACTTGACAGAAGCAGATTTTCCCCAGATGTTTACAGCTCTTTTTCAGATTCAGCCGAGGGTGGGTTTCAAACCTCAAAGTTGCTAAAATCTCTAAACTTAATGAAATGTTGTTGTTTTTTCTGGGGGCTGTATCTCAGGAACCCCTTGCTCAAACAAGCCCACATTTGGATCACTAATCCTACCCTACACGCTCATGAGGCATAACAATTTTCAAGTATCGGAGGGGTAGCCGTGTTAGTCTGGATCTGTAGAAAGCAACAGAGAGTCCTGTGGCACCTTTAAGACTAACAGATGTATTGGAGCATAAGCATCCGTCATGCATCCGATGAAGTGGGCATTCACCCATGAAAGCTTATGCTCCAATACATCTGTTAGTCTTAAAGGTGCCACAGGACTCTCTGTTGCTTTTAACAATTTTCCAGACAATCTGTATGAGCACATAGATTTTAGAGCATTTAGAAGAGTCATCCTTGAAACCAAAATCTGGCCTTAACCTTAACTCTGGGGAGGGGCTCTACACATCCCTTAGCAATAGAGCAGGCTTAGGGGTCTGACATTGCCCATTGATCTCAGTGCGATGTTCTCAAGTGAAAGAAAATGGAGATGAATACAGCCTGAAACAAGAGTTTTGAGACTTGTGAATTACTCCATTCATGTCAGTAGGTGTTCCATCTCACCTCCACCATGCTGGAGACTCTCTGATACATGTCAGGCATATCCAATCTCAGCTCCTCACCCCAGACTCAGCACTGTGTTCTTGGGGCATGCTCCAAGCATGCCTGTTCTAAGCTCCCAAACCAGAGGGGCAGGGTCTCCCCAGACCCTGGTTCACAGAGTTGAGGGAGAGTAGAGAGATGGGCTCAGAACCCCTTGGAGGGACAAGACACCCCAAATCCCAGCTCACATGAGGGGTGGCGGAGGGAAAGGGGCTCAGACACCTGCAGAAAGTCAAGAACCTGGCTTACATGATGGGGTAAGGATGGAAGGTCAACCCTCCCCTAGATGGGCAGGTGCCCCAGATCCTAGCACAGACTCAGTGCAGCAGGGCTCAGACAGTTAGACTCCAGTAGGGAGGCAGAGACCCCCAGATTCCAGTTTAAGTATTAAAAGGTAGGGAGAGGTGCCCAACCCTCCCAGAAAACCAAGCTCCTCCAGAACCTGGCTCATGTTGGGAACGAGTAGGATGGGTCATACCACCATAGATGCTCAGGGAGCCCCAGTCCTGGACACGCACATGGGGACAGCAAGCAGGGCTCAGACCACCAGATAGGCAAGCCCCTTCCAGAGCCTGGCTCCTATGGGGGGGGGGGGGGGGTCAGATGCTTGTAGATGGGCGGGGGGCCCTCAGACTGTGGTGCACACAGGAAGGGGGGGGGCTGATAGACGCCCCGTCCCTATTCTCCCAGCCCCATGTCCCCCGTTCTAGTGTTTCACCCTGCTTCCCACCTACTTTTCCACCCCTAAGCACCCTCCCCTCCAAGTGTGCATTTGTTAGGGTAGTTTATTTTCATTTTAAGAAGTAGTTTTGGTGCCTTTTTCTTAGGGATCAGAGGTCTCAAACCTTGGTCCGTAGGGCTTGTAGGCACCAATAAGCTCTTACTTGCCATCCAATGATCTGCTAACAGTTTCCCAACTAGAATCTGAACTCCAGCAGAGGTCTCCAGTGCTGGGCTGTGATTGGCAGAGCTCTGGGGGTCCTGATTGGTTCTCTGCTTGTACTTAAACTGAGCACAGGGGCAGAAAGTTGTTCGCACAATTGGGTTTCCCCTGTTTAGGACTCCTTCTCCTGCAGTACCTGCTCCTATTGTCACTAATTTCCTGGTAACCTGACCCTGCATCCCTCCTGGCACCTAACTCTCGGGCTGCCCTCTGGTCTGTCTCAGACTCTGACCTCCTGGCATCTTATCGTGCTTGGCTCCCAACTCCTGTTCTGACCACTAGGTCAGACTGCCCACATGCTGGTCGTGACACTTCTGAATATTCTACCGTATTCAGATTATATTTTCCCAAAATAAAAATTCCAGTTTGATAGAGGTAGATTGGAACATCATGCCTGCTTTTTTCACTTCAGATTTCTACCCTAGGTTGGATTAAAACTCACACAGCCAGAGGTGGTGCTCAGATTTAACAATCATTACTTAGCCTAAGAACCACCCAGGTCCTGTAATGTGGAGGTAGTTTTCCAGGTAATTAGTACCTCTCTCTGCAGATGCTCAGGGTAATCCTTGATGTGCATAAGTGGAGAAGCAAACTCTTTTTTAAATAATGTTTTAATATGATTTCCCCCAAAAGGACTGGTGGGTGCCACATACTCTTTTGGGGTAATCCTAGAGTACTGGAGATCCTGGTATGAAGATCTGAACCCTGGTTTGGTCCCTGATTTCTGTGCTGGTTAGTCTTCCTTTATGCACTGATTCAGAGCTCAACTACCCTGGAGTAAATCATGAGTAACTCTGTTGAAGTTAGTGGTGTTACACGGGTTGAAAATTGATGTAATAGAGAATGGAATCAAATCATGTTTCCAGTCTTTAAGACCTCTTCAGTAGTTGGATTTCCAGTCTGCCCAATCCTGCCATGATCTTTCACTGTTTATTCTTGGGAAATGTGATGCTATCTGTAGACTAACACTTTGAAGTTAAAATAAAATGATAGTATGATTTATCATTTGTATGTAAACTACAGGAAATGGATTAGTGAAAAGGCAATAGCTAATCTAGTGTGGAAACATTAGTACTGCTCTTCAAGTAATGGTACTTTAAATTGCCTCTGTTTCAAAACTCACAACACAATCCTTTGTGTAACAAATTTAACAAATGTTTTCATTTTTTCAAGTTCTGCCCATCTTTTACAGCACACATTCCTTCAGAGGGCAAAGCTGCTAGAGCAGTAGTTCTCAAACTTTTGTACTGGTGACCCCTTTCACATAGGAAGCCTCTGAGTGCGACCCCCCCTTATAAATTAAAAACACTTTTTATATATTTAACACCATTATAAATGCTGGAGGCAAAGCGGGATTTGGGGTGGAGACTGACAGCTTGCAACCCCCCATGTAATACCCTCATGACCCCCCGAAGGTCCCGACCCCCAGTTTGAGAACCCCTGCTCGAGAGCACTTGACAGATGCTGTGGAAAATGGAAACGCACCTTTATCAGACTAAATCTGAGTAAAAATCTAATATGATCTTTTAATTTGGAAGCAGCAAAATGTGCCTCATTATCTATTTAATATATAAATAGTGAGCTGCATATCAGGAAAATAGATTATGAAAACAAGTAAGCCACAGATTTGTCGCTGTAAATCGCTCTCTAGACTAAAGAGGATTATACAGGGGATCTCAGGGCCATTCACGCACCAATCAGAAAGGCCAAACAGTGAGAAGAGAAGCTTATCAATACAGACACAGCACTGTGGGGAAAGGCAGGTGGAAAGGCAGAGAGAGTGACTTCTTTCTTGTTGTATATTCAATGAAGAGGAAAGGAGTAGCCATAGCTCTGTGTGATCTATTTATTGTCCTTATGCAGTGGTGTCACTGTCCAGCACAAAAAGGATGGAATAGCCACTAGGCATCTTAGCCACAGTTGCCTTTGAAATGCAAAAAAGGGTGTCTCCTTTGCAGCACATTTTTCTGTTTCAAATAAGCCAACTTTTCAATGAACTTCTTTTAAAATTTACAACCAAAAATAAAAAGACGAGACATGCAAAAGGTTGCAAGAATATTTCTGAGGACTCGGGAGGGGACTGGAGAGCAAAACAAGGAAAATTTTTAGTTTGGAAGAGGATGAGGTAGGCCACGGGTCTCCTTGCCAGGAAGCTTGGTGGATGCTGGAAAATGTATGAATTTGCCTCTTTGTTTTTGCTGCTGCAGAACATGCTGGTGGAAATAGAACAGAAAGTGGTGGCCTTGTCAGAGCTCTCTGTGCACAATGAGAACCTGCTCATGGAAGGAAAGGCGCACACAAAGGATGAGGCAGAGCTGTTGGCCGTAAAGCTCAGAACTTTAAAGGGAAGCCTTCTGGAGCTGCAGAGAGTGCTGCATGACAAACAAATCAACATTCAAGTAAGCAGCTCTTTGTAATTGGCTTTGGAGGGACCAGTATTTTT
Source organism: Terrapene triunguis (assembly GCF_002925995.2). Taxonomy (NCBI): domain Eukaryota; kingdom Metazoa; phylum Chordata; order Testudines; family Emydidae; genus Terrapene; species Terrapene triunguis. Next base: position 39,145,663 of record NW_020664436.1, read on the forward strand.
CACCCTAACAATTGAGATGGGGGTTTCAGACAATTGGGAGAGGGAGTTAAGAAATGTTTTACCATTATAATGTAAGTTACACATATTAAAACAACAAATAGCAGGATGCTAAAACATATACAGAATTTCTCTAGCAAGCTGTAGCTTAATATTTGCATGATATAACACAGATAATTGATTTCATAATTAATTAAGCTATTTTATCTCCATATCTTTACTAGACAGCAATAACATACTATTTGATTAGTTGGCCTAAATTTACTGAACCCTTGTCCCAAGTCTTTTGTCTGTTGTAGATTGTAAGCTCTCTGGGGCAGAGACTGTACTTACTTTTTTCCATACAATGCATTGTGGGCACTACAAGAAACAGCTCATCAACAAAATAATGGAACATATTATTAAATATTGTAATCAGTAATTAGTATCATCCAACTAGATAAAGTATTCTCTCTCTTGAAGAAATGAGGAACAAAGGTTGACAGATTTAACCTGAATATTGTTTTATGATATTATTCCCAGCAGTATGGCTGTACCTAATGCAACTAGATAATGTCTTTTGTTTTAACAGTTATCTTATTTATTCTTTAGGCTAAATTAGCATGGGGAGAAGTGAAAGCACACAAGAAAGTTGAACATGTAACATGACAGACTGGCTTTTGGTTTTGAATTTTTGAATTCTTCTTCTCTAGCCTTTGGTGTGCAAATCAAATACATGATAAGCTTCAAAAGATGTCTATATTGTAATACTGCTTAATGGAGCACTTAGCTTGAAAAATTACTAGGAACTATTTTTAGTCCTAGTGCCTACGGAAGAGCAAAAAAAAAAAAGAACATAACGTTTTTTCAAAAAAGCAGATGATATGCTTTTGCTGTTCAGATTAGGTATTAAATGTGTTGAAAATTTTTTATTCTGAAAAGAAAACATTTCATCCCAAGTACCCCTTCAACATTATTCTTGCATAGTATACCTCATGATTATGCAAATTAAATAAATGTTACCAGCAGGGTGCTGAGGTATAATATTGTCACATATATGTCATATAAAATCACTAGCAAAATGCAAAGATAGTAATAGGGTATCAAAACTTGATTTCTTGCATGATGGATTTTTAAATACGGTACAATAAAACGGGGGTTCATTTATCTTAAGCTTATTTACAGAATTTTTGGCTACTTTGCTAATATTACGATAATTTTTGTTATAATTTAAAATTATTACCGGACTTAAATCATCTGCTTACCCCAAAATGTGACATAAATGCAACACTTCCATTTTATTTAAAGACCATGTTCTTGGAAGTTTTTATATCCATGTAAGCAGCTATTCTAGCTTTTAGGTCTTCAGTTGCAGGTCATGAACATAAGAAGATAGAGGAAGCTGTGTAACATCTAACTTTTTAGAAGAGTGGTTTAAACTGATTATCAGATCAGTGAACGATATTTTAGTAAATGACCCATTCTTATAATAATTTCCTAGTCTGAACTTCTCGTTCAAGAAGTTACAAGTTATATTGCATCCTCTCGTCTCTTAAATTCATGATTTTCATCTTATAATGATTTCCTTGATTAAGTGACCAAGCATAGGGCATTTCCTGTGGATTAATGATCAAAGGAGGTGATGGCCTGACATATAGTGGAGGGACATTAACCCCAGCTGATCACTGATCCTGAGGAGATGTTATGTGCCAAGGCCATTATTGCTCTCATCAGATGAAAATGCAAAAATAAAATCACAGGCTTATCATTCTCTCCTGAACCTGCATATTCTCTAGGTCACTGCTCTTGGGTACAAGACTGCCGCAGAGAGCAGTAAGAAGAAGGTCTCTCTTCAACCTATACCAGACAATAGAGCTGGATAGCAATGAAGGGAATGCATGTTGTTCTGTCCCAAGTAATATTACAGCAACCACTTTGCCCCTGTTCCTCAAAGAGACCCAGGAAGCATTGTGCCCTTTGAGGTGCTTCACTCCCCCCCTCCGCACCCCACTGCAAATGTGACCCAGTATATAAACTGCTGCAAAACACTCTTGCTCTGTGCCTGTGCCTATCCTAATAGTTTGCTCTCTAATACGCTGGAGAAGTTAAACTACTTTGATGAGCACAAACTATTTTGCAGACAAAATTCTTTCTTTATCTTCCCGCACCCTCCGATTCACCTGGCATCCACCAGTTTCTGCCTTTTATTTAGGTCTTGTGCTGGTCTGATCAGGCTTTTTGAATATCATGTTGATGGATATACTTCTTTCTCTGTTGTTCTGCTTAACGTTTCTCTAGATTGCCCCCTTTTTCTCTTTCCAGGTAATGTCCATATTATCACTTCCCACAGAAGTCATGGTGGTGGCATACTTAAAATGTGTCCTAAATATGGCCATCGCCATCATTATCTTACCATGTTTGATGCTTTAGATTGGTTTACTCTACTTAGACTCTCTGATACTGTAAGAAACTCTTTCCAATGGACTCTGAATATTGTCCATAGGCATGAATGAGTTGATCTTATCAATTTCTGTTGTAGATTTCCATGACTCTGCTCCATAAAGGAGGACTGACATGATGCTAGTGTTAAAAATGTGTAATTTTCTGTCAGTGCCAATCATGCAACTTCTCCAAATCTTTTCCAAGTGTCTGAAAATTGTTTGCTGCTTTTGATTTGTTGCTTGACATCAAGTGTGGTGAGACCATCATTGCACAACTCACTCCCTAGAAAGATTAAAGTACTTATTACTTCTAGTGTTTCTTTGTCCATTCAAATGGTTATTTGGGGGACATTGATAGCCATATATTTTATCTTCCCCTTGTGGCTGAACAAACCAACTTGCTTTGCTGTTTCTGCTAAAAGCTGTGTCTTTTCTTCTATTAAGTAATGTGTTGAACTGAGGCAGGACAATGTGTTCAGCCAAAATGAGGTCATCCAATTGTATTCTATCATCTGTCCATAAAATTCCTCAGTTGCCTTCTGTGGTTATTGTCCTCATGGCAAAGTCAATGACCAGTGCAAACAATAGTGGGGACATAATACACGCTTGCCTTACTCCAGCTAACCAATTTTCCCTGCAACCCATCCTCATTCTGCTGCCCAATTTCTCTACTTCTCCCTGATCCCACTTTCTGGCCCCTTCATCCACTTCTTGCTCTTATATGGGGAGCCATGTCATCCCCTCTCTCTGCTTTTTCCCCAGTCCCTGAGTCTACGTCCCAGCCTCATTCTGCTCCTTCCCCTCTCACTGAGCAGGAAGCAGGGATTCTATGAGTGCATGGAAGCCAAGGAGTCAGAAAAAGAAGCAGAGAGAAGTTCTTGGATGAGTCTGGGAAAAGGAGGTGTTCAGTGGAAAGGTTTAGAAGGGACTAGACAGGAGAGGCGAGGAAGCCAGAGGCTGGGGGTAGGAAGGAAGCAGAGACTTGTAAGCCAGAGACATTCAATTATATGTTTACAGGTCAGGTCCTTTTCCCATCTCCCATCCTAGGCCCAATCCATTCTAGCCCCCCCCCAAATCATGGGCTTGCAACCAGGAATGGTGATGCAGAGGGGCAAAGATGAGGAAAATGGTAAAGATAATGGCCATAATTTTCAAAAGTGATGTCTAAATTTAGGCTCCTATGTCCACAAATCAGCATCTAAACAAATGGCCTGATTTTCAGAAAGGCTGAGCACCCACAACTCCCAGTGAAGCACTTATTTTTTCTAATGCAATAAAAGACTGGAAAAACATTTTATTCCTCAGAAAGTTCCCAAATTTGTATAGTTCAATTAAGGTTAAAAGCCCACTAACCACAATTTCAGTGTAGTTACTAAAGTGTTGTTGGCTAACTTTCATGTAGCTTTTTAAAAATCAAGCAGAGGCCTAAATTTACCATTGAATGCACATATTTGGCTCCCAGTGAAATCAGCGGGAGCTGTCTGTGCCCCTCTGAGGGCAGGATTTGTCCCTAGTTTCCTATAAATTCAGTGACTATTAGATTCTTTCACAGTTGTCTTGTTTGTATTTTTTTTTTCATTTCTTGTAGCTCTGTAAGCAGTGCAATACTTAGTCTTTCAAAGCAAACAATATATTTTGGAGTTTGGGAATCAGTAAAGAAAAAAACCAGGAGAAAGTCTTCCATGATAGCCTGGTATTTCTATATCCAGTTATTTAAAAGGTGCTAACTTTGAATATACCCAGACAACCAGAAAACCCCAAAATTCCAGAACCATATAAGTTCATGTCTGTAAAATGCTGGAGAAGAAAATTTGTGCTTAAATCCCTGCATTTAATTACATTCTTCTGCTATTGCTGATCAGCACTTCTGAATTTACGATGGATGTGGATTTCATTGAGTATTTTAGGGGTCAAGGATTATGGAAAGGTGGATGGATCAAAGAAATATCATTTGTAAAATCTTCAGTACAATTGAGGGCTTTGTTTTCTCTTTGGGGTTTGTTTATACAAAAAACTTGTCGTCTAATTTATTTAAGAAGAAAGGACCTATTATATATAGTAAGGGAGGGTGAATGGGAATCAGTTTTCCTAAAATCGCTGTCTGTCCATCTCTTTGTCTCTCTTTGTCTCTCTCTGTCAAGCAACACGCTGTCTTTTGTATTTATCTTTTTATCTACCACAGATAAACTGATTCAAATATACTTATTAATTTTAGGGCTTAGTGTGTGGGCCAGAATGACAGCCAGCATTCTCTCATTTGTAAATAATCAGTAAGCTGATGAAAACAATCAACTGATTCCCATCATTGTCAATTGGAACTTTTAAAGCTGGTAGGCATTTTAGGCCAGGGATCAATTAGTGGAGGTCTTCACTTTTAAAAAGCAAATGTAATGTTTGAGTGAGGTGCTGGATTAGCAGCCCTGAAGAAAGTGATCTGCAGTTTATCCGTGGAATAACATTCACAGAATGAATGCACAGGGCAACTGCAACTGGAGCTGGGTGAAATTTTTCAGACTAGTAGTTTCTTCAATGAAAAAATGCAGTTCTGACTGACCCAAAATGACTGACCCAGTTAGTTTCATCTGGGAAACATTTTTCAGGGCCAGTTTCAGAAAACTATGTTTGTGTCACCTTTAGCCAGTGATTAGGGCACTGATTAGCTGGGAGATGCAGGTTTAAATCCCCACTTTGGAGCAACACTTGAACTCAGTGCTTCCCTAGCCCAGGTGAGCTGCCTAACCACTGAGCTATACTACTCACAATCTCTTCTGCTGAAGTTGTTCCACTCTATATATTAATTATAATTGGTTCAGAGAGAGAGAGAGAGAGAGGCTATAACTTGGTGATTAAGGGATTCACCTGGTGCTAAGAGGTGTGGATTCAAATCTTCTCTCTGTTTGATTCAGAGGAGAGATTTAAATTCACATCTCCTACCTCCCAGGTGAGAGCTTTAATCAGAGGCTATGGAGTTATTCTCTTGTGTTCTCTGGCCCAATGGATAGTTAAGTAGTTATACAAAGCAGAACAGGAGAGAGTGAGTAGCCTGCCCCAGAATAGCCAATAGCTTGGTGGTTGGGGTACTTACACAGTAGAAGAGGGTGCCTCAGTTTAAGTCTTTGCTTAAATATGTATACAAAGTGGGGTATCTTCAGTAGGTAAGATTGAGAGTAACTCACCCCAGGATAGCCTGGAGGTGAGGCTGCTCAGGGGGGAGATTGGAATTCAAATCCCTGCTCCAGAGTGGGGATTCACAGCTGGGTCTCCCACATGCCAGGCCAGTTCCCTCATCACTAGCTAAAGGTTAAAAGGAAACACACTCTCTCACTTTTCTGAAGCTGACTGGACTTTTCCAGTTTGCTGACAAATTCTAAACATTTTCTGAATGAAACTGAACCAAATATTGTCCCTAATGTTTTGGTTTGCTGTCTGAACTGAAAGATCAATTATTTGCCCCATTCTAACTGCAACCCTCTTCATTGCTGTCTTGTTAATGTGCCTTTTCTGTGAACTGAAGGGACCTCCTGTAAGAGGGTGTCTCCAAGTCTATGCCAGTCCTGTTCCTCTGATTCTGCTAGCAAGATGCCAGTTGTGGTGGAGGTGTTTGCTTGGTTTGTTTTATGGAGACCTACCTGATACAGGCCAACAAACTAATAAATTTAGCTCAGCTGTGACTTGAAGTTATGTAAACCAGCAACTTAAGAGTTGAAAGGCAATATACCACATTAATATGGACTGAGCAAGCCAGTGTCTCACATCTCATTGTAACATAAAAGGTTCCTGTTATATAAAGTGATTGTTTCTTTTCTTCTTAATCAAAGCAGGGAGCTTTACAAGACAAGGAGGAGTGTGAGTTGGACTTGGTATCCTCACACAGTCCCAGTGTCCAAGAATGGCTGGCACAAGCACGAACAACCCGTTCCCAGCAGCAACAGAGCAGCCTCCAGCAACAGAAAGTTAGTACTTTGTATTTCCCATGCACCAACCAAAGGGTGGATATGGGGCCATGTTTCCTCCACCTCTACTCACAAGCCAGCCAAGCTACCTAGCTACTGAGAGGGAGCCATGTTGAAGGGTTTTCTATAGCACCACAGGATCTAAGGCCCCAGTGCAGCAAATTACTTAAGTATGTGCTTTAATACTTTCTGAATCAGGGCCTAAAAGCTTTGTGCTAGCATGCTGCATTATCCTGCATACCTGGAACACTAAAGAGATTATGCTCCCCATCAAAGGTCTGATAGAGCCAGCCAGACCAGATTAAAGATGACCTTGTGGCACTGAATGGGGACCCAGGAGGTTTGTGTTCTGTTTCTGGCCCTGACCATTATTTCCTGTGTACACTTGGGCAAGTCACTTAATCTTACTATGTCTCAGTTCCCCATCTGTACATTGAGGATAATACTTACCTTACTTCACAGAGGTGTTGTAAGGGTACATTCATTAGGGTTCTGAAGTGCTCCACTGCTGTCTTGATGGGGACAATAGATACATACACCCTTGTGGTGTCATAGTTTGGCATGACTGAGTCATAAGTAGCATATTGTTTTTTTGAGATTATTAACATTAATAACAATGAGGGGAAGGCTATGGACATCAATATCATTCTGGGAAGGCTGTGGGCATCTATACACATCTCCTGAGCATTTATTTTGATGGCTGTCCAATTCTGATGGTTAAGAGAGGTAAAAACATGCATAGTATACGCATGAATTTACAAACAGAAAAAAAAACAACCTATTAACATAGCTGTCTTTGTTCTCTGTTAGGAGCTAGAACAAGAGCTGGCAGAGCAGAAGAACCTGCTTCGTTTAGTAGCAAGCCGTGGAGAAGAAATCCTAACCCAACACTCTGCTCCAGATGGCCGTCAAGCTAGGTGAGCTTTGATACATTCTTTTTCAGCAGGGATCCCTAAGCCTTCATACTTTGGCTTCCTTGCTTCTGTCTGTTTCTTCCACATCGTGTTCTCTAATTTTTGTTCTGTCTGTGTTTGTACAGAGCCTAGCACAATGGGGCCCTGGTCCATGCCTGGGGCTCCTAATAATACTATCCTAGACCATTGTGATCTGAAAGCATAATCTTATTAACAATTGAAGTGTCTATAACTTATTTTCTCTGCATTAAGTTAATTAAGACTTTTATCTTTGGCTCCCGGAGTGTTTCTTGAATTTTGAGCCTTAGGGTGAGCTTCTCACCCTCACTCTGGACCATTTATGCCAGTCCTTGGTTCAGGCTGGGGGAGAATTCTCCCTGGCAATAACTGAAGAAGACAGATACAGCCTGCTTGAGGATTCCCGCAAGCCTTGGCTTGGGAGCATGCAGGGGTGGGGCTGGGGAAGGTGGAGAGTCCTGGATTTCCATTTGCTGCAAAACTGGCCATTAACAGCCCTGGGGGTGGGGCAGGAAGGATGCCATAAATTAAAACAGCTCTCAGAGCTGCTTAAATAACCCTGGCTCCTGCAATATGCCAGAATATGGGAGGCATAAAGGTGGCTCATAGGCTTGCGGAGCAAAAGCTTTGATGCTCAATATTAGGGATTTTTACATCAAAACCAGTGTGTGTGAAATGACTCAATATGGGAAGAAGGCCAGTTACTCTCAGCAGTTTGTCTCCCTCATGGGTTAGTGTTTACATCAAGGAAGTATAATAATTTAAAGTAAATTGAAAATCTCCCAAGTTTGGGATTCAACCCAGTCCTGTAATAGTTGTGGAACAGTTGTTTTCCAAATAGCCACATTCACAGCCTTACCCCTGAACTTGGTTATAAAAGAAGGGGGAAAGTTGAACTTAAACTTTTATTCACCAAGGTTCAGGTAACATGTCTGACATGAGGAGAAGTAGTGCAGGATACATGTGGGGGAAACAAATATATATACACAGAAAGAGAGAGAGTTGATCCAAATTAATAACTAGTAATTTAAATAACAACAACTTCTCATTCTTTGAAATAAAAACTGATTTAGATTTTAAATTTGAATGTAATATATTTTTCATCAATTTGGGGGTTGTATGTGTATTTCTATTAGCTTATATGAGTGCTTTCAGCTCCATACAGTTCATAAGAGTTGAACTTGTCTGGTTATATTTGAGTATTTATTTCTGTTCTAAATGTATCCTTCATATTACTGCCTGAAAGCACAAGTAAAAGCTTTTTTTTTTTTTAAAGGCCTTTATTTCAAAATTGAATTATGTGAAAAATCAAAATTGAAAGGGGCAAGAAACACCTTTAATTACAATACTTCCTGTATAGTTTGAGCTTAATTTATATATTTTTTGTCACAGTGAGAAGCCTGATGTGTTATCTCAGGAGTTAGGCTTGGAAGGTGAGACTCCATCAGCTGAAGATCAAATGAAAATGAAATGGGAAAGCTTGCACCAGGAATTCAGCACCAAACAGAGACTGCTGCAGAATGCTTTGGAACAGGAAGAGGCACAGCCGGTAGCTATTTTTAATGTCTATGTGCGCTCTTGTATGAAAAGCATGTAGCTGAGCACACAAAGTACAGTTTATGCACAGAAAATGCCTTATGTAGAATACATATATATAAAAATAGTCAGTTCAAGGAGCGTAAAACGTGATTTTTGTAAAATTTTACAAATTAACCAGAATTGGAAGTATTATTAATCCCAGACAAAATACTTTGAACCACATGCTTCCATACATCTGAAAAACCTATAAAACGTCTAGGAAATTATGAACCAAGTCCTGCTCTCATTTATTCCAATATAATTCTGTAGTAGCTCAACTCAAATCAATTGTGTTATGCTGGGGTGAATCTAGAGTAAATCAGAGAAGAATTTGGCTCTATGAGTTTAAACTCATTGGGTGGGATCCTGGTCCCATTCAGTTTATTGACCTCAATGAGGCCAGGATTTCACTTATGAGGTTTTACTGCAAGAGATAAATGGTTCAAGATTTGCGTGGATCGCAGATCACCTTCACTTTAGATGTAAGCAGAACCATTTGTCAACTATCCAAGGATCTGGCTGAGATTAAAACTAATTATTATTATTAGTTTATTTGTATTTTAGTAGTGCCCAGAGGCCCCACTTAGGATTGGGGCCTTCCTGTGCGAGATGCTGTACATATGGCAAGAGACAGGCTCTGTGTGAAAGAGCTTGCAGCCCAGTTTAAAGTGAAATGCAGCAAGTGTGTGCAACAAACAGAGAATGAGGAAAGAAGAATGAGAACCACAGTGATGAAGACGCATGTTTATGTAGACTCACTCTGGGCTTGACTCAGCTCGCATAAAACCTACTGAAAACTTTCCCATGGATGTTAATGGAAGCTGGATTAGGCTTTATGTGCAAATGTAGATGGTTTTGTGATTTAAAAATATGTTACAATATAAATATAGTCAGCGATCCTCATTGGCCTCTCATTTGTCCTGATTAATTTAAAAAAGCTGAGCACCCACTATTTTTTTCCATGGGTGTTCCAGCCCTGGGGCACCCACAGAGTCAGTGCCTATGCAAGGTAGAGAAGAATTTGTCTAACTTCAACTCCCAGCCATTGGATTGTGTTATACTTTTTCTCTTGTTAGGCATTGGCTTCGTTCTCTGTTCCAGAATGGTGTAGTAACTGTAGCTATCCAACATATAAACAGTATTACTTCTTCAACATCTCTGGGTATACATATCTCATTGCTAAGTCTAGCTCAGCTAAACTGTCCATACATGCTGTGAACCTCCAGTGTGAGCAGCTTTCATGCAATATGAATTTACAACAGCGGTATGTGTGTGACTTATTTAATGGTGTAGGGGCTCCTCAGCTGGTAGTACTATCTATATTTTCGTTTGAGAGATCCAGTGTACATCAGAAATACTCTAACCAATACTTCTCTCCTAACAGCTTTACAACAGACCAAACAGACTGATGTCTGGCCTACCCTTATATAAAGGGGAAGGAAAGGCGCAAGATAAATCATCATTTGAATCTATACTGGTTGGTTTGAACCAGGCCTTTGAAGATGTTTCATCTCAGGTACAGTGGCATTGTTTGTTTTTAAATCTAATTTTATGCAGAGCTGCTACAGAGTGAACACTCCTCTAGTTCCCACCTGGCAGTGAGCTGGCCTCCCCGAACACTAGAGAACCAGTGGACATTAGTAAGGTATATGAGGCTTCTCTGTATGGAGACAGTATGAACTGACAGACTTTCCTATCACTTTGGCACCTTTCACACAGGCTGGAGGAGCAGAGAAGGAAAGCCTGCACTTAGAACAGAAGCTGTATGATAGCGTCTCAGCCACCTCTTCTTGGCTAGATGGTGTTGAAGAATGCTTGTTTGTTGCTACAGCCCTGCTTCCGGAAGAGACAGAAACTTGCCTGTATAACCAGGAAGTAAGTATTTTTAGTTTTCCAATCAGATTCTGTTTTGCTTTGTATTTTAGTGAGAAGTAAGACTCTAGAATAATAGTTTTGCATAACTGAATGCAACTGGAAAACTCCTTCCAGTTAAGACTCTCCCCTTATAAGGATGAGGGACTTCACAAAAGCAGAAGTCAACAAACGTAGAGAATTGGTAGGTAAGATACTATGGGAAGGAAATCTAAGGGAAAAAGGAGTTCAGGAGAGCTGGCAGTTCCTCAGAGACGATATTACAGGCACAACAGTAATCTATCCAGATGCAGAGGAGAGAGAGGGTGACTGTACCAGCAGCTTTTTAATGATCTAAAATCAGAAAGCAATAATACAAAAAGTGGAAAGGAGGACACATTGCTAAGGATGAGTACAAAGAATAGCACAAACATATAGGGGTAAAATGAGTTGCACCTAGCAAGGGACATAAAAGGCAATCAGAAGATGTTCTAGAAATACCATACGAGCAAGAGAAAGACAAAGGAGAGTGTAAGTTCAATACTTAGTGGGAAAGGAGAGTTAATAACGGCTGACACAAAAAAGGCTGAAGTATTTAATGCCCTTTATTTTTCAGTCTTCATTGAAATGTTTAACACAATTAATATTATCAACAAGGGGGAAGCATCACAAGCCAGAAGAGGGTAAGAACAGGTTAATGAACATTAGGGTATGGCTACACTTGCAGATGTAGAACTCTGTGAGTTAAACCAGCCTTCGGAAAGCGCAGTCGGGAAAGCGCTGCAGTGTGTTCACACTGTCAGATTCAAGCGCACTGGCATGGCCACATTAGCAGCTCTTGCATTGCCACAGAGAGCAGTGCATTGTGGTAGCTATCCCAGCATGCAAGTAGCTGCAACGTGCTTTTCAAATGAGGGGGTGGGGTGGAGTGTGACAGGGAGTGTGTTATGTGTATGTGGGGGGAGAGAGAGTGGGTTTTTGGAGGGCTGAGAGCATGTCAGCATGCTGTCTTGTAAGTTCAGACAGTAGCAGACCCCCTCTCCCTCCCGCCTCTCTCTCTCTCACACACACTCACAGCAAGCAGCATTCCACACTATTGGCTTGCTTTGTCCTGGAGCAGAAAAGCATGCTGGCTGTCAGAAACAGAACTTTGAAAGGGCATATCCGCATTCCTTCAGCCGAGTTCAAAACTATGACAAGAGTGGCCACTTGACATAAGGGGATTATGGGACGTTTCCAGAGGCTGATCACAGTGCAGTAATGCAACACCTCATTCACACTGACGCTGGGGCGTTTCAGCCAAGGCACAGCAAGCATTATGCTTCTCATGGCGGTGGATTACCAGGAGCGCTCCAGCTGCAGAGTCCAGGCGCTCTAAGTGCCTTGCCAGTGTGGACGAGTCGTGAGTTAGGGTGCCTGGGGCTGCTTTAATGCGCTTTAACTTGCAAATGTAGCCAAGCCCTTAGATATGTTAGATGTATTCAAGTTGGTGAAGCCTGATGACATTACCCCTGGGTACTTAAGGAAGAGCCCAAGCAATCTTGGAACCATTGAGAACTCATAGAGGATGGGTGAGGTCTCAGAGGGTTGGAGAAAGGCAAAGAGAGTACATATGTTTAAAAAGCGGGAGAAGGAGGACTTGGGAAATTATAGACAAGTCAGCCTAACTTTAATATCTGGAAAGATACTGGAACAAACTATTAAGCAATCAATTTATAAGCTTCTAGAGGATAATAGGGTGATAAGCAATAACCAACATGGATTTGTCAAGAACAACTCATGCCAAACCAACCTTTTATTGTTACTGAAAAGATTTCCTGGGCTTTTTAACATGGTTTTAAAGTCTATTGTGAATGAAGGGGTGATAGTTACAACAATACAGTAGGTCTACTTGCTAGTGTCTAATTCCCAAAATTGTTCTGTTCTTCTATAAAAACTCCAGTCTCTTGCCAAAGATATCAAAGAGATGTCAGAAGAAATGGATAAGAACAAGAATTTGTTTTCTCAAACATTTCCCAAGACCAGTGATAACAGGGATGTTATAGAGTGCACTTTGGACTGTCTACTGGGGAGACTGACCATGCTGGAGTCAGTAGTAAACCAGAGGTGCCATCAGATGAAAGAGAGACTTCAGCAAATACTCACCTTCCAGGTAGGTTGCCAAGGAATTCTCTAGACCCTCCCCTATGTCACTTTATCTGTTGGAAGTTTTGGGGGTTTATTAGGGAATAGAATAAATGGGTAAAATTTCCGCATGACAAGTGTAGTTTTAAGACAGGATTTTCAATCATGACTAGAGATGTTAAGTGCCTCCGTTTTTTGGAGTCCGTCTTGTAACACCATAAATAAACCTGACTTTCAGAAAGTGTCGAGTATGCACACTGTGATGTCCGTCTCAAATTGAGTATCCAAAAATGGAAGCACACAAAATCACTAGTCCCTTTAAAAATTTGGGCCAAAGTTCCAACTCACATTATTGTTAGCAGAATCGTTGTACATATAGTTCCCCGTGTGCTACAGTGAATGTTCATGCAATAATGCATGGCACACATGGTTGGTATTACAATAAACAGCAGTCTTTGACTACTATACTTAAGGGGGGGAAAAGTAACTATAGCTTTCAGATTTCTAAGGTACAAACAGCATAGTGCTTTGTTGATAAGGTGGGAAACAGTGCAAAATATATACCAAACATTAGCCTCGTTTTGATATCTGCCTTCTCAACTTTGTTTACACCATCCCATTATCCTTTAACAGCTCCTACCTCAAGTGTCCTACTGTGTGAAAAACTCTGTGTAAATAATACCCTCACCCTTTATTCGCCTAGAAACTTTTTCAGGCGTCGGGGAGTTACTGCTGTCTTCTCCCCTTTTCCTGCCACATAAAGCCTACACTGCCAGTCACTTTAGTAAGTTTCTTACAGGAATTAGAACTTCCAGCAACTGCTGTAAAATTGGTATATCCAATGCCTTCTGTCTCTGTTTAGATCAGGATCACAAACCGAATGAGTATTTTAAAAGGATTTTCATAACATTCAAGAGTGAAGCAAATACAGTATCTGTTTTAGTCACATTAGGCCTCTGTTGTCTCATCTTGAATGAATATCTTTATTCTACATATATTTGGAACTCCCCTCAACACACAGCCTGTCGTGTTTCTTTGTTTTAAACTCCAAAACCCATAGAGATGGTTTGCTCTGGCACAAATGAAACAAACACTAGCAACAAGTGTTAGGTGTAAAACGTCTAACTGGTAGAGAAAAGAGATCAGAAGTGTATATTGTTGCAATACCATAGGTACTATTGTATAAGAAGTCATCATATGAAAATAAAAATAAATCACCATTATTTTCTGCCTTTGCTGGGTGTCTGAAAATGTAGTGATGTTGCTGATGCTTTCCGGTATTGTGAGCATATCTGGGATAAATATGTGAACAGAGAAGAAAGCACAAAGAATTGATTGAGGGTAGTTCTGAAAAACAACAAACAGATTAAAATGTAGTTCTGCTCTGACAAATGACTGAAAATGGCAATATTGGGTTCCATGTTTGTTGTGTCCCGTTGACTTCCATGTTAGATTTGCTCAGTTTACAGGCAAAAAGATTTTTTTTCACAGAAAAAGAAGAAGCTTGGTAGCTAAAATGAGCGATTAGAAGCATTTGAGCTGTCATTTATTCATTTTTGTTAAATAAGGCATTCTTAGGGGAAGTATGAATTCATGTTGTCGAATTGGAATGCAAAGAGCCCACATAGTTGTTGTTTTTTTTTTCCTCTGAACGTTACGCTTGCATAATTATGTCACCTTTTTTTGAAGTTGTTGACAGTGTCACATGTGGTTTTAAAGCACTTTGTACATCTAATTGAATACACAATAGATTGTATGCATTTGTGTTCATAATTCCCATTCTGAATACATACAAGTAACATACCATGTTCTGAAAATTTAGTCCATGGTGTCAACAAGTGATATACTCCTGTTTGGGAAGAGACTAATGTTTAATTGCTGTGAGTTATGATTGGCTATAATTGTTTTCTTTTAAAACTTCATTTGAACTTTATTGTCTCTTATAGAATGATCTAAAGCTGCTGTTTGCATCATTGGCTGATCACAAATACATAGTTCTGCAGAAACTAGCAGAGGCAGCTGAGCGACTTGAAGTGGAACAAATGCAGGTATTATCAAATATCTATCGTGAACAAGAAGAGCAGTGTGAGTATGGTGAATGCAGAGAGATTTTCTGCTTGAGATTGAAATAGTCTCTGTAGGACAAGAACCAGGTGTTTGGAGGAGGAGGATGTTTATGGTGTGTACATTGTATGTGAAAATAAAATGTGTGCATGTCCAAGAATGTACTTCTGAGTTCTGCAAAATATTAAAAACTTCTAAAATAGAAGGAGCATGGAATACACACACAGAAAACCAAGGCAGCTAAGGAGATTCATATAGACACACAGAGACCATCCAAAAGTATGGTCATTTCAGTACAGACAAATTAGAAGGATAAGTCCTTGACCTAGATCTCTTCAGTATGTTTTGTCTTGCTGGTGACTGATTACAAATAAGTGGCATGTTTTGGTGCTCTGAGGTGTTCATATCCTGACCTCCACATTCTGTGTTTTTCAGCCTGAGGAAAATATGCTCTAGCAGGAAATGTGCACTGAATAATTAATCTCAACCTTGATCTCTTTTGTCCCATGTTTTTGTTATTCCTGGTATTGAAAACAAACTGGTGAATGCAGTGTGCATCAATGGCCACTTTCTGGCTTTTTTGTGATAGGAAATAGGTGGGAGAAGAGATGAAGTAACAAAGTGATTTGCTCAGGTACTACCGTGATGAGTACCTATATGAGAAACTAAATAAATAAACTGATTCTGGCAGTTACTCTGCCTGTGTTGGAGAAACCTAAACATAATGGTTCGAAGTTCTCCAAAGAGCGGCTTTTAAAAAACTCATTGGGTTCTTGCTCCAGCATCTGTTGCTTGATGCCAGCAGGTGGGTAGGGGTTAGACATTAGGCATCACACACCCTTACAGTGCAGGGAGTGTTTAGGTCTGTATTCTGACAGGCTCATGCATGGTGTGTTGCGTAGTTCCCGGTACCCCTTCCTCCCTAGCTTACCTACCCAAAAAAGGCAGTCAGAATTTAATTCCCAATATATAGAACACAAGGAGGGAAGCAAGTAGGCAAGGAAACAGACTGAAATAGTATGTTAGCTCAGCTGATAAACCATAGACCTTTTAATCTCAGTGTCATGGATTCAAGCCCTGCACTGGGTAAGTACAGTTTTAGGGCCCAATTATGAAGTCAATAGAACTGCTCACATCCATAAGTGTTTGCAGGATTAGGTCCTAAAACTATACTTGCTCGGTGTTTCTAGAGGTCAAAGGGACTGTGGATGTGAAATATCAATCACTTGTATAAATGGTTTCAGGAGAGGGGCCTTAAAAAAGAAGGTTGGTTTGTGGGTAAGGTACTATACTGGGTCTCAGGAGATCAACATGCTACTCCTGGCTCTGCCAAAAACTTTCTGTATGATCTTCAGCAGACACCTGAGGTGAGATTTCAAAAGGCATTGGCCTCACTGCTTCCACTGAAGTCATTGGTAAAACTTTCATTGACTTCAAAGAGAGAAGAGTTAGGCCATCACTGAGAGTCTTGTAAATCCAACCCTTAGTCACTCAGTTTCCCATCTACAAAACGGGGCTAATTATACATTCCTACCTGACAGCAGTGTTGGGACTCATAATGAGGATAATTGCAAAGCGCTTATGTTCTTCATTGGTGCAACATCAGGGTCATTGCAAAGCTAAATTAATTGTTTGTAAGGTTTCTAATATAAACATTATATATTACTAATCAGTAATACAGAACTAGAATCAGATTCTGTTTTAAACAATTCAAATATAACATTCAATGTATGTGATATAAAAGTGCCATGCTACAATAAACCTTTAATCAAAAAATTAGCTTGAATGACTGTTTCTGCTTCCTGTGCTGTATTTTTTCAGGTTATTCAGTTTCCAAGGTTCTCAGTGAAACACCATGAATACAAAATTCACAATTTAAAAAAATGGGGACAGACTAATACTTCGTATCTAAAACGGTTCAAGTAGATGGTAATCATGTAGTGCAGGTAAAAGATTGTTCTGAGACCTTCTAGCTAAATGTTGCAATTCCCTGATACAGGCTATACTACAGGCAGAAGATGGTCTGAAGGAATTGGATGCTGGAATCAGCAAATTAAAGAAGCGTGGGGACAAGCTACAGATTGACCAGCCTTCCATGCAAGAGCTATCTAAGCTCCAGGTATAGTTCCCTTCCAAAGAAAGGTACATTATAATAACTACCTACTGATATTGAGGATATTTGTAAACTGCCCTTATCTTTATTGTACATGGGGCAATTTACAAAAATATGTCTCAAAGCACTTCACTGTGTATAAAAGAGATTTATAATTTTCTCCATAACATCCTCCTTCTTCTTGTATTTAACACTTTTGTAGCATCACTGACCTCAATCCTGCAAACCCCTACATGCTTAACTTCCAGCTTATGTGCAGTCCCATTGGCTACTCAGGTGAACAAAGTTAAGCGTGTGCACGTTTGCTGTATATTGGCCTCTGTCCTTTCCAGAGCTCTGTGTCCTCTATTATGTTCCATCTGAATTGAATTATTTCAAAGAGATATGCATCTATTTTCTGTAACCTGTGTGTATCTCTACTGTTTCTACAGTCTTGTCAACTAAAACTTGATGAACTAATGCAGCTTGCAGGACTATATATTAAGTATTCTTCAAAATAGCTATGCAGGGGTAGCACGTTGTAGAACTCGATTAGCTCTTCACTTGCAGGATCCTTTTGGGTGGGGAGGTGAGGACAAAGACCTAGACATCAGCAGGACTAACTCAGTGAAGGTGCTTGGGAACAATGAAAGGGTAATATAACTGTCACTTAGAATGAGGTGATAGTAAATATGACAAGCAGGGAAACAGCTAAACTTTAGAGGGGACCTGGAGATTTATTAGCTCAACAAAACAGCCATATAGTCACAAAACAAAAGACAGACTTTAATTGCTCATGTCCATGTTCACTGAGATCTAGTTAGAGCCTGCGGTTCCTTAGCCTTCAGGAAGGTGAGAAATCAGTCTTTCCTCCAATCATCCTGCCTGTTTACCTATGAATTACCTACTTTGACTTTTCTCTTTTATAGGAGCCTCTCCCAGCATGCATCTCTGCTAGCTCTCCCTTTAACTCTGGAGACCCATCTGCAGCCATAGGGTAGTCATTTTGCCTCTCAGCACTTCAGACTGGAACTCTTTCTTTTCTAGCTCCTCTTATAGTTGTGGAGTAGAAAGGGGTAATTTTAAATTGTTGGACACGTAGTATTTTTAAAAATAAAAAAAATAATTAGTCCAGAGAAACAATAAGCCAGCTTTTGTTAGTTGTTTCTCTTATTGCCAACTCATGGAGGTTTTCCTTGGGTTGCTTTCTTACTGAGTCATCTCTGTTGTTCTTAGCTGTCTGTGGTAGTTACATGTAAAGATGGACAGGATGAGCTGTGGAGTGGTTGCTTTTTGTGGCCCTAGGAAGGCAGGGAATAGCCATAGTGCACACACATCTTCTCCGCCAGGCAGCATTTAGTTACAGCCCTTATGCCAGTTCTGCATTGGCCAGGAAGGCGCTCTATGTAGGGAAAATTTTAGGGGTCCTTTTCTGCTGATTGTAAGGGCTTGTCTTCATATACGACGGTGCACCGCTGTAGCGCTTCAGCGAAGACGTGCCTTTTCCCGTCAACGTAGATAATCCCACCTCCCTGAAAGGCAGTAGCTATGGCAACGGGACCTCTCCCATCGACCTAGTGCTGTCCACATGGGGGGTTCAGTGGGTATGACTGTTCCTCAGGGGTGTGGATTTTTCACACCCCAAGCGACATAGCTATCCCGATATAGGTTTGTAGTGTAGACCAGGCCTAAGGCCCCTTTACACTGCTAGAGCAGTGTAAATGGGTCTTGGTATAATTGAGACTGAAGCCTAAGGTGTCTGGGTGTGTCCTTTCTCCAGTTGCTCTGCTACTTAAGCAAGGCCACTTCAGTTAACTTCATTCTTAAACACAGGGTCTCAAGAGCGGTGCAGTTCTCACCTGTTTTTCTCTTTAAACACTGTGCTGTTAATTTGCCAGTGAGTTAACTGTGTCTTCAATGTCCGTTTACGCCCTCTGCAGGTTCCCAGCTCAGATACTTAGGCCAGGACTACACTCCAGACCTATATCAATATAACTATGTCACTCAAGGGTGTGAAAAATCCACATCCCTGACCGACATAGTTATACTGACCTTCTCTGCACCCTGTGTAGATAGCGCTATATCAGCAGGAGAGCTTCTCCCGCCAACATAGCTAGCACCTCTCGGAGAGGTGGATTAACTCTCCAATAGGCGTAGTAGCATCCTCACTGAAGCACTACAGCGGCACAGTGAAGACCAGCTCTAATTATGGTAACATTGTTTGAATATAGTGAGCACATTTTCAGTGTATTGGCTTATAAGTAATGTGTTCAGTAAAAGTATGCATGAAATGAGGAACGCTGTTGTTGCTTGTGTCTCCCAAGGACATGTATGATGAACTGATGATGATCATTGGATCCAGACGCAGTGGTCTGAACCAAAATCTGGCCCTCAAGGGTCAGTATGAACGAGCTTTGCAGGACCTGGCTGACCTAATAGAAACTGGCCAAGAAAAGATGGCAGGTGACCAGAAAATTATTGTTGCTTCCAAGGAGGAAGTCCAAATGCTACTAGACAAACACAAGGTAAAAACAACATATGCATTTTTTAAAAAACTGTTTATTTGAAGGCTAAGTAAAACTCTTGTCTTGCACTCCACTAACTTCTGACCATTCTATAGCCAGCCTTCACACCTGGAGAGGCATCAGGGATTTTGATGGTGATTTACTGCTGGTTTAGGATACATTGCAGTATTTTTTAACTAAATGGTGTTGAGTGCACTATCAGTGACTAGCTTGGATTTTTTGGCAAGTACTCTTGCAGTAAGTAAATTCCATATATTATGGTAGCCACTTTCTCGCTCATCATAGTTTATTCTGACTTTGAATAACAAGTCTGATGCTTTTGTGCTGCCTAGCAAAGATGGAGAACTTGGGACTCTCTCTGGAATGCATCATTGTACTCAGTATTCTCTTATTGCTTGAAAGCAACCTATTGAACATGTTAAAGCGATTGTCAGGAATACACTGCAAACTTTAGAAAGAGAAAAATTGCTTGATTTATACACTAGTTAATGCTGTTTTCTTTAGATAAGGTTTTGGTTTGCTACTAGCTTCCACAAACACAGGAAGGTGTGGCTGCTTTGTACACCAAAACTTCTTACGTTATTAGACCCAAATTCTTCTCTGATATACATCATTGAAACCAGCTATGTTGCACAGAGTGTAAGGGCAAAATGTGTAGTTTAAAGATTAACTCTTTTTCTCCAGTGTTAATGAGATTTTGTGTGGCGATTGGTGGGGAGTGAAGCTTAGTTCATTGTATGTCTCCAGATACTTATATGGCCTCCATCACAATAGTGTCGGAGCACCTCTGAGTTTGGCAATTTTTTTATGGTGACTTAAGTCTTAACTGGTACACTCTGATCTTTTGTTTTCTGGAATCCTTTCAGGAATATTTCCAGGGTCTGGAATCTCACATGATCCTGACAGAAACGCTGTTTAGAAAGATAAGCAGTTTTGCCCTCCTGAGGGAAACCCAGTCACATACGAAACAGATGGCACAAGCCTCCGCTGTGTTAAAACAAGCTCATAAGCGAGGTGTTGAGCTGGAATACATTCTAGAGGTGAGTGGTTTCTCTGTTTTCTCCTTCTTCTGTAATGATACACTATTAGGGGTGCATCCCACCTGTACCTGCAGAGGGAGGGCAGTGTTGGTGAACCTTGGTCCCTCTTGTCATATTCCCCTATGTCAGAGTGGAGAATTATGCGCGATCTTTGATGCTCGTGTATTGTGAAGCAATGAGAGCATCAGGTTCAGCAGCCAAACCATACTGTTAGTAGTATAGCATTTTCAAAGTTAAATGGACTTGACCCGTCAAGGAGGAGAAAATGTCATCCTCCAAGCAGAAGCCAAGTCTGTGATTTGGATCACATGACTAAAGGCTGATCCTGAGTGTCTATGACCGAGGTAACTTTATATTATATATACACTGTGCATTTCCTTTAGAGCTGGAAAAATGCATTTGGAGAAATTTACATAAAGGATGTAGATAATATTTTTAAATTTAGTTGGAAATAAAAACCTAGAAGTCAAAGCAAGTATTCGCCATACACTTTTATAAATTATTCTTGTAGACCTGGACACACCTGGACGAGGACTATCAGGAACTGACCAGACAGCTGGAGGCTGTTGAAAGTAGCATTCCTAGTGTTGGTTTGGTAGAGGAGACAGAGGAAAGGCTTACAGACCGGATCACGCTTTATCAGGTCAGTGGCAGCATTGGATTTTCAAACATGATGTACTTTTTGATCATTCATCATAAATCTCTTAAGCATGGTAAAAGCTAGTAGTTTACATCTGGGATTTTCTACTAAATCCTGCATTCTTGGTCTCATTTTATGGAAAGGTCTTCTGCTTTATTCTCTCTGTCTTGACGGATGTGACTATCTTTGTTTTTCCTGATTATCTTCTAACTGGTAAGATTGTCCAACCCAGAGGAAGAGCCAGTCGCAACTAGGTTTCTGATGCTGTCACTGCTGAGTTTTAGTGGATATTTTGGATTATTCTTTCTAGACTACGTTACTGTTCACCAGCTGGAACATTAGATGCTTCCCTGTAGTTTGAAAGCTTTGGAGCTATCTTGATGCTCTTCCACAGTGGTGATTTTCATATTCTGATCTTTCCCTCTGCATTTTCTGCTCAAGAGATTTTCCCCCATACTGTGTGGTTATTCTGATGTTGTGTTTTACCTCTTAACCCTTAGAACACTGCCATATGCTCTGGACTACCTTAGAGGATGCTTGTATATGTGTCTCTAAAGTCTCCACAGCCTGAATAATGAAACCACGTTTTCTTAATGTCTCTGAAAAATGCAAATTATGCTACCAGTCAGGGTCAAAAGACACCCCCCCCCCCCCGTCTTTAATCAAAAAATTCAGATTTAGCTTCCCATTCTGCACAATTTAAGACTCTCACTTGCCCATGCTCTTTTCCTTTCACCCACTTAACTGTCCATCCTGAATTTTACTGTACTTTGCATATGACCCACATGTTCCTCTCCCCCAGTTACACAGTTTATGGCTGATAGCCCTACCTCCTTACTCCCAGTTGTGGTGATTGTCCCTCTTAATTCCACACCCCCTAGATTCTGAGTATAACACTGTTGATGACAATGAGTACAGCTAGGTGGAAAATAGCTTTCCTATCCTGGGAAAATATTTGAGATTACCAAAAATTATACTATTCTGAATCTGGACGAAAAGTTAAAATTTTGAAAATTTTCACAAATCTTCAAACCTTAAAAAATTGAAAAGTCATTTTGAATTAGAAAACCGTTTTTTTTTTTCATTTACAAAATGTATGAATTGAGTGTTTCAGCAATTTTGAATCTTTTTTCAACATTTTTTTAAGTCAAGAAGTTTGTAAAAACTGACCCTTTCCCACGAACAGTGTGTTTCTACAAATTGATATTTTTTTAATGGGAAAACATCTCAGAAAATTCCCAACCATCTCAACCAATGAGCTGTTCAGTCTTCTATTCTTTCCTGCAGCTCCATTATTTTTCCAGTCCTAACCTGCCAAGTTTATTGTGTTTCCCAAACAGTACAGGCTATTGGCTTTTGTACAGGTTAATAGGAAATCTTGAGCAGTATCTTGTTTGTTATTTTTTCTGATGCTGGGCTCAGTTTGTGTGTGTTAATAGACCAGCCACTCATTTATTTTGTTGTCTTCTGTTTCCCTGACTTCTTTCATAGTTTAGAGTAAAATAATCCAGATTACCCAGTGTGACATACCAGCATACAAACCAGACTAATGTGCAGCTGTGTCACCCTCGCCCTGCAACCTTGGGTACCTTACAATGCCTTGCTGAAGTAGCTCCCACCTGGGCCGCTCACAAACTGCCTTCCAGCATTCAAGCCACATATTAAGTGTCTGTGCCACACTTGGATTACACTTTGGCTCTCCCCAGCCTTGGCTATACTGCAGGATGACCCCAACATACATACATACAATATACACAACATTTAAGTCCATTATTCCTTAAAGGGAATAATATGCCATTTTACTGTCTCAAATAGTTATTCAGACACTTCAATTTAAACACACTGGGGTAAATAAAACAGAAAAACAAGTTTATTAACTGCAGGGAGAGATTTTAAGTGAGTACAAGTAATGAGGCATAAAACTGAGAAATAGCTACAAGTAAAATAAAGTTCAGACATTTACTAATACCTAACTTGACAAACTATATCAGGTTCAAGCAAAGTATCTCACCACATGGTTTCAGCCATTTTACTGACCAAACCCTGTAGGTCACAACCCCTCCCCCAGAGTCCAACGAATGCTTCTCTTGTCGTTTCAGGTGCAGTGAATACAGTGGGCAGGGGGAAAGAGAGAGGGGTCTCTTGGGGTGTTTCCCTCCTTTTTATAGTTTCAGTCCCTCTCTTGAAAAACAGTTGCAGCTGGGCACTAGGACACAAAGAGTCTGTGTGGAAGAATGTTCCCTGCTGGCTTTTTCTCACCTCTTTGAGCTTTCTTCATTTCCTTTCCTGCCTGATGACTCTGTTTACTGCTTAAATGCAAATTAAGCAAAGCACACATTCCTTTATTTAGGGCAGACCTGTTTGCCAACCTCAGTTTGGGAAGAGATGTGGGTTTGTGTTAATAACATCATGTAGGGAAATCTCATAACTCTACAAACAATGTTGCCACACACATTTTATCAGGACAATACTGACCAGCAAATTATGAGTTTTCAAATGATACCTTACAAGGCATACCATGTACAAAAATGATTACAGTAGTATGTAAGGTGAACACGGGGGTGTATTCTGTCATACCCAGGCTCTCCTGTGGGCAATTTTTTTTTTAATGACCACATTCTCAGATTTCCCATCTCATGCTATTTAAGTTTGAAGTTTGCTATGAAAACTGCATTGGAATTTTTCAAGTTGCTCCCTGAGAAATAAATGCTTTTGCAGGGACTGAGTGAAAATGGGAATTTTTTTTTTTTAATCCTTCACTTTTCAGAGTAAATCCTTAGGATATCACTACCAGCTTTTCAAAGAACAGATGATTTAAATGGCTCAATTTTCCATGTTTTCTTTTGACATGTCCAGGGTAGTATTGATAGGCACTCTAGCACCTGTTTATGTTAGAATTTGTCAGCATGGAAGAGAAAATAGAAGTAGTCATGGAAATTAACTCACTGCAGGTGCCATTAATAAGTATCAAAAACCCCATGTCATGTTTGGTTACAGCATAATTTTTAAATCAGAAGGCATGTGCATTTGGTGCTTGAATTTATGCAGATGTATGAGCATTTATGCAAACTTGCAATTCCAGTATTTTGTTAGCTGTTTGTTGGCAAGTAAATTAATCTCTTTCCTTCTCTCATACATCTATTATCAATCTTTAATTTCTGTATCTGAACCCATGTGCACAATTCTGTGCCCTCCGCCATTCTCTCCCTGTTGGACCTCAGGCACGTGAAAGAACATACAGTCTTAGCTTCCTGTTGTAACACCATGACCTATGGGGGTCCCATCCTCTCTTCCTTAACCTTTGCACGGCAGCATTCTTTCTCTTCCCCCCCTCCCCGTTTGGCAAGGCAACAGTTAGATCCAGGATTCTGGGGCCTGGACAGGTTAGTGACTTTTATTTTGTGCACTGGCACAGCTGAAAGTCACAGTGATGATGGAAGGAGGAGACACATAGAAGACCGGGTGGCTGAGGAGAATCACTACAGGAGATACGAGGCTTGGCAGTTGGTGTCTGAGGGTCCAATCCTGCAACACTCTAAGCACTTTTAACTTCCATTGAAGTCAAGGATGCTTAGCAGTCAGAGGATTGGGCTCTGAGTTTGATTCTGCTTTCCTCTCAGTAGTAATGTTGGCTTCTGCAGGCTTCCCTGAAATTTCAGGGATGCAAACACCACACACACCATGTTGCAAGTGTCATTTTCAGCAGAGCAACTTTATGGCATGGTAAATGATGAACAGGAGGTCCAGCCGGTGTTTGCTTGCCTGGTCTTTTTGAGCTCTAGAGTTTGAATTAAAAGAGAGTCCTTGAAACAGGGAGGGAGTTTGATAAACCAAACAAAACAGCAAAAGGAAAATGGGGCACTGAGAAGCTACCGATCAACTGTCTTTCCTGTCCTCTGTCATTACAGCGCCTGAAATCTAGCCTGACTGAATACCAGCCCAAGCTTTACCAGGTGTTGGATGATGGGAAAAGACTACTTTTTTCTATCAGCTGTTCAGCTCTAGAAAGTCAACTGAACCAGTTAGGAGAGCACTGGTTAAACAACACCAGCAAAGTGACCAAGGAACTGCACAGACTGGAGACTATACTAAAGCACTGGACAAGGTAGTGCTAATGAAACTGAGGGATTAAGTGTCTGATCCTGTGCCATTAAAATCAAGGAGAGTTATGTTTTCAAAAACTCGTAGTGTTTATTTTTAAAAAATCCCAGGAAATTAATATTAAAGTTGCACTTCCCAAACTACCTTACCTCTTCCCCCATAGAGTGCAGGCTGACGCTCTTCTTTGCATAAAAACTCTCCAGTTGTTTTATGGTACACATTTTTTATTATAATTTAATATGTACCAATACATGTTTCTGATACTAAATGGACTGATTTGTCACTATACTAATCTTTGCTTTTTCTGAGAGCACTAACTCCATTATCTGTATATACAGTGTTGTATATGGAGGTACTCAAGCTCTGTGTCTAATGACCCTGGGTTAATTGGCTGGCTAATCATCTTTCTCATCACAAACCACCATATCTCTTGGCATAATTGGCAATCTCTTAAAGAGAGACCATGATGGAAATATAGGACCCTGCCATTAAAATGATGTTCATCTAACGGAGACATTTTGTGCCATTCACATTTGGTAGAATCAGCCCAGTGAAGAGTAGGGAAAGCTTGCCTCATTATGTAGTTTGTCAAACCAGGAAAATATTAATAACTTTTGTAATTTGACTTTTATTCACTAATTATTGATCCTGGTTACCAGATCTCTGCAAGGGGAATCTGACAAAATAGGTTTCATCTGTCATCTTGCTTCTGGATTGAGGGTGGGGATTGCTCGAAAGTGGGGGAAAGTACATTTCTGTAGCTGTCTTTAACAGTTCTAATTTTAGGACATCACAATTAACCAAAACAAATTTGAGCTTGGCCCCAGTTCTCTCCTACCAACTTTCAAGACCGTATGATGTTTTTGTGGATTTTAGGAGGGGAAGGTGGTGTTCTTTGTAAAATCAGGCTTCCAGTGTAGAACCTCATTTGTTGAGAGACTACACTAGAGACAAGGTTTGGCAATGACTGTGTTTTTATCATTAACATCCCCACAGATATCAGAGTGAATCAGTTGAGCTGATTCATTGGTTACAATCGGCAATGGACCGGCTGGAGTTCTGGACTCAGCAGTCAGTGACAGTCCCTCAAGAACTTGAAATGGTGCGAGATCATCTGAATGCTTTTCTGGTAAGTCAGTTTAGGAATCTTAGGCACCTTTTCATCTCTGATTGCAAACAAATGGTCCCACTCTCATAAGGTTTAGGCATATGTCATCAGCAAAATGTTGCACGTGAAAAAATGTTCTCCTTGTCTGTGTGTGTGTGGCCGGGCTGTACACAATGCTTGCTTTTTAAAACCCCCCTCAAATGTCTGAATGTTAAACAGCACTGTTAAATACAGAATGTCTGAGCAAAGTTACTAGAAAGTGCCCTTCGTACTTTATAACACCTATGGTATGTAGGCCTTGATGGTTTTTGTTCTTGTACAAAGATTTTGTACTTTTAATTAAAACACAAAAGGAGAAATTTTAAAACATTTATATTTTCACCTAGACTAAAATGTAAGAGGCTACCAAATCCAATACATATTTTAAAAGATGTTGTTTCTTTTTGAGTAGAGGAATAAAGTTAGTTTTAGTTGGTTAATATCA
The DNA here is from genome assembly GCF_002925995.2 of Terrapene triunguis. Classification (NCBI taxonomy): domain Eukaryota; kingdom Metazoa; phylum Chordata; order Testudines; family Emydidae; genus Terrapene; species Terrapene triunguis. The sequence continues at coordinate 39,172,572 of NW_020664436.1, forward strand.
CGTATTTATCTCTGTGAAATTATGATCCTTTTACAGGAGTTTTCAAAAGAGGTTGATGCCAAATCATCCCAGAAATCTTCTGTTTTAAGCACTGGGAACCAGCTCCTTCGGCTAAAGAAAGTGGATACAGCAGCATTGCGTGCAGGACTGTCTCAGATCGACAGCCAGTGGATAGAGTTACTTACACAAATTCCAGTAGTACAAGAAAAACTGCATCAGGTAGGGGAGAAGTTTACTGCTACTACAGCCTTTGATGTTCAGAGAAATATAGTCACTGAATTAAAAGCTTTTGCATTTGAAATACACCTCTACCTCGCTATAACGCTGTCCTCGGGAGCCAAAAAATCTTACCGCATTATAGGTGAAACTGCGTTATATTGAACTTGCTTTCATCCACCGGAGTGCGCAGCCCTGCCGCCCCGGAGCACTGCTTTACCGCGTTATATCCAAATTCGTGTTATATCAGGTCGCGTTATATCAAGGTAAAGGTGTATTTAAAGTGCAATTGGGTGGCTCAATGGATCAATAACATTGCCTTTCACTTAAGTTTCAAATTGTGACCAATTCAAATTAAAATGTATTCTCCTCATCGTCTTTCTCATCACAAACCACCGTATCTCTTGGCATAATTGGCAATCTAAAGAGAGAGCATGATTCCCCTCCAACCTCCTACACTTGGGCTGGGATAGAAGTCTTTACTAATGTGCAGTGGGAGAGTTCTGTGGCAAAGCTTACACAATGTGTACCCCACCCTGTGTCTGACTCTAGTCAGTGCTAGGAGTCCTTTGCTTTCACAAACGCTAAGTGCAGCTGTAGTATTACATTTTATCTTACAAATGGAAGCAAAATGCCTGAAGTGTTTTTAAACATATATATTTTTATATTTTATTAGAACTTTATTATATGCATTTGCAAGAAACGGGGGGAGTCACTTTTACATTTTGCAGTCTAGCCTTTTAGTAGCCCGTGGTCAGAAATGTCAGGTTAGGAGGGGTTTGTTTGTTAAGTGCTGTTGCTTTTATTTATTTATTTATTTGTTTGTTTGTTTGTTTAAAATTAATTAATTAATTATGCCAAAACTGCATGGGCAGAGTTCAACTCTGGGAAAGACAAAAACAAGTATAGAAAAAGCAAATGCAGGCCTCATAGGGGGAAACTGGATGTTTGAAATAGGAAATTTTACTTTAATACTTTTCCTTTGTTAACTTCAGTACTATTGCACAGGGTATAATGGTCTCAGTGAAGAAGTTTTCTTCTATTCTTTTCATTAGTAGGTAAGGTATTATGGGTTCATGCAGGTATAATTTTCGCTATATAATGAGGAATACTGTTTGACCTGGTAATAGTGTACACACTGGAAAAAAGGCAAAAAAGTTTTAATTGCACTCACTGCATTAGATGGCTTGTCATACATGCAAAATAGTACCATATTGTAGCCTTCTGAAACTTCTCCTAATGCAGGTTATATACTTTTCTTTTTCTTAAGAAACAGAGAAGGAATCTGATAGAGAGATATAAGCTGCCATCAGGGAGAATAATTTTCTTGTCCTTTTAAAAGAAATGAAGAACTAAATTTAAGTTAAAAATGCTGCACCAAAAGCTGAAAATGACTTGTTTTTTAAAGAATCCAGTCTCCAAAATCCATTGAGAAATCAACTGCAATAGGAGGAGGGCACAGAAGTAGGAAATCATTGCAGCAGACTTGCTCATCAGCCATTAACAAATAAGGAAGAGGGTATAAGATATTGTCCAGGGACCCATGTACATCTAGTACAGGGTGTAATTAGTGTAGTTAGAGCTGATAATTGACAGGTTATTAAAATTCAGTAGTGGAATCTTCATAGGCTCATCCACATGCCTACCTAAAGTGACAGTGACAATGGAAGTAAATCCAAAACTGCTTATGGTTTACTACCAGTGACGGTTTAAAAATATTACTTAAAATATGGTTCTTTGCTTATATAGACACATTATACATTAATATGTACAATTATATATGTAATATAATATACTTCCAAAAAGAACTTATACTTTACAGTTTATAAACATCCAGAAAACCAGACCAAATGATCTGTTAAGTATGCAGAATAATGAAGACAGAGAAAGATAGAGTATGCTGAATTAGCAGAGCAAAGTGCTTTTATCCATTCTCTTGACAGTATGTCATTAATTGAAATCCTTTGCCTTTACAGCTTCAGATGGACAAGCTTCCTTCTCGTCATGCCATCACTGAACTCATGAGTTGGATTTCACTGATGGAAAATATCATTCAGGAGGATGAGGAGAATATAAAAAATGTAGTAGGACATAAAGCCATTCAGGATTATCTACAGAAGTATAAGGTAATTAAGTGGGAATGGTTGGCAAATACATGAGATTTTATTTTATCAGATTCAGCGTATGAACTAAAGCTCTGTATTGTGTAACTTCAGTACAAAGGCAAGGTGACATGAAAATAATTGAATTTTATTATGATTGAATTTTGTCCAAAGACCACAAAACATTTGGCAAATGTTGAATATTGATTTATGAATTCTTTACATAGAAAGATCACCTACCTTTTAGATAGGAAGGTAACTCTTGTTTTCTAGCACCAAACAATTCTAGACAATGGTTAAGGCCAAATAGAAAAAATTCTTTATCCAAATGAAATTTGAAAGACAGATTTTTAGAATGTAAATTCTTAACTCCAGTTCCTTTCAAATTGGTAACATTCTTACTCTGATAAATACATCTGCACATAAGCATTTTATTTTCAATGTCAGATTTTTTTTCTCTAAAAGAGCATCAATAACAAAAACAAATCGCTGCAGACATGTATTCCCTCAGGTGTATTTGCGCAAAGCATACCAGAGCCGGAGACTTTTTTTCCCCCACAATAGTACCCATTGGAGAGTGACTATAGCTTTGGATAGTCAAGCTGAACTGGTATAGGAAAATACCCATGAGTTATTGGTCATCCTCTAGGCAACAATTCCAGGAAGAGTAGCCGTCTTGATTAACAAAGCTGTCTTGCAGCCAGTGAAAGCCTTATGCTTACTCCAGAGTGTCTAACCCCAACAGCTAAATTAACAGACAAGAGATACAACATCCCATCCCAGGGATTTGAGTGTTTTTATTCTCACCCAGCACCAAACTCCCTAATTGTCATGGCCACTAATGAGAGTTGCGTCAGGGAACTTTAAGTCGATTCCAAAGGAAAAAGAGCCTAAAAGACTGGACTCGTTAGAAAGATTTATTCCAATGCCTTGCTCCAGATGTGAATAGTGAACCAATGAGCTCTATTAGCAAAATATGACTTTTTCAACTGGGAGGCAATGTCTAAATGCTCAGATAAATTGCCAGACTACTCAAAAGAGGAGTTCAGGGCTTTCATAGCAGAGGGTTGGTTGGTTGCAAAGACCTCGCCCCAGTCACAGATGCTTCCTCCATGGTGATAGCTTCTGTAATTATAATAAAAAGGGCATCATAATTATATAAATCTGGTATAGCGCCAGATATTGAACAATCTTTTGAGGACCTACTCTTTGATGGGCAATCTTTGTTTTCAGGCAAGACTGACCAGGTGTTGACTCTTTTAAAGATTGGTGTGCTTCTCTCCGCTCCCTAGGAGTTTATAGTCCAGCCATCAAGAGATGCCAATATAAGCCTCCACAGCAATATTCTCACCAGTACCATTCAGCCCTTCTGTTCTCGGAGGCAACAGACATCTTGAGGAGGAAACATAAGCCTCAGAAGAGAGGGTCATCTTTCTCCAGTTTTAACCAATCTTCTCCCCTTCAACAAGCTGTCAGGAAAGCAGTACAGCCAGCAGCGATCTTCCCATTCCTCCCCCCTCCTGCTGCTTTTGGGGAAAAATTATCTCACTTCTTCAGTGCTTAGTAGGGAATAACCTCAGATAAGTAGGTCCTGAGTGCTGGGACTGGTATATTCAATCCAGTGTCTTTCCATCCCTCCTCCACAACCTCCTTCTCTGCCCCTTTTGAGGGATCCATCTCATGAGTCTATATTCTTACAAGAAGTTCAGACTCTGCTTACTCTGAGGGCTATAGAGAAAGTTCCCCTGCAGTTTCAGGGGTGGGGTTTCTACTCCTGCTATTTCCTGATCCTCAAGTCCAAAGAACACCTGAGACCCATATTGGACCTTCGGGCTCTCAACAAGTTTATCAAGCAAGTCAGATTCTGCATGGTTACCCTAGCATCAATCGTTCCCTCCCTAGTCTGTAACAATTGGTTCACTGCCCTCAATCTTCAAGAAACGCAATGTTGCCCAGTCCCAGGAAATTCCTTAGATTATGTGACGGGGGGCCACCATTGTTGGTATACAGTACTTCCCTTTGGCATATCATCAGTGCCTCTTGTGTTCGCCAAATGCATGGTGGTGCTCACAGCCTACTTAAGAAAGAACAGAATCCATGTCTTCCCTCACCTCAATCATTGGCTGATTCGAGGGCCATCCCAGGACCAGATTCGTGGCTTCGTCAGGTTTACCATCAGTCTTTGCAGTCACCTGGAACTCACCCGGAATAGGGAAACATCAACACTTATTCCTACTCAAGACTCAAGTTCATTGAGACCCTGCATGAATCAACAATTTTAACTGCTTTTCATTCTCCAATAGAGATTTCAAATGATTCACAATGTATACATGTCCCTCAGGTCTCATCCATCCACCATGGCTTGGACTAGGTAACAAAATGGCAGATGAAATTCAATGTTGATAAATGCAAAGTAATGCACATTGGAAAACATAATCCCAACTATACATATAAAATGATGGGGTCTATATTAGCTGTTACAACTCAAGTAAGAGATCTTGGAGTCATTGTGGATAGTTCTCTGAAAACATCCACTCAGTGTGCAGCGGCAGTCAAAAAAGTGAACAGAATGTTGGGAGTCATTAAGAAAGGGATAGATAATAAGACAGAAAATATCATATTGCTTCTATATAAACCTATAGTACGCCCACATCTTGAATACTGTGTGCAGATCTGGTTGCCCCATCTCAAAAAATATATATGGGAATTGGAAAGGGTTCAGAAAAGAGCAACAACAATGATTAGGGGTATGGAACAGCTTCCTTATGAGGAGGGAGTAATAAGATTGGGACTTTTCATCTTGGAGAAGAGACGACTGAGGTGGGGATATGATAGAGGGTCTATAAAATCGTGAGTGATGTGGAGAAAGTAAATAAGGAAGTGTTATTTACTCCTTCTCATAACACAAAAACTGGGGGTTACCAAATGAAATTAATAGGCAACAGGTTAAAACAAACAAAAGGAAGTATTACTTCACACAACACACAATAATCTGTGGAACTCTTTGCCAGAGAATGTTGTGAAGGCCAAGACTGTAACAGGCTTCAAAAAAGAGCTAGATGGGTCCATCAGTGGCTATTAGCCAAGATGGGCAGGGATGCAAAACCATGAAGTGTCCCTAGCTTCTGTTTGTCAGAAGCTGGGAATGGACGACAAGGGATGGATCACTTGATGATTACCTGTTCTGTTCATTCCCTGCGAAGCACCTGCCATTGGTCACTGCCAGAAGGCAGGATACTGGGCTAGATGGACCATTAGTCTGGCCCAGTTTGGCCATTCTTATATTCTTATGGACTCATTTGAGGTTGCTAGCCCACGTAGCCTCTTGTACCTATGCAACCAAGTGTGTAAGACTGTATCTTCATATGCTTCAGGCGTGGCTGAAATTGGTCTATTATCAAGTAAGCACCATTTTGACAAGTTCGTCCAGCTCCCACCTGCAATGTTGCATGCCCTATGGCAGTGGATAAACCAGGACAACATATGTACAAGCATTCCCTTTTCTCACCCCCCCCCAGCCCCACCCCAGCTGCAACAGTTGTAACAGATGCCTCTTTGATAGGTTGGGGAGCTCACCTAGAAGGGTCATGGACACAAGCACTCTGGATGGAGCACGAGTCTGGTCTTTATCAATGTCCTCAAGCTCTGGGCAAGTCACAGAGTTTACTGAGCTTTCCTTCCCTGCATTAAGGGCTTGTTGTTCCAAATTTTGGCCAACAGCACAACGGCAATGTACTATTTAAACAAGCAGGGAGGGGCTCACATTAGCCAGCTTTGCTAAGAGGCAATGAGCTTTTGGGAGTTTTGCATCACAGAGGATATCACTCCTGTGTCTACATACCTACTGGGCACCCAGAACCAGTTGGCCAACTTCCTCAGCAGTAGATTTTCCCACAACCATGAGTGGTGTCTCAAAACCAGGATGCTGAGGTCCATCCTTTGGGCGTTGGACATTCCTTCAGTCAACCTACAAAAGACAACAAGAAGTATCAGCAATTTTGCTTTGGGGCAAGTTAAAGTCTGGGCTTACTAAACGATGCTTTGATATTGGACTGGAGACCGGGGCTAATGTATGCATTTCCCCCAATCCCTCTGATGCCACATGTCATTCACAAACTGAAACAAGATCACATCATGTTAATACTCACAGCACTGGCCTGGCCAAGGCAGTGCTTGTTCTCAGACCTTCACGGTCTCTCTGTTCAATCTCTTCACCATCTGCCTCACCTCCCAGACAGACTGTCGCAGCATCACAGTCAAATGCTACAAATGCAGCCTCCATCTCATGGCATGGCTTGTGAGTGGCTAGGCCAGTATAGGGCATGCGATTCAAGAGATTTTACTCAACAATAGGAAGCAATCAACAAGTTCAACTTACCTGGTTAAGTGGAAAAAAATTTCCATCTGGTCCACTAATCGTGGAATACAGCCTTCAAAAGTGAGGATCCAAGACATTGCAGAGTATCTTCTGCATTTGAGATCCTATTTCTATGAGTTCTGAGGGTACACCTTGTAGCTATCTCTGCTATTAACCTTCCTGTCCAAGGAGCCTTGCTATTCTCCAACCCCATGATTATTGAATTTCGAAGATGGACCTCAGCACACTGGTTGGAGAGACCATTCGTGGTAATGGGAAAATCTTCTGCTGAGTAAGTCATCCGAAGATGTGGCACATCTTTTCCCACCTATTTAAGGACATGGTACTTCCTTGGGACCTCAACCTTAGCAGCTTCTTATGGGCTTTGAGCCCCTGACAATCTTCTCTTTACCTCACTTAAGCCAAAAGATCGCTTTCCCATAACTGTTACGTTGGCCAGGAGAGCATCTGAACTAGAAGCTTTGACGACGGCCCCTCCTTATACCGTATTTTTCAAAGACAAGGTAGCCCTGCAGCCCAAAGTTGTTAATTAAAGTAGTGTCAGCTTTTCATTTAAATCAGACAATGCATCTCCTGGTTTTCCTCCTGAAACCACATTCTGATCTATGTACCTTAGATGTCTGGAGGGCACTGGCCTTCTGTCTGGACAGGACCAAGCCTTTCAGTCTCCCATCTTTTTGTCTCCAGTGCTGATTGCATGAAAAGTCAAACAGTGTCAGCGCAGATGATCTCTACATGGATTACCTCCTGCATTACAACAGCCTACAGGGTAGCCAGTACTCCTGTGCAAAGATTCTCTGCCTTTCAACAAGGGTCCAGGCTACATCTGTCACCTTCCTGAAGATGTTTCTATACTGGACATTTGTAGGGCCGCCACTTGGACCTCAGTATGTACGTTCATTCATTATGCCATCACCACTTCATCCAAATTTGATGTGAACTTCACAAATATGTGTTGCAATCATTATTTAAATAGATTCAGTAGCCCCCCACTTACGGTACTGCTTGTGAGTTGCCTCAGTAGAATACACATTTGCAACCTCTGGAAGAAGAAAAATGGTTACTTACCTGTTCTGTAATTGTTGTTCTTGGAGATGTGGGTGCAGACGTGTATTCCACAACCCATCCTCTGCCCTTCTCCATCAGAATCTTATGGCATCTTCCCCGGTGCAAAGGAACTGAAGGGTGGGGGAGGGACCGCCCTTATATACTCTCAGGAGGGTCCAGGAGGTGGTATAGGGCACATGCACAAAATCTCCAGTTCTGGTACTCCTGGCACAAACACACCTTAGTGGAATGCACATTTGCACCCATATCTTGAAGAACAACACTTACAGAACAGGTAAATAATCATTTTTTGAAAATATACTTTCCAGAAGTTAGTACATACAGTTTTAAGGACTGATATTTTTACATTCATTTTTTGGTAGTTTATTGTCTGGATATTTTACATCTTGGTTTATTGCTAGATCATAAACCAGAAATGCTATTTTCCATGCTAACTCTCCAGGAATAAGCATGAAAAGTGATGATGGATCCTCCTCTTCTCCCCTCTCTTTTTTTGCCAGGGATTTAAAATTGATGTAAATTGCAAACAGTTGACAGTAGACTTTGTGAACCAGTCCGTACTACAGATTAGCAGCCAGGATGTGGAAAGTAAACGCAGTGACAAGACTGATTTTGCAGAACAGCTTGGAGCAATGAACAGACGTTGGCAGATCCTCCAGAGCCTGATAACAGAAAAGGTAAGAAAAAGGCCAACTGCTTTTAAGTGTGCATTTAAAAATAGATGCAACTCATTGAGGAGTAGACATACTAAAAGTAATTTAGCATGTCCTGAGTAATATGAACACCACCTTTGGCTAAACCAAACATCTAGTGTCAACATAATTGCTTCAGTGTTCTCAGAGACTTGTCATCTTCTTTCCGATAGTAGTTTTACATTTATCTTAATGCATTTCCTAATTATTTCAAATGCTCCTGCACACTTATGACCGTGGTGTTCAGATTGAAACAAAGAGTGAATGAATGCTTTCTGTTTCTCCAATGTTTATTAGTTAAAGTGCTCAGAAGATTGATGCTGTCTTAATCTGTCACTTGTGGCAGGTTGAGCTTAAAATTGGGCATTAGCAGATTTTTCGTGCTTGTGAAGTCAAACAACTAGCAAATTCTGCTAATCTGTCAAAGAACACACGTATAGTTATATTTTTGTTTGTTTGTTTGTTTTATAATAGAATAGCACAGAAGGTCCCAATAAAGATCAGGAATCCATTGTGCCAGGCACTCTACAAACATAAAATAGAAAAGTGAATAACCTACAATCTTATTTCAAGTAAAATATAAATGTGCATAATGAGTGGCGGTTCTCACTAACCACAAATGCATAGCAGTAAATTACATTGAAATAATTTTGGCCTGGAATTCTTCTTCACTGTAAATGATCTTTCACTCCATCACCATTCACCTGAAGAGCATTCCACTCCATGTAAACTTTTATGTGGAAAGCTCCTTCCATCTTGTCACAAATTTGGGGTATCGTGAGCTAGATCACTAGAGAAACTCCTCAGTGAAATACTTCTTTGAGTTGTTTCTTTGCTGTTTAATCCTTAATAAATCGAGAATGAATAAAATCGAGTTTGACTGAATACTCTGTTCTAAATTTTGAATGCAGGAATACACTGAATTCTGAGGAAAGCACAAATCAGCATTCATCTGCACTGAATTATTTAATTTTCTTGGCAGAGAAGCTGTTTCATTTAGGATAAATACATATGTATTTCTTTACAGATCCAGCTGTTGGAAAGCCTGCTGGAATCCTGGACAGAATATGAAAACAATGTGCAGTGCCTGAAAACTTGGTTTGATACCCAAGAGAAGAGATTGAAGAAACAACAGAGAATTGGAGATCAGGCTTCAGTCCAGAATACCATGAAAGACTGTCAGGTAACATTTTCTTGAAAACCGCGGGTTATCTTTCCTGCATGTAGAAACAGCACCTAACAAACATGGGGTGAAATCTTGGCTCCATTGAAATCAATGATGAAACTCCCCTGGAGTTCAGTGGGGTGAAGATTTCGCCACTAAAGTGCAACGTGTAAAGGAGTAATAGTGTGCTGAACGTACCTAAATACATACACTTATGTGAATACTAACTTAATAATTGTAATAGTAATAATGAAGCAGGGCCATGCCCAGGTATGCTGAATTTCTATGAGTTAAAGGGATACATTCTGTTTTCTGGGCAGCCACTTTTCTGGATTTCACTGTTATGAACATTGCGCTTGACTGCTTAAAAAGTTTACTTCCCCTCCTTCAGATGCCCTCCCTTCCTTGGACATGCTGGGGAAAATGTGCTTTAAAACAAATTTGGCCTATATACTCCTTCCCTATGGAAAATGCACAAAGAAACCAAATTAATTCAGATTTTCCGGACCACTAAGGCCATTTTGTGTCACATAAGCAACTCAAAGGGCCTTAAATCAGCCAGAGACAGCTAGTGGAAAACTCCCCCTGTGCCGAGGAACTCTCTGCTGATGGACAGCTGGTGAAGATGGCTCTGCCTGAATCATCTGCCCCCCACCCTTGCCCCTCCTGTAAGAGGGAGGAGGAGACGAGGCATGGCATGGATGGAACCTTCCACTGGCCTTAAGTCACTGAGCCTGTGCAGCCCCAACGTGCTCCAGGGCCTAGTGGCCCTGAATCAGGGAACCACAATCAGCTCTCTAGTCCAATAGGGACAGCATGATATTGGGAATTTTAAAAGTGAAGGAATGTCTTGCTTCTTTTCAGATCAGGGAAAATAGAGTAGGAGCCTCTAGAGAAATCAGCTTGGATATGGACTTCCAAGCCAGAGCATCAGTATGGTATCAGGGCTCAGATCCCTCCAGACTGATTTAATCTGCTAGACAACAAACAGGAATTACCTATTTGAAATGGTGAAAAATTCAAAGCTCTAGGCCAGCTATATCCCCATGAGCATGGAGAGTCTGTAATGCTCAAAGTTATGGTCCTGTTAAGAGGAATAGGGGAATTTTCACCTATTGGTGCTATTCATTTCTTTCTTCCCAAGCTTTCCATCAACACGGTATTATGACGCTATATTAGTTAAGTCACCAGGTAAATCGTCATAATCAGAAGGGCTTGAAATTTTTTTTCACATGAAAACTGAGATCCTAGAAAGTACAATAAACTATTGCCAGGATTCACAAATTTAGTAACTCCATCTGTGTTTCTGTAAATGCAGAGGGCTGGTATGTTTGGCAGTGTCAGAAGTTACCATTTTAAAGTTCTCTCCCGTGAACTTCAAATTGAATCCAACTTGTGGCTTCAGTACAAATGACTTTATTATTTCAGTACAATAAAGCAAATAACCCAAACAATGAAGCCACCATGCATAATTAGCACAACTTGACATAGTTGGCAGATTCTGCTTGGCAGAGGTCCAAAGCTTGATCCGATTTATTACACTTGTGGTTCCTTTGGGTCAGGGATGTCAACAAATTCACAGCTGTGTGAATGGCAAGACTTTGATCATTAGAAAAACAAATTGTTTAAAAAATAACTATACTAGGGTGTCAAACATTGTCAGGTATTCAGTTAAACTAACACAAAAGCTACAGTTTATGTATTAACAGGTACTGAGACTGATCCAGTATCACTTAAATAGTTAAGGGCAGCCTTTATTTTTTTCATCATAGATCAGAAACATAAATGACTCTTTAACTGAGTTATCAGATTGAAAGGATAGACATCTCAGTTTCCTCTGTAAATATTTCTGGCTCCCTGTGTATTTTTGGCGTTTGATGCTTTGCCAGTTTAAATCACATCCACCTTTTTTTTTTTTTTTTTTTGGAACAACCACATACAGACTTAAATAATACATTTTAACATTAAAATCAATTAGATTGGTTAAAAATGTCAGATTTAATTGGCACAGCTAAAAAGTGAACAATTGGCTGTTTTGGTGTCAGATGTTATGAAAATTATGCAAGTATTATTCCAAGCTTATGCTCTGGAGATGGACCAAGGAGTCCAGGTTTTTATTTTCTGAAACCTCATTGATTCCAAAACGCAAACTTGGTTTGGAAACAAGCTCCATTTTATTTAAACCACCAAAACTAAGAAGTGGTGAGAGTACAATAAATGTTCTGGTTTGGGTACTTCCCAATTTATATGCCATTGTCCATGAGAATGAGGGGGAAATATGTAGAAATACTGAAATTCAATAAAGAAAAATATGCCAAATGCTTTGACTATCAACTAGTTTCTACATTTTAGTTGCTAAAACAGATACCATGAGCTCAGAAAATAAAGAGCATAAGAGAAACGGAAAGGATTATAACAAAGTTAAAAATAATAGAAACATGGAACAGAATACATGAAATGGATAAGAATAAACAATAGACTGAAATTCATCATACTTGTAAAACTTAGAATGTGCTTATGTCTGTGTATGCTATAGATTGAGGCCCAAATTCTGCCCATGCAATCCTACTGATATTATGGCTTTTCAAGGGTGTAACTTGGGTAGGGTTTGGTCCTTAATACTCACTTGCTACCTGATGAATATTAATGAGTATCTACAGTTTTTGTCTGATTCATCTCTCAGAAAGGAGTAGCTTTCGGGGTATAGAGGAGGTGGGGAGTGCAGACTCAGATACCTCAGGATCAATGTGCAACCCAGAGGGCAGACCTACAGATCCCAGGCCATGACCTGGCAGCGTGGATCCCTTTACACTACCTCCAAACAGGATAGGCATAGATGAGTAATTACTGCTCCAGCAAGCTGTTAGGGATTTCCACTTAGAAGTGCCCCAGTTATCCAAGGGAGCACGCCATGGAGCGCATTTGTTTTCTGGGTTCTTCCACCCTCCATCCAAGTTTGTCACTCCAAAACTGCTGGAGCCTTGGAGAAGTTGAGAAGTGTGGGGTCTCTGCAGGCAGAGCAGCTCATGCAGCAGAGCTGCTGTGCTCCATTTCTTAATAATGGGTCCATGTTGAGATTACTAAATCCAAATGCCAATGACCAATTAAAAGGTATGTGAAATGAATGAACTAAGAAACAAGGAAATGCTTCTCTTTTGATAATGAATAGAGCAGTTTCCTGTAGATCCATGTATCTCCTAACTATTGTTTTTAATTATTTTGGACCCGTATATGAGAGCAAGACATTCTGCATTGTAGTAATGTAAATAGAATCATGCACACTCAGCATTAACATTGTTTTTTTTCTTTAAAGTAAATATGGGAAATAGAAAATATGCCATAGAAATTGTTGATGGATTTTTATTGTTAAGGGAATAATAAGCATACCACTGTGCTCTTCCCATTCTTATAATTGCAGAAGTTGAGGGTTTGCAGAGAGTTTTTGTATCTGGAAGCATTATCGATCTAAACCCAATACATGAATGCTTGTTTCTTTCAGGAGTTGGAAGAGTTGATTAAAGCAAAGGAAAAAGAAGTCGAGAAAATAGAACAGAGTGGCCTTTCCTTGGTCCGGAATAAGAAGGAAGAAGTCTCTACCGTTGTCATGAGTACCCTGCAAGAACTTAACCATTCCTGGGCCAATTTGGACCATATGGTGAGAGAACGTGGTTCTGTTAATCAAGAGGCAAACTGTGCCTGGTATCCCTATGAGTGGCCCGTACCAGAAAGCAACAGGTGGATTTCTTCTGAGTGGGAGGGAAGGGAGTAGATAGTCCAGGAGACTGGGCAGTGAGTCTGTACCTACCTTCATGTGATTACACATGTAAAATGGGTATAAAAATTCCTATTTCACAGGGGTATTGCATTCTTATTTATTAAAGTTTTCACAGTGCTTTCAGATTTCACATGAAATGCGCTGTATTAATTACAAGGACAGCCTTTTAAAGTACACACATTACAAGTACAGTCTATGCAGTACTGCCCCTAAGCCTATAAATAAACCTACAGCCACAGGTCGAATTAGGGGGGAAATGGCAGGGGTGCTGGAACTAGGGGTGCTGGGGTTGCGGCAGCACCCCCTGGCTTGAAGTGGCTTCCATCACATACAGGGTTTGGAACTTGGTTCAATGGCTCTCAGCATCCCTGCTTCCAAGCTCCACCCACGAAAGTAATCTCCACCCATAGGAGTTTCCAAAATCAGACGCTGCTCCCATTAGATTGTGGAGAGGATCAAAATAAAAAAATGCTGCTCTCGGAGCTCCACTGGGCTCCTTTAATTTGACTCTCCCTGCATGGGGCATGACTCTGCTGTTGGTTCTGCTCCTTGGGCTAGGCTGCTTCTTGATTGGTGAGGGAGGAGGGTGGCAGAACTTTACAACGCAACTCACTTTTGGCACCAAATGAGACACCATTTACAGTAACTCATGCAAGTCGGTCCCTTTTCTTTAATGAAGAATAAAATCATTCAAATGTCAGCATTATTATCTATCATCAGTAGGCTTCTGAGTTACAGCCTCACTAGGGCCTGGTCTACACTAGGCTTTTATGTCGACTTTAGCGCCGTTATATCGAATTAACCCTGCACCCGTCCACACCAGGAAGCCATTTAGTTCGACATAAAGCTCTCTTTAAATCGATTTCTGTAATCCTCCCCAACGAGAGGAGTAGCGCTAAATTCGACATGGCCATATCGAATTAGGCTAGGTGTGGATGGAAATCGACGGTAATAGCTCCGGGAGCTATCCCACAGTGCACCACTCTGTTGACGCTCTGGACAGCAGTCCGAGCTCGGATGCTCTGACCAGCCACACCCCCGGGAAAATTTGAATTCATTTTCATTTTCCTGTCTGGGCAGTTTGAATCTCAGTTCCTCTTTGGACATCGAGGGGAGCTCAGCAGCAGTGGCAACTATGCAGAGCTCTCCAGCAGAGATGGCCGTGCAATCCAATAGAAAGAGGGCCCCAGCATGGACTGATCGGGAAGTCTTGGATCTCATCGCAGTGTGGGGCGATGAGTCCGTGCTTTCAGAGCTGCGCTCCAAAAGAAGGAATGCTAAGATCTACGAGAAGATCTCCAAAGCCATGGCAGAGAGAGGCTACAGCCGGGATGCAACGCAGTGCCGCGTGAAAATCAAGGAGCTGAGACAAGGCTACCAAAAAACCAAAGAGGCTAACGGACGCTCCGGATCCCAGCCCCACACATCCCGTTTCTACGAGGCACTGCATTCCATCCTGGGAGCGGCCGCCACCACTACCCCACCCCTGACCGTGGACTCCGAGGATGGGATCATGTCGGACATGACAGCGGACGGGGAAGAGGAGGAAGGAGATGAGGAGGACGAGGCAGTCGACAGCGCTGGCACCGCTGATTTCCCCGACAGCCAGGAGCTCTTCATCACCCTTACCGAGATCCCGTACCAACCGTCCCCATCCCTTACCCCGGACACAGAATCAGGGGACGGATCAAGCAGTAAGTGCTGTAAACATGTAAACATTTATTTAAAACAGAACGGTAATATTTATACTATTAACAATGTATATTTATAAAAGTGCTGTAAACTAGTAAAAAAATAATCAGGTACAAAACAGGAATATTTACAAAGGTAACAAATGGGTTTTGCATGATTTCTCTGTCTTAGGCTCTTCTCAATTTAGTCCCAAGTATTTTAAAAAAATTTCACAATGTCCGTTACTACATGATTCCCAGGCCCAAGACGCTCCACTCCAAAGTCCCAGTGCACCTACGCGAAAATCCGGTCAATGTGGCCGGGGATCGACGAGAAATCCTCGTAGGAGAACTCCTCGTAGGTCTCGTGGAGGTAGAGCTCAAGCCTGTTGATCAGGTTCCGGGGTAGGGCGATCTTAGTGGGCCCTCCGTGGTAGCAGACATGTCCCCTCCATGCCACAATCAGGTACTCGGGGATCATGGCCCGACATAGCATGGCGGCATACGGCCCCGGTTTCTGCATGCTTTCCCGCAGCATGCGTTCTCTCTGGGTGTCCGGGATCCTCAGGAGGGTGATGTCGCTCATGACGCCCTGCTTTGAATTAGGGAGGGGACTGTTAGTATTGGGACTGCTTTACAGCCACGCGGTGGAGGGAGAGGGGCAGCATACAGGGATCTTTCCCTGGGACAGCCGCGAGGGGGTGGGACAGGGGCAGAGTTGATGCTGTCCTGATTGCTGGCAGCAGAGACTGGCATTGCTTTCAATGTGAAAGGAGGCCAGTGCTACAGCTGGAGTTTTAAGCAGCCACAAGTCTGCGGCTTACCATTATTGCCCGCTCCAGAAGTTCAGGTCTCCAGCCACAGTTCTCTGAACACTCCAAGACCTCCGCAAGTCCACAGGCACTGAAGGCGACGGCCGAAAATTCGACCTTGTCCTGAGTGCGCATGTGAGAGGTTCAGTGCATGGTCTTGTTCACAGAGAAAGACTAGGTTCTTTGTATACAATTTCATTTATCTGTCTCAGGAATTCACTCCCTTTTTAAAATTCACACAGACACATCTGCGACTGTCTCCCAACCCAGCCTGTCAGCACACTCCCAGAGGCTAGCGCAGATTAGGCGGAGGAAGAAGAAGACGCGTGAAGACATGTTCACAGAACTAATGGGCTGCTCCCGAGCCCAGGCAGCCCAGCAGACACAGTGGAGGGAGAACTTGTCACAAATGCACCGAGCAGTCATGGAACGGGAGGAGAGGTGGCGTCAGGAGGACCAACAGGCTACTGAAAAGCTGCTTGGACTAATGAGGGAGCAAACGGACACGCTCCGGCGCCTTGTGGATGTTCTGCAAGACCGGAGGCAGGAGGACAGAGCCCCGCTGCAGTCTATCTGTAACCGCCCTCACCCGCCACCAAGTCCCACACCACCCTCACCCAAAGTCCAAAGAAGGAGGGGCGGCAAGGGCCGTTAAAACTTTCAATCAACCCCTGCAGACTGCTCTAGCAGTAGAAGGCTGACATTCCCCAAAATTTCATAAGTCCTTTCCTACCCACCTCACACAAGCCCCCGTCCAAGTTTCACCCCCCACGTTTCATGTCTGGTTCGCAATAAAATGTTTGTTTCTGTTCATTACTGTTTCGGTCAGGTTCTTTTGAGGGAGAGTCTGTCTGGAGGGGGGGAAGGGGCTTGGTAATTGGACAGGACAGTCACCTTTAGCAGGCTACAGAGGCGGGGTCAGGTCCAGCATCAGGACACATACACAGTGCAGTCACTGGTTACCCTGGTCAGTCTGGGAGGTGCTTTTCATGTTTTGGGGGGGGGGGGTTGCTCTGTGACTTTGTGGCGGGGGAGGGCAGTTACAGATCTTATGCAGCGGTCCTTATCCTGGCTCACAGATCCACGCAGCAGGGGATCTGTAACCCTACCCCCCCTGCCAGAAAGTCACATAGCCGACACATACACACAGTCCCCCCCAGGAGTGCTGGCAGGCTCCATTGAAATAACCAGTCCACCAGTGCGGAGCCTGTCATTCCGGGAGTTTAGAAGTATCATTTGCATCAGAACACTGAACCCGCCCCCCCGCCACAGTCTGCGTCCCCGGTTTAAAATATTCCCGCGAAAACAGCAATACAGACAACGGTGTTCATTAAAAAATCGAAATGATTTTATTTTTTGGGAAGGGGAAGGGGGTGAAGGTTGTATGTAACTGGAGAGGATAGTCAAAATGAACTGGGTAAAGAAACGGGGGCAGGTTCAGCTTTTCTGTCCACAAACTGAAAAGTCACTGGTTGCCCTGCTCACTCAGGAACCTAGCTTTCAAAGCCTCCCGGATGCACAGGGCGTCCCGCTGGGATCTTCTAATGGCCCGGCTGTCTGGCTGGACGTAATCAGCAGCCAGGCTATTTGCCTCTAGCTCCCACCCCGCCATAAAGGTCTCCCCCTTGCTCTCACACAGGTTGTGGAGCACACAGCAAGCTGCAATAACGATGGGGATATTGGTTTCGCTGAGATCACAGCGAGTGAGTAAGCTTCTCCATCTCCCTTTGAGACGGCCAAAAGCACACTCCACCACCATTCTGCACTTGCTCAGACGGTAGTTGAACAGTTCTTTTTCTGTGTCCAGGGCGCCAGTATAGGGCTTCATGAGCCAGGGCATTAGCGGGTAGGCTGGGTCCCCGAGGATGACTGTAGGCATCTCCACATCCCCAAGAGTTATTTTGTGGTCTGGGAAGTAAATACCTTCCTGCAGCCGTCTAAACAGACCAGAGTTCCTGAACACGCGAGCGTCATGAACCTTGCCCGGCCATCCGACGTAGATGTTTGTAAACCGTCCCCGATGGTCCACCAGTGCTTGCAGCACCATTGAAAAGTAGCCCTTTCTATTGATGTACTGGCTGGCCTGGTGGTCCGGTCCCAGGATAGGGATGTGAGTCCCATCTATAGCCCCACCGCAGTTTGGGAATCCCATCGCGGCAAAGCCATCTATGATGACCTGCGCGTTTCCCAGGGTCACTACCTTTGGGAGCAGTACCTTGACGATTGCCTTGGCTACTTGCATGACAATAACCCCCACGGTAGATTTGCCCACACCAAAGTGGTTCGCGACTGACCGGTAGCTGTCCGGCGTTGCAAGCTTCCAGAGGGCTATGGCCACTCGCTTCTGGACAGTCAGGGCTGCTCGCATGCGGGTGTCCTTGCGCTTCAGGGCAGGGGACAGCAACTCACAAAGTTCGAGGAAAGTCCCCTTCCGCATGCGAAAGTTTCGCAGCCACTGGGATTCATCCCAGACCTGAAGCACTATACGGTCCCACCAGTCCGTGCTTGTTTCCCGGGCCCAGAATCGCCGTTCAACAAAATCCACATGCCCCATTGCCAACGTCATGTCCTGGGCGCTGGGGCTCGTGGTTTCTGACAGCTCTGTGCCACTCTCCGACTTCAGGCTCTCACGGCGGTGCCGTAGCCTCCTCGCCCGATTTCTCTGCATCTGCCTCAGGGAAAGGTGTATGATAAGCTGCGAGGTGTTGAGAACGGCCACAAGTGCAGCGATGGTCGCAGCGTGATCCATGATCGCAGTGCTGTGGCGTCCGCGCTGTCACTGACCAGAAAAGTGCGCGAACTGATTTCCCGCCGGCGCTTTCATGGAGGGAGGGAGGGCGTTAGTGACGGACGGATGACGACAAATTTTTTTTACCCAGAAGGCATTGGCGGCTCGACCCAGAATTCCGATGGGCAGCGGGGACTGCGGGAACTGTGGGATAGCTGCCCACAGTGCACCGCTTCCAATATCGACGCTCGCCCCGTTAGTGTGGACTCACAAAGTCGAATTACTGTCCTTAGTGTGTCCTTAGTGTGGACACACACGTTCGACTTTGCAATATCGATTCCACATATTCGATTTAAGTAAAATCGAATTACCCTCGTAGTGTAGACATACCCTAGGATTCAGGGGGCAGTTCACAAGTCTCAGATATACTGTTCCAGGCTCTCTGCAGACAACACTGCAACGGTTACACTCAGTTCGTGGATCTGAGATTTTTTTTCTCACCCATAACTACTAGAAACTTGTCTTTTTAAAAAAAATGAAAGCTGAGATTCTAGAGAACAAGGCAGGAGCTTCAAAGACGTTCTAGTACCTCACCCTGCTGTGAACTGGCCCATGAAAAAGCCTGATCAACAGCTGTGAAAAATAGTTTTTCTCATAGTCACTATGTGTGCTATCAATAATGACAAACCATGTGATTTAAGGGCTAAGTACTGAACATCAGACCCCCTTTAAGGTGTCATATGTTGTGCAGCCAAAGATTGAGACACCCAAAGTCACTAATCACATCTGAAAATCTTGGCCAGAATTGTTATGTGACCAAGCACATTTCTTGTTAAGCATGACTGTAGAACAAATACCAACTGAGCCTGGAGTGCTTAACCTTTTTTTTAAATTCAAGATCAAATGAAGGGAATTAATTTAAGCAAATAGCAAATGCGTCTCACACATTCCATATTGATTGATTGTTTTTTTTCTCCCAGGTCGGCCAGCTGAAGATATTGTTGCAGTCTGTGCTTGATCAGTGGAGCATTCACAAAGTGGCTTATGAAGAACTGAATAGTTACCTGATGGAAGCTAGATATTCTTTGTCTCGCTTTCATCTCCTCACAGGTTCCTTGGAAGCAGTGAGAGTCCAAGTCGATAACCTTCAGGTGACTAATGAGTACTGAACCTCCTGACTTCTTAAGAAAAGATTTAAAGATAAATTCTGCCCTCAGTACTGCACAGATGTAGCTGACTGCAGAATCTGGCCCTTAAAATATGGAATCTTAGATACGCTGCCAAGCCACAACATTTGATGTTAACAAATGTCCTTATACACGTTTCTAGAAGAGCTGGTCCTGAAATTTTTTTAAAAAGTAATTTTTTGTGAAATTGCTTTTTTAATCAAAATATTTTTTCACTAAATTTTCTAACCATCTCTAGTTGTTAGAAATATATGAAGATTAATAGAATTTTTAAAATCCAATTTACTTGTCTTTATTCATGCACTGATAACTTTTGCATTTCTCCATCCCTGAACAATTAAAGTCAGTTTCACTTGTTTATCATAAGTTCTTCAAGTGTTTGCACGTGTCCATTTCACTGTTAGGGAGTGTGGGCCTTGTGCTCAGTTGTCGGAGAGCTCTTTCCCTTAGCAGTATCCCTCAGGGGGGCTCGAGCGACTCTGTCTCCATAGGCTACTGCATGCTAGTATAAGAGGGTAGAGCCGCCCCCAACCCTCCTCAGTCCCTTCTTACCCCCAGTGGCGGTTGTCGGAACAATCTCAGACTTGTTGTCATAAGCCTCCTCCCTCTTTTGTATCTCTACTTCGTTATTGTTAGGAAGTAGTTAGTTAGTTAAGTTTTAGTGATAGATTTTTTTTGTCTTAGGTCTTTTTGGACTAGTTTTCATCTGCCGGTACTGAGATCAGTACCAAAATGGTGCTGCACTCACCAGGTTTTAAATCCTGCTGCGCTTGTGCTAAATCTATGCTGGTCATAACCCACCCCCGGCCTGTTCGAAATATTCAGGAGAATCCCACATAAGTGACAATTGTCACGTTTCTAAGGAATTTAAGCCCCACTTAAAGAAAGCTAAAGTGGCAAGGCTCAAATATTTGCTCATGGAGGCAGCACTTCATCCCCCATCAGACTCGTCTCACTCGAAGAGCGCCCCAAGTACATTGGCCTAGGTTTGGAGCAGACCAGAGGTGTCAGCAGCTCCTCAGTCTCATTCACGATACCAAAGAAAAGGCCTAGACCCTGCTCAGGCTCAGTACCTTGCTCAGGCATGTTGGGGCCGAAGCCTAATAGAGGAAGAGACTCTAAGAGACATTCAGGGAAGAGTCTCTCACTGGAGCACTCTACAGCTAAAAAAAACGGATCGCCACCTCCAGAGCCTGTGCCAGGTCCATCCAGGGCATCCCCGAAAGATCTCTTTGGCAGAGCCATCACTCATTGCTGCTCCCAACCACCCCAAAGACATATGCAGCCACAGGGGCCTGCTTAGCTTCTCAGTACTGGTATCTCCAGCAGTGCAAGAAAGTTTGCTGTTAGTACCGATGCCTGCAGCACCTACTTCTCTGTGTCAGGAACTCGCCGTACCACTACTTCCCAAGCTTCCCCAAAGGGCAGTGCCATCGAAGGGCAAGCTTCCAATGATATCCCCGGTACCACCATCCCTGGGCTCAGGCTTCCTATTCCCAGTCCCAACTTGTTCTTCTCCCCCTAGGTTGGATGTTTGATTCTTCCTCTTTAGACTCAGAGGTACATTTGTCTGTGTCGCATCAGAGACAGAGGGCATACCCTCCATCAGAGATTTGGGGACTAGGGGTCACGCAACAGTCACAGCACTGGCCTCCTCCTTAGGAGCAAAAACCCAGCCAAGGCCCATATCAGTGACCATTGTAGACATCCTGGGGCATTCCTCCTTCCACTAGGACCTCCCTGCCACTGTCTTGTTCTTTGTCATTGAGACTGTTCTGGGAGCATCGGCACCAAGAGCATTACTCTCTGGTACCGAGCAGCCAGAAGTCACTTGGGTGGCTTCCCCACCACAAGTCATGGAGCAGCCACTACCTCAGAATTCTGTGGTGTCCTCTTCGTCATCACCAGATGATGCTGTTGGCGGCAAGGTATTCAACACCGCAAGAGGACCACAGGCCTCATCACGATCTATTGAGAAGGATGGCCTCTGTTCTTAACATTCAAGCAGAGGAGGTCTGTGAAAGCTCCCTCAAGTTGGTGGACATTCTGGTATTGGCGGCCCCTACCAGGGTGGCCTTGCCAATTAATGAAGCCAATTAATGAAATCTGTCAGGGCACTGTGGCAAACAACATCCTCCTTACTCCCCACAGCAAAGCGAGCTGAGAGGAGGTCTTGCATCCCCTCTAAGAGGTATGAGGTTGCCTAGAGCATAGGCAACTTTGTCAGCTTTTTTGCCACAAGTGTTGATCATAGAAATTTGTAGAGCAGTGACTTGGTCATCAACCCACACTTTTGGTTCTCATTATGCTGTTTCAGTCTAAGTTGTCATACAGTCACAGTTTAGGTAGACTCAGCCCACCTCCACGTTTGTCCACTTGTGAGTCACCTACAGTGGAATGGACATATGCAAGCACTTGAAGACAAAAAGAAGGTTACGTACCTTTCTGTAACTGTTCTTCTTCGAGATGTGGTGTACATGTCCATTCCACGACCTGCCCTCCTTCCCCTCTCTGTAGGAGGTAAAAAGGAACTGAGAGAGGTTGGGGCAGCTCCACCCTCTTACGCCAGCATGTGACAACTGAGGGTGCTTGAGCTGCCCCGATAGGTACTGCTGAGGGAAAAAGTTTTCTGACAACTGTGCACGAGGCACATACACACCTACAGTGGAATTGACATGTGCAACACATCTCAAAGTACAAGTTACAGAAAGGCAAGTAATTGTTTTTTTTCTCTTTCAGGTTTCATTGTTGCAGTGTATGGGTTTCAAACACAGTATTGCCAACCCCAAACTTTCAAAACCATGCGACTAGCTTAAAAATCATGAGGGTTTAAAAAAAATAGAGCCCTTTTTATTTGCCTTCAGGTTTCTGAGTCTTTAGGGAACACTCAGGTCACATTTTCAAGTTTTCCTTTTTAATCATGAGGGCTAGAAACTTACACTTTTTAAAAAACGAAAGCTGAGATTCTCACATATTCAAATGACTCCAGGAGCAGGGGATTTATGAAAAACATCAAGTAGCACGAGCTCATAATAAAAACATGATAATTGAAAATACTGCCAGCACAGAAGTGTGTTTGTTTTAAAACAGTTGTTTTTGGAATTAAAAATAATTGTGGATACATTTCTTATGTCTTAGGACTTGTTTAAAAATGTGTTTTATTAATAGTTAATTGGGGGCAAATTTAAGTTGACAGTGTTGCAATGATTGGCAGTCTAGGTAGATGTATATACATGTCAGTGGAGTTGCAAAGATACAAGTGAAGGTGAAAATGGCATATATGTAAATTTGCAATTCCCAAATTGAGGTCCACAGAGCACTCGCTGACAAATGGTGCTGCCTCTTTTCCTTGTTCCCAGATATTACATTTCATAAAAGGCAGCAAGTAAAACAATAAATACTTTCTATTTTTTTTTCTTTGGGACAGATTGTGGCCCAGCTTGTGGGCCCAAGGTGCCACCTTACTACTTTGAGCTGACAGCCTGTACTGCCACTCACAGCACTGGAAGGGAAATAGGCTCAGCAGAAGCACTGTATTCCTCCTCTCCTTATTTGGGTGGGCAGGAAGAGGTGACTGGGCAGAGCTCCCTTTTACCTCTTCCCCCCCTCTGCCCCGAACACAGCCAGCAGCAGACAGACCCAGTCCAGTTTACACCCTCCTTGAAGCAGCAGGGAGACTGGGAGAGGATCTGAGGCTATGCCGTCGAGAGGTGTGATTGCAGCACATGTAGGCATAGCCAAGCTAGATTTGATCAAGATAGTTCAGTAAAAATGGCAACATGGGTGGTGACATGGGCTAGCTGACGCAAGTACAAGTCCGACCAGTACCCTGGGTACATACTCAGGTGGCTACCCAGTGCCACTGCCTGTGTTGCCACAGCTTCACTGCAGTTTTTAGCAAGCTAGCTAGATCAAAGTTAGCTCAATTATGCCTACACGTGCTGCAGTCATATCTGCTATTGCAGTGTAGACATACCCTTAGGACTTGTCAACACGAACGTTTAGTTTGCAGCAAGCTGGGGTGTGAATCTACCCTTCACTAGCCTGTTGCAGACTAACTCTCCATGTGGACCCTGCTGCCATGCACTAACAGTTCCTTAGTGCACTTTCATCTACTCCCATTTCAAAGCAGGGTAGATCAAAACACATTAATGGACTGTTAGTGTGTGTCAGCAGGGTCCACATGGAGAGTTAGTCTGTGGAAGACTGGTGTGGGATAGACTTACACACCAGATTGCTCTGAACTAAATGTTCCTGTAGATCTCCCCTTAGGCTTGGTCTACACTTACCCCCCAAGTCGAAGTAAGGTACGCAAATTCAGCTACGTGAATAACGTAGCTGAATTCGACATACCTTACTTCGAACTTACCGCAGTTCAGACGCGGTCCACACGCGGCAGGCAGGCTCCCCGTCGACTCCGCGGTACTCCTCTCGTTGAGCTGGAGTACCGCAGTCGACGGCGAGCACTTCCTGGTTCGATTTATCGCGTCCAGACCAGACGCGATAAATCGAACCCGGAACTTCGATTGCCAGCCGTCGAACTACCCGGTAAGTGTAGACCAGCCCTTAGTCACAAGTTCCTTTCCAGGCTTCACTATCCATTGCTGAGGGTAGATTAACTCATGATCTAGCCTTAAGCAATTATTGTAGCTGTTCATGAGTCCAAGGATGGGTTGGGAGGTCTCTTAACAAAGAGAGCATCTCATGATCACATTGTTTATAAAGTTTGAGATCCCATAATGGCGATGATTTGAATTCCACACTTGTTTAAACTTCTGCGCAATGTAAATAAATAGGTTAACAATATTTTTGTAAACATACTTCTTTGTGTTGCTAAGAACATCCTAAATTAATAAGCGAAAGAATTTTAAAAATAAGGTTTATTTTTCACTACTTGTGCTGTTAGTTTACTTTTGTGCATTTCTCTCACTTGGACTGTGGAAAATAGACTAGTCAATTTTAATATTGTTTCTTCAGTAGTTAACCTCCAGTCAGTTTTGCTTTTTATTCCTGATAGACTAGCATATAGTGCAGTCTTTTGGTTGCAAGCACTGCATGTGAATATTTGTTTAAAACCAACTTGTTTCGTTGAAAGGTTTTTACATTTAGGTAAATGGATTTGGTAAAAATGTAATTTTTATAAAATCTAGATTCTGAGCCAAATTTAACCCGACAATGTTTGTTTAAACATATATGTAAGTATGATTTGAATTAATATAGGGATAAAAATAAGAAATGTAACTTGATTTCATGAAGTCATATGACTCATGCACTTTTATGGTGAGTTTAAAATCTTTTTTATTCTACAGGAGTGGAATAGATCTCAATGGTTTTTTTCTTTTTTTTCTCTCTATACAGAGGCTGCAGGATGAGTTGGAAAAGCAAGAGAACAGCTTACGGAAGTTTGGTTCAGTGACAAACCAGTTATTGAAAGAGTGTCACCCACCAGTCACTGAAACACTTTCTGACACTCTGAAAGAAGTCAATATGAGGTACAAAGCCTGCTTTTGTGTTGAACTTTGTTAAATTGAAAGTTATGGTTGAAAGCTACCAGCTGTCAAAACCTAATTTAAATATATTTGGATCATCTGATTTCCTCATTTTATTTTATTTTGTTCATTGATTTTGTATGAAATATTTTAGAGCTTTAAATATACTTTAAAATGTTGTAAATTGTTCAAAAATATTTAGGTTACTCGAGTCCGGAGAGGACTGAAGAAACAGAAGGGCATAACCAAGTAATTTGCCTACATAATGGCAAATAAAATTAAATGTTGATAAATGCAAAGTAATGCAAAATGGAAGGAAAAACTTAAAGGTTCATATATACATGCACCTTACAGTGTTTAGATGTATTCTAAATTAAATGTATCAACTCTGGAAGGGGACCTGGGCTTCACATAAACAGCTCAATGAAAGCCTCTGTTCAAGGTATAGCTGCAGTCAAAAAAGCAAACAAGATGTTAGGATGCACAGGGAACAGGATGGAAAATAATACCAAAGACATCTTTATGCCATTATATAAATCAATGGCTTGCCCTCATCCTGAATACTGTTTGTAGTACTGATCATCCCATCTCAAAGAGGATACTGCAGAATTAGAAGGCTCCACAGATGAATGAGGAGAATGATTAAGGGTATGGAAAATTATCATAAGAGGAGAAATTGAAAAGTTTGGGATTTTTACTTTACAGAGGAATAAGACGGGACTTGACAAAAGTATTAAAAATAATATACAATATTGAGAAGATAAACTGGGAATTTCTGTTTTCAGTGTCTCATAGTTCTGGAAAAGTGAGTGAACTGAAGGGCGGCAAATTTCAAAACTGATAAAGGAAATGCTTTTTCACACAACGCGTGATTAGACTGTAAAACTCTTTGCCACAAGGTGTCATTGCAGCCAAGAATTTAGCAAGATTTAAAGAGGGATTGAATGTTTGTATGGATAACAAGAATATCCAAAGTTGTTATAGTTAATACTTTTTTTTAAAAGGGTTTTTTTTAGAAGGGATGTAAACCCTCAGACTTCAGAGCTTTAACCAATTTGTGACTATTAGTGGCTAGTAGGAAACTGTATCGCCCCTCTTCTGCCTGCTGTGGGGTTTTTCTTGCCCCTTTTTTGCAAGCATCTAGTGCTGGCTATTATCAGAGACAAATATGATGCAGTATGGCAGTTCATGTGAACATGCATTCCTGTGTTTAAGTGCTCAGAGAATATTGTACTACTGATTTTTTTAAAAGTATGATTTAAAACAGCATCAGTTTATATAATAACCATGATCTAATCTAATTTAAGAGTCATAAGAGTTACTCACTTGTGTTCTAAACCACTACTTGTTAAAGCAAACAGATGTGTAATTCTTTACATATCTATGAACAGTATATAATTGCTACTTTAGGCCTTCTTCTGTATAGCTCTGTTAACTCACATGCTTTGACATATCCATTTGATATATCTGCCAGGTGGAATAACCTTCTGGAAGAGATTGCAGAACAGCTACATTCCAGTAAGGCCCTGCTTCAGCTCTGGCAGAAGTACAAAGACTGTTACAGCCAGTGCTCCTCCTCAGTCCAGCAGCATGAGGACCAAACCAATGAGCTGTTGAAGACAGCCACTAACAAGGACATAGCTGATGATGAAGTCACTACTTGGATTCAGGATTGCAATGTACGTTCAGTAAGCTTACTGCTTTAGCACAATTGCATGGGCTAATATCACAACAGGGTTTCCTATACTAAACTGTTTATCCGGGCTAATCAAAATAGTTTGAGATTTGTATGTAGGGGAGATATTTTCTCTTCACTAAAGAATCCTTCAGGCATTAACCGTGGGCTTTGCCTTTCCTACCCAGATCCTACCATGGGACAAGGCCAAAGGGGCCCTCACCTTCCTGAATCAGGAATTCAGGGTACTGAGTTCTCCTGGGTTCCTCGGATTTTCTCACACAAACTTCATTCCTCGTCCTAAATGTTAGTTCAGACACTTCAGTGTGTTGGTCTAGGCCCATGCTAGAGGCAGATGAATTGAATTATTGTGTGCACCTATCTTTGGGCCCAATCCTTTGGTCTTTCCTTATCCAAGTCACAGTTACTTGGTCAAATATTCCCATTGATTTCAGTGGCAGTGCTCACATGAGAGAGGATTGCAAGGTCTGCTGCTATGATTTAGCCTACATACTCTAGACTAGAAAATACATCAGGCAGAGCAGAAGAGATCAGTTTAAAATCTTTTCCTGCCTCTCTTTCATTGTGAAAGGACATGATGCACTCTGTTGAAATCTCAAGATTCTGCCCCTTCACCAGTTTACCCACATCTCATGTCAAAGGTACAATTTATCTCCTAAACTTGGACAAATTTCTTCATTTAGGAGTTACGATAGCCCATTATACCTCTGCCTTTGATAGGCAGATTGTCATAGAGGTTGCCTGGAGCACCCTCCAGCGTTAGGCCACGGCACAACAGGCACGTCAGCCTCAGTTCACTCTTTCTGAGTCCTCAGTTGCTCCACTCCAGGCTCTCCTGCTTTAATAATATCCCTTCTTAGAGCTGGTTATTACCAAAAATATAGCTCATTGCATCTGCAACAGAAGTCCCAAACATAGTCCATCTCCCACATCTGGTGGATATAGTCTTTAAAGCCCTGCTCCTCCCAGCAGGCACCCCTCTCCCACCCTCTCTGTGAGTAGTCCTTCCTTACCACACTCTGGTGCCATCTGCCACATGTAGGCTCCAACGTCCCTCTGCTAGGACAGCCACCCCAGTCCTATCAGCTAGAGTGCAACCCCGCTCTTCCCAGCAGGAAACCACACAGCTGCTCTGCTGGGAAATCATCCTCACCAGGGGAGTTTCCTTCCCTGGACCCACCTCTCTAGTGTGGAGTCATCAGCAAGTAAGCCCCTCCACTGGTCTCCTGCCATCAGCTCTCTGGCTTGGGGATGCCATCCAGCAAACCCCTCTTCTGCTATCCTGCCTTCAGCTTTCCTCAGGAACCTTCCACAGCTTCCTTCTGGGACCTGCCACCATCCACCTGGTATCTGGCAGCTCTCACCTGCCCTTTTCCTGAATGACTCAGACTGTGCTCTAAGACAACCCTCACTCACTCACTGAGAGAACGTCTCCGATTCTCCCCATTCTTTATAGCCCCAGGTGCTGACTGGCCCTCTTAATTGGCCAAACTGGTAGCTTTAGATTTTCAGAAAGCTTTTGACAAGGTCCCTCACCAAAGGCTATTAAGCAAAGTAAGCTGTCATGGGATAAGAGGGAAGGTCCTCTCATGGATTGGTAACTGGTTAAAAGATAGGAAACAAAGGGTAGGAATAAATGGTCAGTTTTCAGAATGGAAAGAGGTAAATAGTGGTGTCCCCCAGAGGTCTGTATTGGGACCAGTCCTATTCAACATATTCATAAATAATCTGGAAAAAGGGGTAAACATTGAGATGGCAAAATTTGCAGATGATACAAAACTACCCAAGATAGTTAAGTCCCAGGCAGAAGAGCTACAAAAGGATCTCTCAAAACTCGCTGACTGGGCAACAAAATGGAAGATGAAATTCAGTGTTGATAAATGCAAAGTAATGCACACTGGAAAACATAATCCCAACTATCCATATAAAATGATGGGGTCTATATTAGCTGTTACCACTCAAAAAAGAGATATTGGAGTCATTGTGGATAGTTCTCTGAAAACATCCACTCAATGTGCAGCAGCAGTCAAAAAAGCAAACAGAATGTTAGGAATCATTAAAAAAGGGATAGATAATAAGACCAATAATATCATATTGCCTCTATATAAATCCATGGTACGCCCACATTTGAATACTGCATGAAGATGTGGTCGCCCCATCTCAAAAAGGATATATTGGAAAAGGTTCAGAAAAGGGCAACAAAAATTATTAGGGATATGGAATGGCCTCCGTATGAGGAGAGATTAATAAGACTGGGACTTTTCAGCTTGAAAAGAGACAACTAAGGGGGGATATGATTGAGGTCTATAAAATCATGACTGGTGTGGAGAAAGTAAATGAGGAAGTGTTATTTACTCCCTCTCATAATACAAGAACTAGGGGTCACCAAATGAAATTAATAGGCAACAGGTTTAAAACAAACAAAAGGAAGTATTTCTTCACACAGCACACAGTCAACCTGTGGAACTCTTTGCCAGAGGATGTGAAGGCCAAGACTATAACAGGATTCAAAAAAGAACTAGATAAATTCATGGAAGATAGGTCCATCAATGGCTATTTGCTAGGATGGGCAGGGACGGTGTCCCTAGCCTCTGTTTGCCAGAAGCTGAGAATGAGCGATGGGGAATGGATCACTTGATGATTACCTGTTCTGTTCATTCCCTCTGGGGCACCTGGCATTGGCTACTGTCAGAAGACAGGATACTGGGCTTGATGGACCTTTGATCTGACCCACTATGGCTGTTCTTATGTTCACCTATTCTGGCACAGAGAGCTGGACCTGCTTCATTTACCGGGGCCAGCCACCCTGTGACACAGGTCCTCGCCATTTTCATTCAATTTAGTGTAAGCTATCAAAATATACAGATAAAAAATTGCTACCTAAAATTGCATTCATGGGTTTTGCAGGCACTTGGGTTCACAACCAGAAGTGCCAAAGTAGGATTATTTCCTCCTGTGCTCATTTGGCATGCTTTTGCCATGAAGACTAAGCAAAAAAAAAAAAATATGGATTTAAAAAATCTTCCAACTCGATTAGTTAAGTTAGAGAGGGTGTTTCCAGTCAAAGTTGAACTTACTGATCCAAAGTGAGGTATTTTCGCTTCTAGAAATGACATCATATCAACTGATCCACATGGATGCTTTCCACATGTGTTTCTGATCAGTGCTCAAAATTTGCATGTAAATATCTGATCAGTCACTCCTTTTCCAATCCTTTGAACATATGTATTAAAACATGTTCTTTTCTATACTACAGAGGTCAATCAAGAGTTACTAAAGGCTTTTCCAGTGAAATGTAGTAGTATTTATGTTTAAATGTAATCAGGTTTTTTTCATGAGTTACATGACAAATTTTGAGAACCTCAAGAGCTCAGCTGAGATTGTTTTGAAGCAGAGTGATTTTTAAGCTTTTGTTCATTACAGGATCTGTTGAAATGCCTGGGGACAGTGCAGGATTCCCTGTTTGTTCTCCATGAACTTGGAGAGCAGCTTAAGCAACAAGTGGAGACTTCTGCAGCAGCAGCTATTCAGTCTGATCAACTCTCCCTGAGCCAAAACTTGTCAGCCTTAGAGCAGGCTCTCATCAGGCAAAAGGCTATACTTCAGGTATGAAAAGCTTGCTTGTATTCATTGCTCCTGATTATTCCATTCTGCCTGAAAAAGTGTGCACTAATCTAGCCAAAGTTGCACAGAAAATTACACCCAAAGAAAGGTGCATTATCTGCACAGGTGTATTCCCTAGAGATCCATGTAGTATGTGTAGTACAGCTAAAGGTGGGAGAATCCAACTACCATGCCCAAACCTATAGTAGGAAATTAGGAAGATGAATCCCAGTGCTGAAAAAAGGACAACAAACCTTGCAAGAGGGGCAGAAATTTATCATAGGAAGCTAGAAACCCCGTAGTAATTGTGGACATGACAGTCAGTCAGACAGTGTATAGAGCTAACCTCCAGATCCACAGGAGCTACTTAGCTATAAGGGGCTAGGAAATATCAAGGAGTCCCTCACAGTCAATAAACATGTAGAGAAACCAGGGTTGGATTTTTAAAAGCATTCGTCATTAATCTAGCTCTTTTCCTATTGAAGTCAGTGAGAGTGCTACGATTTACTTCAATGGGAAAAGGCCACTGCTTTTGAAAATCCCACATTAAATATGTACAGGAGTCAGTAAAGAAACTGGTTTCAGAGTAGCAGCCGTGTTAGTCTGTATCCGCAAAAGGAACAGGAGTACTTGTGGCACCTTAGAGACTAACAAATAGTTAAGGTGTTTGTAGCCCACGAAAGCTTATGCTCAAATAAATTTGTCTCTAAGGTGCCACAAGTACTCCTGTTCTTTTTGAGTAAAGAAACTGTGCTCACAGATCAGTTGCCAATGGCATGGGAAATGTCCAGTTCCGCTGATTAAAGTACAACAATGGAGGCACAGCACAAGTCCTTCAGCAAAAGTACACATGCATGAAAAAAGTACAGGGAAGTAACTTATATCCAGATGGCTGTGTGCTGTAGAAAGTGCTCATAAGACTGCCGGTTCAGTTTGTTAAACCTATAAAATAACAAACATGCATGCCATTTTATACAGAGTGTAAAAGAAGGGGGCTTTTATAGCAATCTAGAATTTAACTGTGACTACTATTTATTTTTATTAACAGTATTACTTAAGCCGACAATTTGGTTTTATAAAGGGAAAAGTTTAATTATCTCAAGACACCTTAACTATTTTTAAAATAACATTACAATTTTAGCATTCAGTCCTGAAACCTTAAACTTTAGATAAAGCTCAGAATTTTGGGGGTTAAATTTTCTCTTTTTAAATTAATTTGTGTGTGTGATTTTATTTGGAATTACATTTATGCAGAGTTTCAAGTGTTACAACAAAGCTATTTTTATGGTAAAGGACCTCCAAATCAGCCCTAATTTTTTTGAAAAGTGCCATTGTTAATTCCTTTGAACTCCTAACAGAACTGATTTACTCGCAACTTTCTTGAAAAGTAAAGGTTTACTGTTGCCCTCTAGTCATCAAAGCACTTAAGCTGTATATTCAGATCAGGCCACCCCCCCTCTCCCCCCCCCCACAAAAAAGAGGCTCCACTGACCTAGCAAGAGATTGCCAGTTACAATTAGTAGGAGCAGATCGATGAAGTACTACACCCAAGCAGAGCTAAGGGGCAGGGGCAGAGCACACACCTGACTGACAACAGGTTCATACCACCTCAAAATATTTGTCTCGAAATATGTGCTTAAGTCCCATTGACTTCAGTGTGCATGTGCTTAAAGTTAAGCATGTGCTAAGTACTTTGCTGAATTGGTGCTTTAAAGACTAAATGGTGTAAGTTTTGTTACAATCAACTCTTGTTTTCATGCCTAGCAAAAGGATTATAACCTCACTTTCAAAACAAATACAGCCTTTACTATGGAGGCAGTATCACTGCCTCTGTAATCAAAAAATATTGGTTCTACTGTGGAGAAGCAATCAGCAGTCACATTGCTACCAGTGAGAATTGCTATTATAGGAGTTGGAGTATCAGAATGACTGAAAGGGCAGTGAGGAGCATAGCAAGAACATGAATATTATGTGACCTCATGTTAAGCTTTTAAATTGTGGACTTTCTTTTGTACCTAAGGCTGGAGTTCTAGACTATGAGACATTTGCTAAGAGCCTAGAAGGCCTGGAGGCCTGGATAACAGAAGCTGAAGAAATGTTGAAAGGACAAGATCCCAGTCATTCATCTGACCTCTCTACAATCCAGAATAGGATGGAAGAACTCAAAGTGAGTGGCAAATATAGACAGTGTGACATTAAATTAAGGTCAGCATGATCCATGTAAAGATGCTCACCGACTTACACATGCATTCCATTCCAGAACGCCTTGCGTAAGTCGGGAACGTATGTCCAACAATTACGCACACACAAAAAAAAAAAGCTTACAGAACTTACGGAACTTTGTCAGTAAGTGCGGATTTCCGTAAATCGGGGTTGTGTAACCCGGAGAGCATCTGTATAGTATAGCATATGCACAAAATCACCATATGCGTTCACTTATCATCAAAGGCCTCACATACACACACTAAAGATAGAAAACCAAAAGTTAATTCTGGCCGTCTATCCTTAACTGCCTTCCTTGTGCCTCAGTGTAAGAAGGATCTGGATGGGCAAACTGGTTGTAATAAAATAAGTACCAAAACATCCAAACTTGAATTGAACAGTTTTAGAAGTTTAGAAAAGTTTGTGTGTTTTCTTTTATCTCTGTTCTCTTCATATTCCTGAATCTCTGCAATTCATGAGCCTGGCACAGAAAGTAGAAAAGGTTAAGTAGCACAAAAGAAGCTCTTTTATTTCTGCCGACATGGAAGCAGGAAGACTGTTCACATAAGCTTTGCAGATACAAGAGGTTCACATAAGAATGATTTGGACATCCAGACCTTTGGGTGCTTACCTAAACTGAACCTTCAAACATTTGGACAGCTAACTGGATATTATGTGCTGTATCTCATTTCCTCTCATATCTGGATACTGTCAGGAAAGAAAATAAATACCCCAATGTGACATTTCAACAGAGATGCAAGATGCATCAATGATCCCTGAATATGATGCAGAGTTTAATAGTCTGATCCCATGAGTATGACCACACTTTGAAATTTAATATATAATCTGCTTACTATACAGGGGATTCCCAGAATACTCTATTGGAAATTCAGAACCAGACCCAAACTTCCCCGAGTTTGGGAGTGTGCACATCCACATTTTTGGTCTGTTACCAACTCTAGAAAGTATTACACATTTTAAAATGTATCTTAACATCTGCACAAGTGGCAAGTTAAGTCAAATGAACTTTATGGAGTGATATTTTCTACACCCTAAATTAAGTAATTTCTCAAATAATTAAAGTGAACGTGTATGTGTATCATACTCTATATATATATATATATATATATATATATATGACATGCGTCTGATGAAGTGGGTATTCACCCACAAAAGCTTATGCTCCAATACATCTGTTAGTCTATAAGGTGCCACAGGACACTCTGTTGCTTTTTCCATATATATATATATGGTCACTTGTTCATGTCTTTTTACTTCTGTCAGGGATAAATCCCTGACAGAAAGTTGATGACACTCCTCCTCCCCCGCAAACCCAGTATTTCCTCCATTTTAGCCCTGCTGTTATCCTTCCACCAGAAATAGCTACAGAACTTCTCTCCACTATGTCTTAATTGATGAGTGTACTGATCAGCACAAAACATTTCTTCTCACAGGCTAAGTGCACTATCTTTGAAGAGATGCCTCCTTTTGCAAGGATCTAGGATCATGAAAAAGTCTTTTGCCTGGCAATGGAGAGCACTTACCACAAGGTGGCAATCCAGGCCATCCCAAATTTGTCAACTGGGAGCTTTCCCATAATTTTCAGATTTCAATAAGATAATTACTGAATTTTTCTGTCTATAGCTACATACGTTCTTTGTCACTTGTTCCAGAGCCAGATGTTAAAGTTCAGTAGCATGGCACCGGACTTGGACCGTCTGAACGAGCTGGGTTACAGGCTACCCCTGAATGATAAAGAAATCAAAAGGATGCAGAATCTGAACAGGCGGTGGTCCATGATCTCATCTCAGACGACAGAAAGATTCAGGTTGGGTCAGCTAAAAGGACATGTATTACTCTCTGTTAGTCATTCTGAGCTGGAAAAGGCAGTTTAATGCATGGCATGTGAAACTTTGGCTTTGCCTGCACGATGTGAATTTTGCTGGTATAGCAAAACCAGTAAGAACATAAGAATGGCCATACTGGATCAGACCAAAGGTCCATCTAGCCCAGTATCCTCTCTTCAAACAGTGGCCAGTGCCAGGTGCCCAAGAGGGAATGAACAGAACAGATGATCACCAAGTGATCCATCCCCTGTCACCCATTCCCAGCTTCTGGCAAACAGAGGCTAGGGACACCATCCCTGCCCATCCTGGCTAATAGCCATTGATGGATCTATCCTCCATGAATTTATCTAGTTCTTTTTTGAATCCTGTTATGGTCTTGTCCTTCACAACATCCTTTGGCAAGGAATTCCACAGATTGACAGTGTGTTGGGTAAAAAAATACTTCCTTTTGTTTGTTTTTAAACCTGCTGCCTATTAGTTTCATTTGGTGACCCTAGTTCTTGTGTTATGAGAAGGAATAAATAACACTTCCCTATTTACTTTCTCCACACCAATCATGATTTTATAGACCTGTATCATATCCCCCTTTTTTCCCAAGCTGAAAAGTCCCAGTCTTATTAATCTCTCCTCATATGGCAGATGCTCAATACCCCTAATAATTTTTGTTGCTCTTTTTTGAGATGGGTGACCATGTCTGTACGCAGTATTCAAGATGTGGGCATACCATCCATTTATATAGAGGCAATATGATATTTTTGGTCTTATTATCTAACCCTTTTTTAATGATTCCCAACGTTCTGTTTGCTTTGACTGCTGCTGCACATTGACTAGATGTTTTCAGAGAACTATCCACAATGACTCCAAGATCTCTTTTTTGAGTGGTAACAGCTAATTTAGACACCATCGTTTTACATGTATAGTTGGGATTATGTTTTCCAATGTGCATTACTTTGCATTTATCAACATTGAATTTCTGCCATTTTGTTGCCCAGTCACCCAGTTTTGAGAGATCCTTTTGTAGCTCTTTGCAGTCTGCTTGGGACTTAACTATCTTGAGTAGTTTTGTAGTCATTTAAGGTGTCAAGAAACTTCATCTCTGCATCCCATCCTGAGGTGACATGTACCCAGTCAATATGGGGATAGTTGAAATCCCCCATTATTATTGAGTTTTTTTTTTATTTTAATAGCTTCTCTAATCTCCCTGAGCATTTCACAGTCACTATCACCATCTTGGTCAGGTGGTCGGTAGTATATCCCTACTGCTATATTATTATTTGAGCACGAAATTACTATACATAGAGATTCTATGGTACAGTTTGGTTCATTTAAGATTTTTACTTCATTTGATTCTACAATTTCTTTCACATGTAGTGCCACTCCCGCACCAGCTCGACCTGTTCTGTCTTTCTGATATACTTTGTACCCTGGTATTAATGTGTCCCGTTGGTTATCCTCATTCCACCAAGTTTCTGTGATGCCTATTATATCAATATCCTCATTTAATACAAGGCACTCTAGTTCACCCATCTTATTATTTAGACTTATAGAATTTATATATAAGCACTTTAAAAACTTGTCACTTTTTAGCTGTCTGCCATTACATGATGTAATTGAATGGGACTTTTTTTCATCCTTCCTGTATAGGCTCCCCCTTTCCCAAAAGTTTCTCCAGTTCCTAATAAATCTAAACCCCTCCTCCCTACACCATCGTCTCATCCACGCTTTGAGACCCTGCAGTTCTGCCTGTGTAACTGGCCCTGCACATAGAACTGGAAGCATTTCAGAGAATGCTACAGTGGAGGTCCTGGACTTCAATCTCTTACCTAGCAGCCTAAATTTGGCCTCTCTTCTGTCCCTCCCTATGTCATTCGTACCTACATATATCACGACCACTGGCTCCTTCCCAGCACTACACATAAGTCTATCTAGATGTCTCAAGTCATCGCAAACCCAGCTATGTTTCTAATGATCGAATCGCCCATTACTAATACCTGTTTCTTCCTAATAACTGGAGTTCCCCCTGAAGAGGTATCCTCGGTGCAAGAGGATACCACAACATCATCTGGAAGGAGGGTCCCAACTATGGGATCATTTCCCTCTGCTCCAGTTGAATGTTCTCCTTCCCTGAGACTTTCATCCTTCTCAACAGCACAGAGGCTGTTAGACAGTGGTGGGATCATTCTACTGTGTCCCAGAAAGTCTCATCTATGTATCTCTGTCTCCCTTAGCTCCTCCAGCTGAGCCACTCTGGTCTCCAAAGCCCGTACATGGTCTGAGGACCAGGAGCTCCTTGCACCAAATGCACACATATGCCACCTGCCCATAGGGCAGGTAATCAGACGTGCTGCATTGGGTGCAATAAACTGGATAGCCCCCACTCTGTTGCTGGACTTCTGCCTGCCTATCTTTTTACTCTTGAAGTTAGTTCCTTTGTTAAGGTTTTGTTTTTTTCGGGGGGGGGGTTGTGGCTTAAGTTTAAAGAATGTTGCATGTATCTTAAACTCCCTTGCAGAACTCCCCTGTTAGCTAGCTTCACTGGTCATTTAGGAGCGGGTTTTTAAAGCCCATGTCTTCCTGTCCTGAGTATAGCTACATTGGCAAAAGCCTCTTGTGTGGATGTAGTTATATCAGTATAAAAGTTCTTATACTTTTCTCTGAAACCAGCATAAACTATGCTGATATAGTTGTTCCAGCATCACTGCATGTACACCAGGGCTTTTGCCCAGTATATTTATGTTGGTAAAAAAACAAAAAATCACATCCCCAACCTTCCTTTGGGATCACAACTAGGGTTTCTATCTACACTCAAAAGTTTTGTCAGCACAATTATGTAGATTAGGAGTGTGAAAAATCACCCCCCTAAACAACATAGGTTTGTTGGCAAAAGCCCTAGTGTAAACCCAATTCTCCTGGCAAAAAACCCAGTTAGTATAGATGCAGTTATCCTATTTTGGTATTCCATTCAGGGTCTTGGTTTAAGTTATATCATCAGAACTTTTTTTTACCAGCGTGAGCTATGTCTCCACTAGGGAGGTATAGCTCTGCTGGTAGATCTCTACTGGCAAATCCTTTTAAGTGTAGACATGACCTCAGGCATTGTTATAAAGTAATAATGAGCTTGTTCCTCTATATATTGAGCTAAGAGGCAAAGGGAATTCTACCAAAAGAAAAGTTATGGTGATTGTCTGTTTATGAACACAAGTTAACATTTTAAATGATACTATTTCTGTTTACATGTAGACTAAACAAATGGGCAAAAAGGGTGAGAGAACAAGGGGGTTCCACATCGAACAGTCTCCTAGGATAAGGTAGCATGTGGGTTTGTGATGGAAAAGCTGCATCAGCCAGAATTGTAATGGCTCCATGGAAAACCACTGTCATTTTATTTTGTGTGAGCTGGAGGCATTAATGAATCGACCTTTCATCATTTTAGTAAGCTGCAGTCTTTCTTGCTGCAACACCAGACCTTTTTGGAGAAATGTGAGAGTTGGATGGAATTTCTGGTTCAGACTGAGCAGAAACTGGCTGCAGAGATTTCAGGAAACTACCAGAGTTTGTTGGAGCAACAGAGGGCACATGAGGCAAGTTCAAACAAATGGACTTTATGGAGCGACATTTTACTGTACCCTGAAATAAGCTACCTCTATTATATCCTCACTGAGAATATTGTATCTTAATAATTTAAGCATGTGGATATATAAAAATATAGACCATTAGTGTGCAATCTATGGCTCATATATATATATATTCTTTATATAAAAATCATCAAGTTTTCAAGCATTTTGTAATTTCACAGGGTTGTTTCTTCCATTTGACATCCCATTATCCTCATCTGCAGTGTTTGCTGCATCAATTCCCAGTCTTTTAATCTCCCAACACGCTCTTAGCTCCCATTGCTTCCCTGCTCCATTCTCATCTCCCTGTCCTACCCAATTAGCTTCCTGGACTGAGACTGAGATGATGGGAACTTCTGTAAATGTATTAACTACTAGCTTCTTAGCTGCCTTTCTGAAATTCTCAGGCCCACAACCCTGTTTTGGCAATAGCGAGATGATTAGGTGATAAACTCCTTTCTGTCCCACATACCTACCTGTAACAAAATTGATACTAGTTTTTTACATGGATTAAACATACAAATGATGTATGTGTGTGTGTGTGTGTGTGTGTGCGCGCGTATGTGTAGATTCCTACATATCCCAAAAAATACTGTCAGAAAAATTCTGCAAGGATATCAGAAAGCACCATTCTTCTGTACTGAAAAGTTATGAGATATATTGGGTAAAAAAATTCAAAAGGATCTAAGGTCCAGATTTTTGAAGATATTTAGGCACCTAACTCCCATGAGAAGTAGGCACTGAAATACATTTTAAAATCTGGAAGTAAGTGCCTTAGGAGCCTAAACAAATTTTCAATAGTAATTTAGGTATTTAGGGGCCCAAATCCTATTGACTTTGATTAAGACTCAGGGCTTGTAAGTGCCTAAATCACTTTTGAAAATGGGATTTTGGCTCCCAAGTCACTTGGGCACTTCTGAAAATATTACCTTGTCTTTTTTTCTCCTTGAGACCTTCTGAAAAATATATTTTTAAATAATAATCACACAATGGACCATATGCTCAGCTGATGTAAATCAGCACAACTCCATTGACTTAAGCAGAGTTATAGTGATTCACTCCAGCTGAAGATCTGGCCCAGTATTTCTACTAAAAACTTTTTAAAAATCCAAAATTTTGATTTGATTAGTGTAAAAATAAAAAAGTAGCTAATACATTTTCAGTGTTACCGTGCAACTGTGCACCTCTGTCAAAGAGGGTTTATCAGCAATGTAAAATTGTCTTACAATGTTGTTAAGTTTGTACCAGGTTTTGGTTCAAAAATTCTGCATGCAGATATCTGACTTCAAAAAGCAAAGAACTATAACATATTTTTATTTAAAAACATTTCAGAAAATGAGAAGTGCACAAATACTCCTGAACCACAAGATTCTAAATTCCTCATACAGCTTGTGTTTAAAACATGCTGTCAATCACAGTATTATCGCCAAAGGATGCCTAGAGCCCAGGTTCTGTTGAACTTGTTTAGCTTTTATGTACAGTAAAAAATATTCCATTCCTGGGAAGAATAATTATTCCTCCCTCCTCTTCCCCAAGACTGAGGGTTTAATCCCATTCTCACTGAAGTTGATACCAAAACTCCCATTGAGCTCACCTGGAACAGGATTAAGCCTTGAGTGAATTAAATGAGAAGTGAAATTTTTGCCAGTGATAGCAAAAACCTTTGAGGTGAAAACCTTTGAGACCTTTGCTTTGAAACCACTTCTGTCTCTTTTGTAATAGCTGTTCCAGGCAGAGATGTTCAGTCGCCAGCAGATTTTACATTCAATCATCACTGATGGGCAGCACCTACTAGAGCAAGGACAGGTGGATGACAGGTAGACACTCGTGTGTGTGTGTTAGTTATTTATTTATGTGTGGTAACACATGCTGTGTGCTAGATAATTTCCAAACAGAAAAGAAGGAATATGGTGCTGACATTGAGGAGAACACTATATAAAGCCAAACAGGCAGAGGGTAGGTGGAAGTCGCAGAAGATGTAAGTAAAGCAGCTAAGGTACTGATTGGCCATGTCTTGGTAATACAATGCTGTGTCAGCACAATACTGGGTTTTTTAATGTAAATTATTCTCATTTACTCCTCCAACTTGTCATTTTTGGGAACAGAGCAGCTCCCAGGCTGTTTCTGCAGGCTAGAATGCACATAGTCCCTGTCACCTTCCACAATGACGTGCCTCCAAAATGCCCCCTACGCCAAGGGGGCGAGCAATGGGTGATGTACAGCCAGCTACACCTGCTTTGTCATTTGGGAATTACACTATCACAGGAGAACCGCCACTGACTCTTCATATCAGTTTTCTACCCACTTTGCACCACAAATGGGATGGAGTGAGAACCAGCATGTAGCTAGGAGAATTAAATATTAATGATGAAACAAGTAAAAATCAACACACGCCACTAATGTATATGGAATGCTTTTGCTGTAGAGATGCCAGCCTTATCCAAACTGTAGTATATATCAGGAGTTGCCATAAATCCCTCCCCCAGTACAAGTGTTAATGTTTGTTTCCTACTTTGAGATCAGTGATAGGTGTCTTTCATGCCTAGATTTGTCTGAGAGAGGGTTGTGAACTTTCATTGGGTTTGCCAATAATTTTTACAAAGATTTCAGTTTGGATTAAGATGTTTTCCTTGAGAAGAGAATTACAGCCTTTTGTTTCTGGCTATTGTCCTGAAATGTGGTAGTTTTAGATCCCGGTTGAATGTTAGCTGCCGTGTGAAAGAGTAGTGCATCCCTTTCTACTAGGACTTTATAGATAGCTGTCAGAAAACATACATTTTTCAGCTTTTCATTTATTAAAGAAATGGATCAAAGATACAGTTCTTACCCCAGATTTGTATTGTTTGTTTGTTCTCTAATAGGGATGAGTTTAATCTGAAACTGACGCTGCTCAGTAATCAATGGCAAGGAGTGATTCGCAGGGCACAACAGAGGAGGGGAATCATTGACAGCCAGATCCGCCAATGGCAGCGTTACAGAGAGATGGCAGAGAAACTACGCAAATGGCTGGTGGAAGTGTCCTATCAGCCAGTGAGTGGACTGGGTGGTGTTCCTATTCCACTCCAGCAAGCCAGAGCCCTGCTGGATGAAGCGCAAGTATGTCCAAGACATTAAAATACTTGTATAGTCCTTTTCCCGTATGCTTTAATGTTTAGTTGAAAGAGGTTTTGTTTATCTTAAAAGTGTGCTAGAATCGAATTAACTACAATAGTCATGGATCAGTGGAGTCCAGCCACAGAAATATTGGACATAGTTGTTTTTCACAGTAGAGAATAGACTTAGTAGCATACCTCAGAAAGAATGAAAGCTCGATTTAAAGATCTAAAGAAATCCCAGTGACAT
Source organism: Terrapene triunguis (assembly GCF_002925995.2). Lineage (NCBI taxonomy): Eukaryota > Metazoa > Chordata > Testudines > Emydidae > Terrapene > Terrapene triunguis. The sequence goes on from NW_020664436.1 coordinate 39,214,158, forward strand.
AGTGTTTAACAAAGACTATGCAAACAACAGCTGAGGATTTCCTTTCACCAGTTACCTATTTCCTTGATTCACAACTGACCTCCCAGTGAAGTCTGTATGTGCTCCTATATGTTTCTTTTAATTAGTCTTTGGTCTTAAAGACATACCAGAGCTAAGATAATGTTTAGAAGGCCTTGATCTCTCATGCTGTCCATCTTTGTGCAAAGTCAGACAAATCCACTTATTAGCTTGGAACTGGCAGAGCTGAAAATAGCAGTGCTGATGCACATACGTGTCTGCTGTGCTCTTCACAGCAGAAGTCAGAAGAGAGGAGCTTCTCCCTTGCAGAGTTTCTGAACTACTCAAGTGGAGGAGGAGGGGGGAAAAGTCAGTTTTCTCATCCCCACCACCCTCAAAATCTCAGTGTGCATTGGGGATGAAGAGAGGAAACCTTCTGTCTAGTGACCTACTGGTTGAACTGTAAAATGATAGCTTTATGCATTTGGGTAGCAACCCACTGTATCTAAGCTAAGATCTCTCATGTAGCAATGAAAAATGTATTTTACTAATCCTGGCATTAGGGTCACTTACACGTAATAACTCACTGGAATTAAAAACAAGATGCTAACAAATCATTGGCTCTTTGCAGCTTAGAGAGAAAGTTCTCCTACGGCAACAAGGGAGTTACATTTTAACTGTGGAAGCTGGGAAGCAGCTGCTGCTCTCTGCCGATAGTGGAGCTGAAGCAGCCCTGCAGACAGAACTCACGGAAATTCAGGAGCACTGGAAATTAGCCACCATTCGTCTTGAGGAACAGAAGAAACAGCTCACCTTCCTACTGAAAGTAAGTGCACGTGCTGAATGAGTAGGCACAAAACCATAGATTCATAGATTCATAGATTCTAGGACTGGAAGGGACCTCGAGAGGTCATCTGCCCGCATGGCAGGACCAAATACTGTCTAGATCATCCCTGATAGACATTTATCTAACCTACTCTTAAATATCTCCAGAGATGGAGATTCCACAACCTCCCTAGGCAATTTATTCCAGTGTTTAACCACCCTGACAGTTAGGAACTTTTTCCTAATGTCCAACCTAGACCTCCCTTGCTGCCGTTTAAGCCCATTGCTTCTTGTTCTATCCTTAGAGGCTAAGGTGAACAAGTTTTCTCCCTCCTCCTTATGACACCCTTTTAGATACCTGAAAACTGCTATCATGTCCCCTCTCAGTCTTCTCTTTTCCAAACTAAACAAACCCAATTCTTTCAGCCATCCTTCATAGGTCATGTTCTCAAGACCTTTAATCATTCTTGTTGCTCTTCTCTGGACCCTTTCCAATTTCTCCACATCTTTCTTGAAATGCGGTGCCCAGAACTGGACACAATACTCCAGCTGAGGCCTAACCAGAGCAGAGTAGAGCGGAAGAATGACTTCTCGTGTCTTGCTCACAACACACCTGTTAATACATCCCAGAATCATGTTTGCTTTTTTTGCAACAGCATCACACTGTTGACTAATATTTAGCTTGTGGTCCACTATAACCCCTAGATCCCTTTCTGCCGTACTCCTTCCTAGACAGTCTCTTCCCATTCTGTATGTGTGAAACTGATTTTTTCTTCCTAAGTGGAGCACTTTGCATTTGTCTTTGTTAAACTTCATCCTGTTTAACTCAGACCATTTCTCCAATTTGTCCAGATCATTTTGAATTATGACCCTGTCCTCCAAAGCAGTTGCAATCCCTCCCAGTTTGGTATCATCCGCAAACTTAATAAGCGTACTTTCTATGCCAATATCTAAGTCGTTAATGAAGATATTGAACAGAGCCGGTCCCAAAACAGACCCCTGTGGAACCCCACTCATTATGCCTTTCCAGCAGGATTGGGAACCATTAATAGCAACTCTGAGTACGGTTATCCAGCCAGTTATGCACCCACCTTATAGTAGCCCCATCTAAATTGTATTTGCCTAGTTTATCAATAAGAATATCATGCGAGACCATATCAAATGCCTTACTAAAGTCTAGGTATACCACATCCACAGCTTCTCCCTTATCCACAAGACTCGTTATCCGATCGAAGAAAGCTATCAGATTGGTTTGACATGATTTGTTCTTTACAAATCCATGCTGGCTGTTCCCTATCACCTTACCACCTTCCAAGTGTTTGCAGATGATTTCCTTAATTACTTGCTCCATTATCTTCCCTGGCACAGAAGTTAAACTAACTGGTCTGTAGTTTCCTGGGTTGATTTTATTTCCCTTTTTATAGATGGGCACTATATTTGCCCTTTTCCAGTCTTCTGGAATCTCTCCCGTCTCCCATGATTTTCCAAAGATAATAGCTAGAGGCTCAGATACCTCCTCTGTTAGCGCCTTGAGTATTCTAGGATGCATTTCATCAGGCCCTGGTGACTTGCAGGCATCTAACTTTTCTAAGTGATTTTTAACTTGTTCTTTTTTTATTTTATCTGCTAAACCTACCCCCTTCCCATTAGCATTCACTATGTTAGGCATTCCTTCAGACTTCTCGGTGAAGACCGAAACAAAGAAGTCATTAAGCATCTCTGCCATTTCCAAGTTTCCTGTTACTGTTTCTCCCTCTTCACTAAGCAGTGGGCCTACCCTGTCTTTGGTCTTCCTCTTGCTTCTAATGTATTGATAAAAAGTCTTCTTGTTTCCCTTTATTCCCGTAGCTAGTTTGAGCTCATTTTGTGCCTTTGCCTTTCTAATCTTGCCCCTGCATTCCTGTGTTGTTTGCCTATATTCATCCTTTGTAATCTGTCCTAGTTTCCATTTTTTATATGACTCCTTTTTATTTTTTAGATCATGCAAGATCTCGTGGTTAAGCCAAGGTGGTCTTTTGCCACATTTTCTATCTTTCCTAACCAGCGGAATAGCTTGTTTTGGGGCCCTTAATAGTGTCCCTTTGAAAAACTGCCAACTCCCCTCAGTTGTTTTTCCCCTCAGTCTTGATTCCCATGGGACCTTACCTATCAGCTCTCTGAGCTTACCAAAATCCGCCTTCCTGAAATCCATTGTCTCTATTTTGCTGTCCTCCCTTCTACCCTTCCTTAGAATTGCAAACTCTATGATTTCATGATCACTTTCACCCAAGCTGCCTTCTACTATACCACACACAATAACTATTATGGCATAGTGAAGAAGTGTAATCAAGAAGAATGATCACAGGCCTTGGCATCAGGAATTCCTGTGTATTAAATCTTGCTTTGCCACTCGCTCACTGTATAAACATGGGCAAGTCATTTAACTACATTGCCTCATTTTCCCCATCTATAAAATAGGAGTAATAATACTTCCCTCTCTTATGTGACTATTGTGAATATTTACTAGTTAGTTTTTGCACAGCACTGATGTGTAAAGGTCTATGTACGTATTAAGTATTATACTGATATTTTAGTGAACATTGCAGAAAGCATGTGCATTTTATTTTGCAACATTATGATTAGTCATTCCACATATACATTGTATTACAAATATTGCAAATCTACCCCTTCAACTCAAATGCCAGTATATGGACTTACCTAGCCACCAAGTAATCTAGTTTTCTCTCCAGCGTCTTGACTACTCATTGTTTAAGACAAACTTCTTAGATCTTGGAGGAGAGACCGTTAAAACATGTTTTAATTTAAGCAGTCTCGAAAATGCATGCTAAACCCAATGTAAGCACTCCACATGCTAGACTGGAATTTAGCCACATCTCTTTCATCTATTTCATGAATGGAAATGGGGCATGTCATTAAATTCCCATGATGAAATATTTTTGCAACTGCAGCACATTGTTGACTCTCATTCAGTTTGTGATCCACTATAACCCCCAGATCTTTTTTCAGCAGTACTACCACCTACTCAGTTATTCCCCATTTTGTAGTTGTGCATGTGATTTTTCCTTCCTAAGTGAAATACTTTGCGCTTGTCTTTCTTGAAATTCATTTTGTTGCATTCAGACCAGTTCTCTAGTTTGTCACGGTCATTTTGAAATCTGAATCTGTCCTCCAAAGTGTTTGCATCCCCTTCCAGCTTGGTGTCATCCCCAAATTTTATAAGCATACTCTCCACTCCATTAAAGAAAATACTGAGTAGTGCTAGACCCAAGATTGACCCCTGTGGGACCCCACTAGGTACATCCTCCCAGTTTGACAGTGAACCATTGATAACTACTCTTTGAGTATGGTCTTTCAACCAGTTGTGCATCCACCTTATAGTAAATTCATCTAGACTGCATTTTCTTAGTTTGTTTATGAGAATGTGATGTGGGACTTTCAAAAGTCTTACTAAAATCAAAATGTATCCCTTCTAATGCTTCCCCCATGGATTTAGGCCAGTAACCCTGTCATCTTCTAGCATCCCCCACACCTGACAATACAATAATTTCAGATGCCTTCCTGTTTGGCTGGGGAGCTCACATGGATGATCAGACAGTAGAGGGCATTTGGACACCTCAGGAGACCAGAACATACACACATTTTCTGGAACACAGGGCAGTCCAAGAATCTTACAAATCATTTCTACCACTCATCCGTGTCCTCAGATCCTCATAATGTTGGACAGTTTAACAACTGTATTCTCCATAAACAAGCATGTGTCAGTATATAATGCCTGCATCTGTAACTTTCACTCTATGCATCCGAAGAAGTGAGGTTTTTACCCATGAAAGCTTATGCCCAAATAAATCTGTTAGTCTTTAAGGTACCACCAGACTCCTTGTTGTTTAAGCAGGGAAGAGTGAGATCAATCCCCCTGTGTATAGAAGCGGTCACCTTATAGAACTGGTGTATCAAGGACCATATCACCCTATTGGCTGCATACCTTCCAAGAGCCCAGAATTTGTTGGCAGACAGCCTAAGCAGGCATTTTGCCATTGATCACGAGTGGGAATTATGTGATTCAGTGGTGAACAGCATTTTGGGCAAACAGGAAGTACAACAAATACTGTTGCATGGGAGCTCAAGGTCAGTACTCCAGAGGTGATGCTGTACTACTGCCTTGGATAGATCACTTCAGCTGTTCCTTCCTTCTCATCCCACTACTACCTCCGATGGAAGATTCGACTGGATAGGGCACTCTCATCGTCCTCAAATGGCCCAGGCAATTCTAGTTTTCAAGTCTTCCAAAAATGTCATCCCATCCGCTTAAAAGCATTTGGCCTTTCTTGGATCTCTGAGCTTAAGGAGAATAGCAGATTCAGACATCCCAACCCATTTCATCTCATGCATCAAGCCTAGTATGTTCCTGCTCTGAAGCTGTGCAACTCATTCTTAATAGCAGAAAGGCTTCCACCAGAAAATGTCACCTGCCAAGTGGAAACATTTCTCTCTCTGGGCCAAACAAAACCAAATATCCCCAGAGACCACGATATTCCCTCTTTTTTAGACTATCTTACTCTTGTGACAGCAGGCCTTTCTCTTAACTCACTACAGGTTCACCTGGTGGCAGTCAGTGTATGTCATCCAACATCGGGTGTTGTTTGATTTTTTCCCTCACTTTTGAAAGGTCTGTCAGAACCTTTTCTCCAGTAAAGAAACCAGCCTCTCACTGGAATCTTAACTTAGTGCTTTTAGCACTCATTAAGCTACCCTTTGAACCACTAGCTAAGTGTTCCATGTCTCAACTGTCGATAAAGGTTGCCTTCCTCATTGCCAACACTTTGGCCAGAAGGGTAAGTGAACTTGGGGCCCTGATGGCCAATCCATCATACACAGTATTCCATAAAGACAAAAGTTTCTCTCTGACCACAACAAAATTCACTCCTAAAATAGTTTCAGAATTTCACATAAACCAGTTGTTTCACTTACCCATGTTTTTCCTGAAGCCTCGTGCCTCTAACCAGGAAAGGAGACTTCATCCCATTGACATGTGACAAACACTGGCATTTTACCTGAAGAGAACAAAATCGTTCAGAAGGTCACCTGGCCTGTTGGTTGCCATAGCAGAATGAGTACAAGGACAAGAATCTCCAAGTGGATCTCTGGCTATAGCGTATTCTGTTACCAGTTGGCGCAGTTTCCTCCCTCACCCGGGGCAAGGGCTCTCTACAAGGGTAGAAGCAGCCTCAGTAGCATCACTTCACATCGTTGCCCTCCAAATATGAAGCAGGAGCACCTCTTGGAGTTCCATCTTCATGTTACACCTCGGCTGATGCATTCTTTGGGACAGTGATTTTGGAAGCAGTAATACCGCCTGCATCGTTGCTCCCTCCTTCTCTTTGAGTACTGTTCGTCAGTCACCCACAGTGGAATCTCTTCAAAGAAGGGAAAGTGACACTTTATTGTGTAACTGGAGTTCTTCAAGATGTGTGGTCCAGGCCTGTATTCCACTTCCCACTCTCCTTCCCCTCTGCTTTGGTTTTTGGCAAGATTCATGGTAGGAAAGAAACTGGAGAAATGGTCAGTCTGCCCCACCCCTGACATCCTCAGTGAGGAGCATGAGGAGAGGGCACAGGCACAGGCCAACAGACACTGCTAGCAAGAATTCCCCATCTCATGTTCATGGAGCACAAATGAACCCAGAGTGGTGTACAGATAGGGACCACGCATCTTGAAGCACTCCAGTTACAGAAAGGTGAGTAAGTTCTCTATCCACTGGGCCCTGGCTTCAGTCTCCTTTCTCAGCTACACTGGAGTTTTCTCCACCAGCTCCCATACTGAGCACTGGCCCCTCGACTGAGCCTTCCTGAGGTGTCTGTTCTCCTACAGACTCTGGCTTAGGACCCTTCTCCGGATTCCCAGTGGTTCCTCCCCTCAGACTGAATTCTCTCTTTTATGAGGCCCAGGTTCCATAAAGTCATCACCTGATGCCTCTTAGTCCCACCCGTCTCGCTGAGAAGCAACTAATTAATTACGACTTGGGTTCAATAGATGTAACTAGTTGGCTCTTAACCATTTTTCATAATCTCTCTAGTTTTGTTATAAGTAGGAGGAAACAAAATAGTTCAAGAAAAAAGGGCCAAAGCATGTATGATTTGTAAAAGCTCAAATAAATAATTCTCTCTTTCCAGCCTCCTTCCTCCATACGCAACTTCCACAAACTTTGCCGCTATGTCATCAAATCCCTTACCAGGTCTGGAAGTGTCATGCACTTGAAGTCTTCCTGGTAGTTAGGGAAGTCTAATGGATTCTGAAATCCCTGTGATCAAGCAAAAATATGTAACATGACATTCACACGTGGAGAAGGGGAAGAAACTTAGAATGAGAGTTGTACAAATAGTCTAGTGCCAGTTCACATTAATTTCAGGTACCTGGGTCCCTTGTTGCACCCCAGGGGAAAAGACAGTACCACAAATTGGAAGGTCTGCTATAACTATATACATTTATTTAAGTAATCATATAATGTAATATTTTCAGATTCTTATTAATTGTACATTTTAGTATGTAAGAAAATACTTAATGATATATTGCTTATTTACTAGATAATTAACTTTTGCTCATGATTTGTGTCAATCTGCATTAAGATGGTAACTGGGATTTAATTATACATACAAAACAATTTTTTTATTTAAATGTTTTAAGAGATTATGATAAGTTTAGGCCTTAACGTATTTTGTATTAAATTCAGATTTCATTTTAAACCGGTTCATTTTTTAAAAGAAAAACTTATTATGATTTAAATAAAAAATTAATCTGAATACAAAAATCATTGATGTTTATCCACCATAGTTATGACCTCATTAAGACAACAGAAATGTCAGCAGTGGCAATGGAAGTTCTTATTGAAGATGAGTGGTGCCTTACATTTCAAAACTTGAATCTTTAGGTAGTTAAAAGTGTGCATCAAAAACTCCAGTAAAAATACATGCATGATGATGACTTATGCCACTTATGAGAAATTTTGGCTAAACAGCTATAAACAAGTGGCACTGCAAGTAAAATCCATCCACATAAACTCACAAGGCATTCTTTTTCATGCATTTCACTGTTGAAATCAGCAAGGTCTAATGCATTCAACAACTTGCACATGCAACTTTACAGAGCATGTATCTCATTTATTCATTATGTGATATTTAGAAATAGCCCTGACACTGAAATGTTAACTGGGTCTGTGCTTTTTGATGGAATGATGCATTTGCCTTCCTCTTGCTTACTACATCATCTGAAGATGGTCGAAAATCTTTAATCAGAAGGAAACTTGTAGTCTGTGACTGAAAAGTCTTTTTGTTTTATTTTTGAAAGCTAATGTGACAGCAAAACTCTTTCTTATGCTGAAACTCGCACCCAAAAAAATTGTACAGAATTAGAATCTTACCACTTCAAGGGAGAAATCAGATGGGGTGTTCCCTGTATTCTTAACTGTTTCCCCCCCACACACACACACGCTTTTATCTGCTATCATAAAAAGGAATTTGTGAAGCTAAGTCCTGGCCTCTCTAGTATCATACAATTGACATTCTGCAAAAGAAACGTATAGTTGTACTCCTCTGAGTTCTTTAGTCTGGTCAATTCCTGCAGTATTTATGTATGTCAGCTGTTGTCTACTAGGATTTTAGTAGACTGAATGGGATTACTTCTTCAAAGTACAATGGGTTGCCTAATGAAGTCATTCCTAAGGGGACGCATGGAACCCTTTTTGGCAGAGAGAAGCAACATTGCAAGGTCAAAATCAGACCTTGAGAACTCTGTGGCAATAGAAGAGGTTTAGTTTTTCCTGCTGCTAGCACTGGAGTACAGCACAATAGAAAATATGCTCTACTGGTGCATGCCATCCAGACTCTGAGACTTGAATATTATATTAAAAGGGCTTATGGGGACATCCTATTATGCAAATATCCTCACTGCTTGTTGATATTGGTGCCATGAGTGCAGGGGACTGGACTAGATGACCTCTCGAGGTGGCTTCCAGTCCTATGATTCCATGATTATTTAATCAGCTTGAGTGATTCAGGATGATGAGCCTCTTTCCACTCTCTCCCCCCCCCCCCCCCCTTCATCTGGAATAAAGTCTAATAATAATTGTTCTGCTTTCAGGACTGGGGAAAATGTGAAAAGGGCATAGCAGACTCCCTGGAGAAACTAAGATCCTTCAAGAAAAAGCTTTCTCAGCCATTGCCTGATCACCACGATGAGCTGCATACAGAGCAGATTCGTTGCAAGGTAAAGCACTCTGTTGAGCACCATCTGATCTGCAATTTGCTTGTCTTGGAACATCTTTAGCCATTATAAGCCTTGGCATTACTGACTATATACACCAGCAGCCCATAATTACTGCATGTGCAATTTCCTGCCTATGTCTGCATGCACATTTTGTGTGTGCATCTGTTCGTTAGATAGTGTTTGCACAGCACTGATTAATGTTTGTACAGCAGTAGGAAGATATAGGGCCTGTCTTTAATCTCACATTGGTGTAAATTAGGTTACATCAATGTAAAACCAAAGTAAATTGGATCAGAATTGGGCCCATAAAGAGCTATAAAAGTGCTAAGTATTGATGGTTCTCTTTAGTTTAGAAGTTCTTACTGCATGATTCTTTTAGATGAGACAAGTAAAAGTTCACAGATTTAAAACCGTGTAATTTCAATGCTCTTTACTCCTACTCAGGATAATTGTAGGTCACAAACTTTTATCCTGCATTAGCTGCAATTTAGAAACAAACTGGGAATCCCAATCTCATTCTTCCTTTCTTAAAATCAGAGGGTAAACATGGTGCAGACTGCAAAGGGATGGGCCCAAACCAAAATCTTGAGTCCAGATAGCCCTGAACTTTGGAGAAGTTAGACTCTGGGATTTTAGTTTAGACCCATTTCAACTTGTTTAAGGGCTGATGTATCTTGCTGTATCAGTTTTACTACCAATGGGACCTCCCTTCTAACTCTGAAAAAAAGAAAGACCACGTGTAAGACAGCAATTATAAATAATACTATTAAATATAGTTGTAACTCTCCATCTAAACATTGGCTCTGTTAACAGACTTGGTTTGCTAGATACAATAGGACTTCAATGCTAGGGCCTATGGTTAACAAGTAAACACAACTTTGTATAATACAACTATTGCCAAACCTCTAGTAGCATAAAGAGCTTGATTTTTTTCCCCATGCATTTTTTTTAAACCAGGAGCTAGAAAATGCTGTTGAAGGGTGGACGGATGACCTTGCGCATCTAACACTGCTGAAGGAGACTCTAGCTACCTACATCAGTGCTGATGATATCTCAATCCTCAACGAGCGCATTGAGCTGCTGCACAGGCAATGGGAGGAGCTGTGCCACCAGGTAAATGTGACACTGAACTTGGATGTGACTATGAAACACATCCAAGGGGCACATGAAAGGGGCACAGGGACAGCTGAATGTGGTTAGCAACTGTTAGAACAGACAGGTACCAGCTGGATGACAAACTGGCATTTGAATTTGAACTGAGACTCATCCATTTGTAAGGTATAATCTCATCAGTCTCCTAATGCAGAGGCAGAGCTAAGGAAGTAGAATTTGGCATGTCAAATGCAAGCTTTATCCAGAGGAACAACACACACTTTTGACGGTGGGGCAAGGTGGGAAATATTTTCAGCCATACTGATTTACAGATATTTAAAACAAAAGAGTGGAGAAAATACCCACTAAAATTCAGGAGTTAGCAGATGTAACCTTAAAGTGATCACTCACTTAATAGCAAACTTAGAGTGGAATAACCAAAAGTCTGCCCATGAAATGGAACAATAACCAAGAAGATTGCTGGAAGGAAATTGTGACTAACCTAATAGTTAAAGGATGTGTACAGTATGTGTCTGCAATCTCTAAAAGGGTTCATCCTTACATTCCTGGAGACCAACTTTTCTGGTGAAATGTCCATTGAAAGCAATGACCATGCCAAGACCAACAAAAGAAAGAAAGCAGGATTATGTATTTTATTATAACAGCAGAACATTTCCTCTTAAAAACTTTGCTTCTCTGTGGAGCTAAGATTAATAACAGTCCAGTGTATCTTCAAGTATTTGCTTTAGTTACCACTAATATTTCAAGACTTCCTGTAAATGATCACTTCACTGAGCCAGGGTGTAAACAAACTCAGAAAAAACTATATTAAAGATAACGTTAAACTTATGGCATAATTGGCCCACAGGAATACAGCAGAAACAGAACAGCATCATTGGCTTGAGGGAGGTGGGGACAGGATAGTCTGATGTGAGAAAAAATCCACTGTACCTTGTACTCTGTTGACACACTTTTCCTTGTGTTTAAAAAAAAGACTACACATTTCTCATTCTCTTTGGCTTGGCTGCCCGCTTAATTCCTTGGCACCATGTGGGAGATAAATACACAGTGCTCCCAGTGCATTTTATAGTTGCTGCTTATGCTTAGAAATCCTGGCTCCAGATTTAAAGTTGCCACCTATCCCAAATTTTCCGGATTGCCCTGATTTTACTTGTGTACTCCAAAATGTATCGAGCAGTGAAGAACCATTTCACTGTCAAAAAACAAACAAACAAACATTGTAGGTCAGCAAAACATAGTTACATTGTGCCAGTGACGTGATATCCTTTCTCATTATGGTATGGTGCAAACAAATCTGTCCTGCAGGATAAACATTAAAAGGTTTCAAAGGAATAGACTTAGTTTTGGAAACCTGTAGAATTCCAGTTGGGCACTCAGACTGGAGGATGCTTTTCCTGTCTTGTGAATGAAGTTGACAGGGTCATGAGAAAGAGAGACAATTAAGCAGCATTCATGGGTGACAAGCTTTCATGCATCATAAACTCTCATGAAACAAAGCAGAAGCTGAACTGGCTGCATGTTGGTGAATGGACTACAAGACTTTTTCCATATAGACTCTGATTGGTTTTCCCAGTTTCCTGCTACACACCTTTCATGCTAAAGGGGAGGTCTGATTAAAGATTGGATGTCTTAGTCCAGGGGTAGGCAACCTATGGCACGCGTGCCGAAGGCAGCACGCGAGCTGACTTTCAGTGGCACTCACACTGCCCGGGTCCTGGCCACCAGTCCGGGGGGCTCTGCATTTTAATTTAATTTTAAATGAAGCTTCTTAAACATTTTAAAAATCTTATTTACTTTACATACAACAATAGTTTAGTTATATATTCCAGACTTATAGAAAGAGACCTTCTTAAAAACATTAAATTGTATTACTGGCACATGAAACCTTAGATTAGAGTGAATAAATGAAGACTCGGCACACCACTCCTGAAAGGTTGCTGACCCCTGTCTTAGTCTGTTATGTATCAGAGGGGTAGCCGTGTTAGTCTGGATCTGTAAAAAGCAACAGAGAGTCCTGTGGCACCTTTAAGACTAACAGATGTATTGGAGCATAAGCTTTCGTGGG
>NW_020664436.1:39226816-39264510 GCF_002925995.2 Terrapene triunguis
GAAGAAGTGGGCATTCACCCACGAAAGCTTATGCTCCAATACATCTGTTAGTCTTAAAGGTGCCACAGGACTCTCTGTTGCTTTTTAGTTTGTTATTTACATATTTAACCTTCCAGGATGTAACCAAATGAATGAGGCTTTTTTTTCTTGTTCAGTAGTTGGGTGTTACCACAAAAGGAAATGTGCTGTCATTTGTATCTGACTTTAAAAATCAAAAGCTTCAGTTAGAAGAGCAGTAAGTTATATATGAAAGAGCAGGTGCAATGCTCATATGATCAGTGGAGCTGATGTAGAGTCAGAAGCAACTCATATTTCAGATGAGGAGGAAGAAGCTGTAGTAAGTAGGATGCCATTACATTGTAGCCATGCGATTATCAGAAATTTTGACAGGAGAGATTAGTTTACTGTGAATACTGTGTTTAATATTCTTTCAAGTCCTCTTCATATTTGCCCAAATATCTTGTAATTCACAGTTTGAGATCGAAATATCGTTCTTCTAATTTCTTAAATATACAGCAGTCGCTTACTTTTCAAGTGACGTGTGACAAGCCTCCATTTCCTGTGTATGCTGTTGCTTTGTTCTCTGTTTCAGTCTGCACTTATCGCCTGTTCATTTCTGTCATAGCATTCTTTAGCCCTTGGGACTCTCTGGTCACGGAGTACCAATGTTGCAAAATTAGAGGCACTCACAAAATATGTGCATGTGGACACAAGCATGGAATTGCACATGCATTTGCAATTGCTTGGTTTATGAGTGCTGCCTATCTCATCCGTGCACACATTTTGCAGATACAATTTACATACCAATTGTTTATAGTTTGCCCATACCATGTATGCATCCTCCTGGACATCCATTTGGTTTGCTGTCTTAAAAATGTCATTGTTCTAAGGGTCAAGCATCTATTTTGTGCTAAACAATCTGTCTCTGTTGGAGTTTGTACTTCCAAATAAAGAAACAAAAGTATCAATGTACATTGTAATTCTTAATAAATGAAAATATTGACTCTAAAGACAAGGAAAGGGCTATTTTTTAACTGTGCTATGGAAACCTGAATTAAAGACCACAGGTTTGTATCTTATCATGAAGCAAATTATATTTAGAGTATACTCTTCCCCGTGTGCAACAGGATCTGGCTACCGGCATCCTGAGATTAATGCTGACCTTGAATTTATAATGAGTCATGCAAGATTTTTGTAGCACAACTCCCATTTACCTTAATGGCAGCCAGGTAGCTAAAACTCTTTGCAGGGCTGAGAATTTACCTCTGAGAATTAGTGTTCTCATCTACTAACTTTACTCTCTTTTATTGACTCCCTCTGTAAACATTACAAGATCTCCTTGCGTCGGCAGCAGGTGAATGAGAGACTGAATGAGTGGGCAGTCTTCAGTGAGAAGAACAAGGAGCTCTGTGAGTGGCTGACACAAATGGAGAGTAAGGTGTCTCAAAATGGAGACATCCTCATTGAAGAGATGATAGAGAAACTCAAGAAGGTAAAGTTCTTTTGGTTTTATATGTTTAAATACTGTTATGTGCACCTTTTCCTCTTCTCTTTCTGGGTTATCAGAACTTGAATAATCTGGTACTAGCCTGTGTTATAGACAGAACGCTGTATTAAATGGGCCACTGGTCTGATCCAATATATGGCAGTTTGTATGTTCCAATGAGAATTTTTGTCAATGTTTTTCTCTAATTATGTGCCTTTTCCCTGTGCTTCTTGAAGTGGATTTCTCAAAATACAAAGAAATACCCCAAATGAATACACCACCAAGAAAGGTGAATGCTTACTAAATGCCTGATCACAAGTGTCCGTAAACCACTTATGAATTATTGTACATGCATTTGCAAAATATTTTTCTTTCTTTTGATTATTTATGTTTATATGGTGGTGGTGTTTACAAGGATTTGTTCATTCACCAAACTATTTCCAACTTAGTATTAGACACTGCTTATGTTTATTCTAGTTCTTCCAGCAGCGCTGAGCTGAATGTGTTCTGAATAAGCTGCTTGATCTCTGTGATTCCTCTTTGCCATCTAGGATTATCAAGATGAAATTGCCATGGCCCAAGAGAATAAAATCCAGCTCCAGCAAATGGGAGAGCGTCTTGCCAAAGCCAGTCATGAGAGCAAAGCATCAGAAATCGAATATAAACTTGGCAAGGTCAATGACAGATGGCAACACCTTCTGGATCTGATTGCAGCCAGGTAAAAACAGCTGCTTTGTTTTTAAACATTTCATGGAATAGAATCCTCTATTGGAATTCATAAGGCAGCTGAGTTCCTAGCTCAAGGAAGGACTCAGAACTTTTTCTTACCTGTCTCCATGCACTCCGTCCACTTAACTGTGATCTGTAATTGCTCTCAGCCTACATGCTTGGTTGAACTTATCCTTCCTGATCCACTGTATCTGCTTCAGGAAGTTCAAAACCAGTATCTATTAGGATGACCAAGACTGCTGCAGTCAGAAGTGTAGTGTCTTCTGGTCAAGGGTGGTCATTTAGGTTGAAAGGGGGTGCCTAAAGCAAGATGTAAATCTTTAGTTTTCTTTAAAGGGCAGCACAAAGGGTGCTAAGTGAATCACTTTTAAAAATCCTACCCAAAGGACAGTTTATGGGTGGTGGTTTAGTTTTTCTATCTGTTTTTCGATTAGTGAAGAGGGAGAGAGAGAAAATAATGTAGACATTGGGCCTAGTAGCTTGCAAAAAAAAAAAAAAAAGTTGTTTGCAGTAGGTTATCTACAGAAGTATATACTGTGCACATGTGATTCTCGGTTAGTACATGAAGAATATTCGTTTAAATTTCTAATGTCCATTCTGAGCTGTCGTGCAACTACTCTCCAGCTAATAGACAATCATTTTTCCATAGCCTTGGCTATTGTGTCTGTACTCTGCAGTATAAAGGATGTTCAACATGTTGCTTGAGTTTCCGTAACTCGAAAGATACTTCTATCTGTACCAATTCCTAGTGTCCTATTTGCAGCAATTCCTTTTACATTTCTTTCTTTATCCAGTAGGTTCTGTAAATATGTTTGGTCACTTCCCCGACCCTGGTACTACAATATTCCTCCTCGGAATTCTGTGAGTGTGGGGAGTCAGTGAATTTCACAGTGGCAAAGCCATTAAGGGGTACAGATCTTTTAAGATGAAGGTAGCTGTGTTTTGTTTTAATGTAATATTATTCAGGAAGTGACATTTCTTACAGACTAAAAGTCTGATGCTTTCAGAGGATGTGGTGTCTCACCGGGTCTTAAGCAAAACAGTTACTTACCTTAATTCTATACGTTTCTCTTGAAGGCATTTCTAATGTTTAAACATAACTATGCCCAGGCCAAGCTTTAAGAGGTTTCCAGCGAGAAGCAATGGTATATGCAGATGGCAAAGTGTACTTCTAGATATCTGTGTGTTACGGATTAGTGTTATGCCTTGGGAGGGTGATCAGGGTCTCAGGATTCTATTTCTCAGTGGTCTTTTCAGCTGAGCTGTAAAACTGAATTGTTATACACTTGTTGAACTTCCCATGCCATTTTCCTCAAGTACAGAGTGATAGTCTCGCCATAGATTAATTTGTGTGATTACAGATTTGCCTCTATTTCCCAGTCAACTTCCGTTGGATACTTTCTTACCTAATAAATTTAGTGTTGCCCCTTATCACCACAGCGCTGGCTGCATTTGAATTGTGAGTGAAGGGATCCCTATGTGAAGTTTGTATATCATGTGACTAAACTTGGAGTAGTGAATGGCTCAAAAGATTGCTGAAGGGATAGAGAGCTTTTGCCAATTCGTCTCTGGCCTAAGTGGGTTGTGACTTATCTAATGTCTGTTGGTTAACCTGTTTGAAATGAGCTTGTGATCTAAGACCAGTTCCTAGGGAAAGATGCCCACATCTCAAAAACCAGTTTGTAAAATACTTTGGATGAAATTTGGTATATCAGAGTATGTTACTATTTTCATACGTTCAGCTGGAAAATGCAGCTTATTTTTGGCACTGCTGACATTATAGTGCAAATTCTGCATTCTGGATCCTTGACAATATTAATATTAACTCTGTGCATACATTCTCCATGTTTCTGCTCTCTCTGTCAAGCCAAGGCCATCTTTTGCTCGAATGTGCTTATTGGTTTGTTTTCAGCAGCCATCCACCAATGGGAAATACCTATTTACAGGAAAATAGAATACAGAGTCGTAGTGTGATGGTCCACAATATTAGAGAAACAAGGTGGGTGAGGAAATATCTTTTATTGAACCAACTTCATTTGGTGAAATAGCAAAGCTTTCAAACTACACAGAGCTCACCCACTTTGTCTCTCTTAGGAACGCAGACTCATAGTATGTTTGTTTCAGAAGATGAATAAGAATATAATATATTTTGGCTACATAACATGTTATTTGTGTTTTTAAATGACATCTCTTGTATTAAAGACTCTTGACTTTAACCTCTGAATAGGCTAAAATGTTATGTTCTGTTGTTTACAGCAAGTTGTTCTTCCTGGAGAAAATATTTCAGTCAGAAAATTAATTTTTCATGCCATTTGGGGTGATCATTTTAAATATTCTTTCTGGCCTATTTTCTTTTTCAGCAGCATATTTCCTTTTCACTTTTTTTTCACCACCCTCTGACTCCTTCTGTGGAAGGGAGGGGAGGAGAAGGGAGAACTCCCCAGAAAGACAGCTGCCTCTCTACTACAGTGATTTCCCATTTCTGGCCTCTCATGGTTGGAAAGTTTTCTCCCTACGAATTGTCCATTATGATAAATAGGCCAGCTGCATATGTGCACAGTAAAGGAGTAGTGTGTGGCTGCATGCTTTATACAGGACTTTTCTTGGGCAGTTAAGTTTACAACTGAAGGTTGTTGTTTCCTCCCCCCCCCCTTCCTGACACTCATGGCCTACATTCCAGGAGATCAAGCCTGGCGCATGTTGATGAATGTAAGTTTTATTTAGAAACATGACCACTTGTCACCGCTTAGTCTCATGTTAGCAGGCCGGGTCTACTAACATTTGTTCGGAATGTGAGCATTTTTATACGGTACTCGCAAAGGCAAGCTTGCCTGCAGCACAGTCTGCTGGGCTACAAGCTTTTGGACTGCAAGTTCTTGGTTTTAGTACTGGCAAGTTTCATGGTGGTAGGAGAGGATTTATGTGCTGTGAGGATGGCAGAGGACTGCAGTGTGGATTCAGACCTCCCAGACTGCAATTGCGATGTCACAAGGCAGGCAGCTATTTACTTTTCTTATGCATTTCTTTGGAATTTGTTATAGCTTGCTGAGGAACTAGTTGTCATAATATTAATCCATAGGCATGCTGCCTTACCGAAAAACTTTTTTTTTTCTGCCCAGAATTTTAGTGTTGTTGATGAGTGTTAGGAAATCATGATGTGCTTTGTTGTATTGCTGTAATTCTGGGATCCTCAAATGTTTGTCTTAACTGAAAACAGCCTGACCACTACTAGTAGGTGGTTAAATTAGCCTGAATGAAACCATAGACCTGATTTTACTACTGTTTTTAATACAAGATCATGTAAACATGTGAGAGGATCCAGAGGGCTGTAATTTACTACCTGCTGTTTGTGTAATCAAGGGGGCCTGGCTACATCCAAAAGTCAAAAATACGGAGAGGCTCTGTAAAAGTACTTCCAGCAGTAATGTGTGCTAAGCTCATCCTTCATGTACATATTATTAAAATGTCTGTAGCCAGATGGATCTTTGTAGCTTAGTTTTGAACAATGTATATAGTTGGATTGAAAGATTTTTATTTTTTGTCAAATATTCTCCCTGGATTTTTTTTCCATCTTGTATTTTTTCACAATATTTTTAGTGTAAGCTAATTTGTGAGTTGTAAAATTATTTTTCAGTAAAGATAAAAGTATATAATCTGAAGAGTAAATGTGGCATTTTCAACTACTCATTAGATACTGAACTTTGCAAGCTAATTTTTTTTTTTTTTTTGCATTTCTCTATTTAATTTATTTTAGATGATGAAAGAATTTTACAATATGTTCAGGTGCATGCATAACATTTCCCATGATACTATTCCCCAAACAGAAGCATTCAAGTATGAATGAAATAGTGCACTTACATTATGTTCTTGCAATATATTTGCCTGGAATTTGAGAATTCAAGTATCTCCAAATGGGTGGAGTAATTGTTTCTCATTGTTTTCTCCCTCTTGAATTGGAATTCCAGTGTTTTCCCACTCTAGTTTGTTTGAGCTTAGATATTATACTATAGACATTGTGTGCGAATGATTAACAGCTAATTAAGACTATAAGCTGGTGATAGATTCAGCTGATGTCACATTTTTGTGCATATTTTTTGTGGTTGGTTTTTAAGTTAATGTTAGTAACCAGCTGTCTAATGACTAATACTGAAGTTATGAATTCTGTACGATATACTGTTGTGTGTTTATGGGGTAGTATATGTTTAGACTTAAGCAGAATTTAAGCATATCTAGCTTAACTCTAGCTAACTGTTTGAGTTTTAAAAGACCTTCCATATTGTTTTCAGCTCCAAAATATTTTCTGAGTATTTTTCTTGGTTTGAAATTGGCTTTTAAAAAAGAATCATGTTGTTTTCCTTTAAATATTAAATTATACCAGCAAGTGTAATGAGCTAATTTAAACTTTCAAATGTTTTCTCATTAGCAATAAACTGCAAAACTGAGCAATTGGATTACATAGTATTTTCCTTCCTGAGCGAGGACAAATGCCTGAGATTTATATGGGCTACGAGAAAAGTACAGCAAGCTTCAGGGACTTCCTGTACTTATATGTCAGGCTTGCTAAATTTATACAACCCTGCTTAAACCTGCCATGTGATAGTTCCAAGCATCTAATTTGAATTAGGAATCCTTGTTAGCAAGCAGGGGAACTCAGCCAAAGCCTCTTACAGTAACACGTTTAGTGGGATTTTCCCAGAAGAATTTGCTTTTTTTCATATAATGCTGTTGCAAATGAAACCCCAAAAGGGCACAGCTGCATTTTGCTCAGGGGGCTGCAGACCCCCCATGTGTAGACTCTATGCAGCCTGCTCCCTGCCTGCCTGCTGGCAGAACTCCATGAGTCCCACCATCTTTCAGGCCCTGTAAGGGCAGGATTTTAGATTCTTGAAGAATGTAGAAATAAATTTCTTCAAAAAAAAATATTGCCTCTGCTACATGCACAAAATATGTAGTTGTGCACATGCAATTAATTTCAATGGGTGGCACAAAAGAGCTTAAAACTTCTTATATGCTCAAACTAGAGGGGGGGAATAATTAGGTGCGCATGTAAGCATGTTCCACTGCATAAGCATGCAGATATGTTTTCAGTGTAATTAAAGGCACATATTGAAGTTATTTAAGAGAGTTACACATTTGATGAATAATTAAAAAGCCTCTTAGAGCCCTACACATGGATCAAAATCCCATTGTGCCAGGCACAAACACAGAACAGAATGACAGCTCTGTAATGATTTGCTTTTAACCTCCTAAAGACTAGAGAGATGGACCTAAGCCACAAAGTTTGCATTCAAACTTGCCCAAATTTCAAAGATACTATGATCTGATTTTTTTGGAGGAATCATATAAGCTGAAGTCCTGAAAATAGCTCTGTGTGGTGCACGCTTATTACATGCTCTGCTGTGAGTGGTGGAATCGCAGTTCCCCAGAAGCCCCTGCTTGGAGGCATTGTGTCTGAAGCAGGCCCTATAATTCCAGGAGAATACATAGCAGCAGTTACTGCTGAGCCCGCTAAACCAGTGGTTTTCAACCTTTGTTCATTTGCAGACCCCTAAGAAATTTCAAATGGAGGTGCCAGACCCCTTTGGAAATCCTACACAGTTTGCAGACCCCCAGGGGTCCACAGACCACAGGTTGAAAACCACTGCTCTAAACAGAGTGAAGCATATACTGTCCCTATGCCAGTTCCACTCCACAAAGTAGTACACTAGTAGGGATAGGACTATGACTCTGCCTCTCACACACTCTCTTTGGGATTTTTAACGCTAACAGCACAACCCTGATATTTGTGGAGACCAAAAGGACTATCCATAAATTCCAAGGCCAAAATGGACCATTGTGATCATTTAGTCTGACCTCCTGTATAGCACAGGCCATAGAACTTTGCCAAAACAATTCCTAGGCAGATCTTTTAGAAAAACCTGTAACCTTGCTTTTAAAATTCTCAGTGATGGAGAATCCACCATGACCTTTGGTAAATTGTTCTAATGGTTAACATCTAACCATAAATACTTATGGAATGTGGTTAGGTCTCTCTCATTCTCCTATCTAATGTTCTCTTGAAAAGAAAGATGATTGGTGTCCTTGGTGATTATTGTTGCATAGCAAGGTTACCAGTCCTGTTACAACCAAGAAATCATTGTGGGGGCAGATTCTGCTCTCAGTTACATACCAGTGTAAATCTGAAGTAACTATTAAAATCCAGTGCAAGTTAGAGTAGCCCTTAAGATTGGGGAAGGTAGAAGAGTGGGTTAGTGCAGTGGCTCTCAACCTTTCCAGACTACTGTACCCCTTTCAGGAGTCTGATTTATCTTGTATACCCCAAGTTTCACCTCACTTAAAAACTACTTGTTTACAAAATCAGACATAAAAATACAAAAGTGTCACAGCACACTAATACTGAGAAATTGCTTACTTTCTCATTTTTACCATATAGTTATAAAATACATCGATTGGAATATAAATATTGTACTTACATTTCAGTGTATAGTATATAGAGCAGTATAAATATTTCATTGTATGAAATTTTAGTTTGCACTGATTTTGCTAGTGCTTTTTATATAGTCTGTTGTAAAACTAGTTGAGTTGATGTACCACCTGGAAGACCTCTGTGTACCCCCAGGAGGTCTGGGTTAGTGTACTGAGCTCTGCTCCAGCTAAGGACCAAGCTCACTATCTCTAAGGGCAAGAGAGTTCAGTCTTTAGAACTTATAGGTGAATAAGTCTTATTTAGATGTTCAACACCAATGCAGGTCAATTTCCTTTTGTTAATTGCAATAGCTATTTACTTGTAATCTGACCAGGTGTCTACATTAGTGAAACAAAAGGCACAACTAATTTAGATGGATTTTTTTACACTGACCATATTAAAATACGGTTTCTTTCCCCAAAGCAAGCTTTGATTCCACCGGCAGAGATACAGAAGCCTATAAAATCTCTGTGTGTGGCTTCTGAAAATCCTGAATTTCTGTTAATTAGAATTACTGGGTTTGGACACTATTTATATGCTTGTAGTGCTGTAAGTAGTAAGGGGAAGCCCTAGATTAGCAATTCTGTTGTTTGAGTGTGAAGTTAAGTTGAATTTCTTTCCCAGTGAAAATTATACAGAAGTGATGTCTTATAAAGGCTGTTTAATGATGTGCATGTGCTCTTGTTTCTCTTTTTGGCAGGGTGAAGAAGTTGAAGGAGACCCTGGTTGCTGTGCAGCAGCTGGATAAGAACATGAACAGCTTGAGATCCTGGCTCGCTCACATTGAGTCAGAGCTGTCCAAACCCATTGTCTACGAAACCTGTGATTCCGAGGAGATACAAAGGAAGCTGAATGAGCAGCAGGTAAAATACAAAATGAGGTAGAAGAGTAAAAAACCTGACACAGTCACCACACTGGCAGTTGCACTATGGTGTGGGGAGACCCAAGTAAAGTATACCCTTGGGCTGCCGGTATCCAGCTCAGTGTTGAAAGAAGGCACTGATGCAGAGAAGATGCCCTTAGATTTCAAGGCAGATAGTGCTTATTGCATCACTCTGGTAGAGTCTTCTGCTGGCTTTGACACTGAATCTACAAGGAGCTGTTTGATCCTGCCAGACAGAGGTAAGGTACCATGATGTTATGTCCAGAATGTGGGTTACTGTTGTGGTTGAGGTTTTTTCTTTGTTTTTTTTTTTAGTATATAATGAACTACTGTCCATTTCCAGAATTAAAATAAAACCATACTATAGTGTTCGCTTGCAAGTTTTATAAGTGCTGGACATTGTCCATCTTTGGAAATGCCTTCTGATTTTTGTTTTGTTTTGCAGTTCATAAACATGTTTGAGTCCCTTTGCATGCTGAGTTGCATGAGCGATACAAAACTGATGTTTAACTTTAAACTGATTTGCACTATGCAAAGCCTGCACACAGTGCTGGAATGAAGCAGTTCATGCTGCAAATGGGAAAAGTGGGATGAGGCAGATAATTTTTGTTTGTTTGTTTTTTTGGGTTTTTTTGGTAGTAGTAGTTTTTTACATTGTACTACACTGTTAGTATACTTCCTTTCCCCTTTCCTGCTAAACTATGCACCTCCATCACAACTTAGGAAAGAGTAACATCAGTTTTGCAAAGTAAAGAAATACATGTTTCTGTACATATTTTTGTTACTCTATGCCAGTTCTGTTTGACACACTGGGCAGAAATTCTGTTGCCTGTCATGTAGCAGATTGCTTTCTCGTCAGTTATTTCTTGGCAGATTGGTCGCTGACTGATATCAGTGCAGTTTGTGATGAGCGTGTGAAAAGCAAAATAACACCTCTCCTTAATACACAATAAAGTAGAGAAGTTTAATTTTTTGTGTGGAGAAAAGTACTGTAACATTTTGCAGACAATTGATTTATAAAGCATGTAGAATGACAATGTGGTGCAGTGAATAGAGTGAAAGTCCAAAAACTAAGAATATCCTCAATTTTAATCCTAGCTCCTCAACTGACATACTGTGTGGCTATGGGAAAAAGCTTTTTAACCTCTTTGTGCATTTCACTATCTGTAACATGGGGTGAATAATACAAACAGGACAGATATGAAGAGTAGCTAATACTGTGCGGAGCTTTGAAGATGTAAAGTGCTGTACAGTGCTAAGTATTAATGTTAAAGCAAATGTTTAGAGATTTTCTGGGAGTGTACCTACATGGGCATCCCAAGGTTTGTTATGACTCCTTTACTACTGCATTCATTCTGGGTACAGACATCAGTTGAACTCTTTATTCTCTGCAGTTCTGCGTTGTTGTTTCTGTGCAATGCTGGATGGTGGCAGTGTTCATTTTGAAGTACCAGTGGTTCCATTGGAACTCCAAAGGGGACAAACACTGGAAGTGTATTTTGCCTTGTAAGCATAGTACGTTTGGCAGCTCCCTGCCAATTAATTTGTTATAACACTAACAGCAAAGAAAACATGAACTTTTAACATAAAGAAGAAAGCATTTTTATTATAGCTGTTACTAGTAATATTCATTTGGTTTTCACAACACAAGTTACCTCAGCTACCTTTTCAGCCAGCTATGTCAGCACTAGTTTTTCTTTCTGTTTGATCTGTATATTTTTCCACATTTGTTTTCTCTTAGGGACATGTTATCTCTCCGCCCACACTGTCACAAACTATCACTCAACTACACATCTCAAATTTAATTAAAAATGTAGCATTGCCTGCCAGAAAGTAGGGCTGGATCCCAGTTCTGTGGCTCCCACACTCTACTTCTACTGGCTCATCAGCCAAGTCTGAGTTGGAGGGGAACACACATAATAACTTTGCAGTTGCTCTCTGGGGCAGTTAAAGCAGTATGACCTGAAGGAGAGTGAGTGTAACCTCACTGCAATCTGCCAACCCTGGAAAACTAGTCAGATTTCAAAGACCTTTTTTCCTTTTTTGTTAATCAGGCCACAACAAGTGTGAAACATGGCAAGGTGTTGCAGAAACCTCCCTCCTGTTTCCTTGCAGGTAGTATTACTCTCCATCTTTAACCAGCCATTTGAATCATGAGGTTCAATCCAAATGTAGTCAGCAATTAGGCAGGAATTTTTCTTATATCCAGGAATAATAGCAGATCATTTTCAAAGTCTGTCTCACAAACACTAGTAATGTGCTGAAGACAAATATGTTGAAATGACATTTCAAGATGGAACATCAGTTCCAGTGGAAAAAGGTCATGAAAACCAAGAAGTGGAGATTAGTAATAAAGAGGATCACACCTGAGCAATGTAATCCTTGAGGATGCTGCAGATGGCGTTCATAGTTGTCCTGTACCATGCATGTCCTTGGGAGTACTCCCAAGAGTTAAAACACTGTTAGGAAATATATGAGCTGCAATAGTGTGGATTGCTGGTGCTAGGGGCAGATTAGCAACTAACCTTTGTGAAAGTAAAAGCAATAGAAGTAAAAGCAAATGTACAGTAAATCATTTATGGATGCAGACTGGACTTTAAAAACACTGAAGTGTTCATTTGTGGATTGATTTTTCAGCAAAAGCATTCACTAAATTCATGGCAACAACTGACTCATGTTTGAGTTCCATTTCAGAAAGGTGATTCTGAGGTTATGCTATGTGCAGATGAATAATGCAGCTGAGGAAGTCGCAAGGAAGGAGGCAAGATCTATGTTCATTTAACCAAACTTGTGCAAATGGTTGGTTCTGTATTGGCTGGTCCCCATGTAATCTATAATTCCAAGGCCACAAAATTTACTGCAGAATCTATACCATCGTGTGGAATTGTACTAAAAAATATCAGTTTTCAGTTTGGTTTTTTTAAATAGGCTTTTAGCCCCTAGAGTTGCAGAGAAAACCTTGAAAATGTGGCTTACTGCAACCAATGCATCTTTCTTTTCTTGAGCCTACAAGCGTCCTGAAACAATGACTCTGAGAGGTGTGGTCTGAATAGGGTATGAAAGCTGAAACCTAAAGATGACAATTAAAAAGTCAACATTGTTAACAGTTTTACTGATGATCATCATAGGAAAAGCACCCAGTAAATGTGGCTATCCTCACTGCAGGCTCTCTGGGAAATGTAATATTCAAATAAATAGTACACGTGCTATTGAATTGACTCTGACATTCATTTTCACTAAAAAGATCCATTTTTAAAATAAAGCTGCCAAAGAATTTCCAGTTTGCTGTAACAGTGTTGCAGAATGCTGGGACCTTGCCAATCTTGATTTTAAAATTGCCTGTGATGGAGACTCCAACATGATCCTTGGTAAATTGTTCTAGTGGATACCCTCACTCTTAAAAATGTACACCTTATTTCCAGTCTGAATTTGTCTAGCTTTAACTTCTAGCTATTGGATCGTATATATATATTTGTCTACTAGATTGAAGAGCCCATTATCAAATATTTGTGCCCCATGTAGGTACCTATAAACTGTTGTCAAGTCATCCCTTAACCTTCTTTTTGTTAGACTCAAGGAGCTCAATCTATTTTGTTTATCACTCTAAGGCGTATTTTCTAATCCTTTAATCATTCTTGTGACTCTTCTCTGAACCTTATCAACATTCTTTGTGAATTATGGACACCAGAACTGGACACAGTAT
The DNA here is from genome assembly GCF_002925995.2 of Terrapene triunguis. Taxonomy (NCBI): domain Eukaryota; kingdom Metazoa; phylum Chordata; order Testudines; family Emydidae; genus Terrapene; species Terrapene triunguis. Next base: position 39,240,084 of record NW_020664436.1, read on the forward strand.
TCCAGCAGCAGTCACACCAGTGCCACATCCAGAGGTAAAATAACCTCTCTGCTGCTACTTAGGATTCCCCAGTTTATGCATCCAGAGATCACAGTACAGTAGCCCTTTTCGCCACAGCATTGCACTGAGAACTCTTGTTCAGCTGATTATCCGCTCCAACCCCCAAATCATTTTCAGAGTCATGACTTCCCAGGATAGAGTCCCCCATTGTGTAAGTATGGCCTATGTTCTTTGTTCCTAGATGTATACATTTACATTTAGCCATATTAAAAGGCACATTGTTTGCTTGTGCCCAGTTCACCAAGCAATCTAGATTGCTCTGTATCAGTGACTTGTCCTCTTCATTATTTACTATCCCTCTAATTTTTATGTCATATATGCAAACTTGATCAATGCTGATTTTGTGTTTTCTTCTAGGTCGTTGATAAAAATGTTAGATAATGTAGGGTCAAGAACCAATCCCTGTAGGACACCAGTAGAAATACATTCACTTGATAGTGATTCCTCATTTACACCTATATTGTGAGATCTATCATTTAGCCAGTTTTTAATCCATTGAATCTGTAGAATGTTAATTTGATATAGTTCTAGCTTTTTTTAATCAAAATGTCATATGGTTCCAAATCAAAGCACTATTACCTTTATCAACCAAACTTGTAATCTCATTTAAAAAAAAATAGTTTGACAGGATCTATCTTTCACAATCCTTCTTTGATTATTAGCAGGTAAATATGCCCAATGGTCTGTGATGGGATGTTAGATGGGGTGGGATCTGAGTCACTACAGAGAATTCTTTCCTGGGTGCTGGCTGGTGAGTCTTGCCCACATGCTCAGGGTTTAACTGATCGCCATATTTGGGGTCAGGAAGGAATTTTCCTCCAGGGCAGATTGGCAGAGGCCCTGGAAGTTTTACGCCTTCCTCTGCAGTGTGGGGCACAGGTCACTTGCTGGAGGATTCTCTGCACCTTGAGGTCTTTAAACCACGATTTGAGGACTTCAATAACTCAGGCATAGTTTAGAGGTTTGTTACAGGAGTGGGTGGGTGAGATTCTGTGGCCTGCATTGTGCAGGAGGTCAGACTAGATGATCATAATGGTCCCTTCTGACCTTAAAGTCTATGATTCCTTACTCACGTTGTCCACATGTCTCTAGTGTCTTCATCATTTTTTGTTGTGGATTTTACTATAGATGTGTAGAGTTGGAAAGCTAACCAATTTCAGGATAAATTTTTTAAATTCCTATCCCCTCCTCTTAATTTATTACAATGAGATGGACAGAGATTAGTTAGAGTGTAATTGCTGTAAATGTGCTGACACTAGAAGGACTGCGTTTTTCTTTCCATGTCTATGAAACTTCTGTGGAAAGTCACTTTTCTCCCCTATTTTCCCCTGCCATCCCCAATTAAAAATAATGTTATCATTGGACAGCTGAGAGGAAAACAACAACATTTCATATTAAAGATGTACTGCTATAGACGCGCTATTGCTGCCCCACATGCAGAACGTGTCAAGAGACACACTCGTGACTTAGCGAAGAATCGAGTAGAAGGGAACACGGTATAGCAGAATGAATACCCACAGTACAGTGAAACTTATTTATTTTTCTTGCCATTATTATTATCATCCCTCAGTATGACATCATAGGTATGTGGTTTTTTTAAGAAATAGCCTTCACAACATAAAAGATACTTAAGGGGAAAGCTACTGTCTAAAATGTATCCCCATGAGTCACCAATGAATCCTGACCACGAACTGACTCTGTAAGTTTGGGTAGTCAGTACTTTTGTTAAGCCCTTCGCAGAACTCCAGCATTTTAGGTGCTCAAATGCACTGATTCACGTTTGACTTTCTTTAAAATTCTCACGGGGCCTAAGAACACTGTCTTCTGGAGGTCACTGATCATGATGTCTTGCACACCTAACATGCTCCTGAGCTGCTCATTCGTACCCTTAGAGGTTGCCCCAAGTGCTCCAGTAATCATCTTTGTTCTGTTTTCTGTTCTTCATGATAGAGTTCTTTATACTTAGGCATATAAAAAAGGAAGAAGAGAAGATGATTATCTGCTGGTATGGCAATATCAATTAACATGGTCTTGTCTATCATGTTTTCTACAGCTGCTATGTCCGGCCTATTTGCCTGCACCATTCGGGCTGGCACAATTGAGAGATCCCATAAAATCTTAGCCCCACTGTTGTTAGGCACCCAAGAAACACAGTACAATAGGTGGTCCCTGCCCAGCAGAGCTTACAGTCTAAACAGCCAAGACAGACGCAGGGTGGGGGAAGGGGTAGAACACATAAGCAGAGGGAACAATGTGATGGTGACAAATGGCTTGTTAGTTTCAACAAGGGGCTCAGCTAAATGGAAGGAAAAGGAAAAGAGGGTGAGAGGGATGGGGGACAGGTGTGGAGTGACACTGAGGTGAAGAGACTGTACCGGCGGGGTAGGTTTGGAGCAAACACCAATCAGCACCGGGCAGAGAAAATCCAGTCAAAACTGTAGTAGGTTCTCTGAAGGTCTGAAGGTCCGAAGGTCCTTGTGTTGGCTGCTTCTGCTCCTACCAGCTGGAGTATCTGGCTGGCTCCTCTCTGCAGTTTTCTCCCAAGCCCATGTGGCGAGGGGCACATGTGGTGAGGCACATCTGGATCCTAGAGCCCCCAGTGTGTGTCGGAGTCTCTCACCCCCAGTTCAGTAGTCCCTGCTTTGTCTACTTCTGTCCCTGTTGGCTGTCACTTTTTTTCTCTTTTGAACTTCTGTTTTATGTTTCTGGAGGGGAGGAGGGAGGAAGGGGGAAAAGAAAACGGGAAAAGCAAACAGTTCCATCGTAATATGGCAGTGGTGAGAAATGCTGATGAGACAAAACTTTCATTGGCTGTTGTGAAGCTATGACAGGTTACACCAGCTGAGGATCTGTCCTCTATCTGCAGGTTTTCTCAAGTACTGGATAGCTCCGTACTATCGCCGGCCTCTACTAACCCTACTTGTTTATTAGTAACATTGCAGCAATGCCATGTAGGTTGGGCATTTTAATACTCATTCATCCTGATTCTTGTGAGCTTGCCCGACTTTTTATTTTATATTATTTTAATAGCATATTAAATAGCATATTTTCAAAGAGCACATGGTTTGGCTTACATATTTAAGCTTTGATTTCTTGACCTGCAGGAACTCCAAAGGGACATAGAGAAACACAGCACTGGAGTTGCATCTGTTCTCAACCTGTGTGAGGTGCTGCTCCACGACTGCGATGCTTGTGCCACAGAAACAGAGTGCGACTCCATCCAGCAGGCCACCCGGAACCTGGACAGAAGATGGAGAAACATCTGTGCAATGTCAATGGAAAGACGACTTAAGTAAGTACAAAATACTCATAAAACCCAAGAGATTCTCCAGATGTTTCTATCTGGAAAAAAAAGTTGCTATTTCTCAGATATTCACTTACCTGGGAAAATATTCTCCGTATTTAAAAAGTAGACCAAGTCCCAGCTCTGGCAAGGAGATCTGCACAAGCAGGACTCTGCACTTGTGTGGAACCAGATTGATGTCACTGGGGTTATGTACAGTCCCAAAAGTCTGTCCATTGAATTGCAGGATCAGGACTCAAATTACATTTCTACTACATGTATAATTTATAACAACATTGTTTTTTCATCAGCTGAAATGTTTTTTTCAGTGACTTATTTCATGTTTTAAAAATACATTGTTACAAAAACGTATTTGCAGTGGATATTCTTGAAACTGATTTTTTACTGATGAATGCAAAAGAATGTCACCACATCCTTATGTTAATTCAAAGTAATTTATGCCAGATATACGTGGTCATTTTAATGTTTGTTTTTAACTAGCACCAATACACTACCTCCTCCTGGCTGAGTTACCCTGGAAAATTTAACAATTCATGCTGCAACATTTTGGTTTCCTATAGGAATGGTTTGATTCTACAGTTGAATGTTGTCTTTAGAACAGCGGTTCTCAGACTGTAACAACCCAAGGACCCCTATTTTGATTTAAAAAATTTTGTGGACCCCCAAGTTGGCTTCTAATTTTCCCCAGGGGTGCTCAACTCCCGCTCAGCCCCAGGCCCTGCCACCACTCCACACCTTCCCCCAATACCCCACCCCTGCCCCTCCTCTTCCCTCCCCAAAGCATGCCCCATCCCCGCTCCTCCCCCGCCCTCCCAGCACCTCCTGTATACTGCTGAACATCTGTTCCGCAGCATGCAGGAGGCACTAGGAGGGAGGAGTTGATCAGTGGGGCTGGCAGCCCTGGACATGACTCTCGGACCCCCCTGGAGCCGGACATGACTCGTGGACCCCATGGAATACCCTTGTGGACCCCCAGGGATCCGTAGACCCCAGTTTGAGAACCACTGCTCTAAAACATTCCGCTAATTGTAGTTTGTATACATAGGACTACATTTTGGCAAATGGCCACATTTTTAGAACTCCTATTACAGCTCATAATGTTCTTTATATACCAATTGTAAATGAGGATTTGCAGCACACACAAAAAAACGTTGCTGTCTTATTCCAGCTTAAACTGGAATCAACCAGCCATTTATGTTGTCCATTTATCAACCTTGCAATCAAGGCTTGGTTAAGAGCCAGTTATTGTTCAGTGCAGCCCTGGTTCCCTATTGTAGCTTATGATCAGGCAGAGCAATGCAGGGCAAATGACCTCAAATCTAAACGTACCCTAATTTTCCATTTTCTGTCGCAGAATTGAAGAGACGTGGCGACTGTGGCAAAAGTTCTTAGATGACTATTCTCGCTTCGAAGACTGGCTGAAAATTTCAGAGAGGACAGCTGCCTTTCCTAGCTCCTCTGGTGTGGTGTATACGGTTGCCAAGGAAGAGCTAAAGAAATTTGAGGTAACTTATTATGTTTGAAATTTAATATCTCCAGATCCTATTACAGCAGCCAGCTGGTTCTCCTTTCAGTACATAAGCTGCTCAATACAGACACACGATACAGAAGAGTTGATGATTTTGCAGCTGTCCCCAGTAGCATTTTTTAAGAAAAAAATTAGAGGCTATAGATATATGGATATAGAGATATAGATATAGGAAAAGACATACTAGGTCATCCAGTCTCTAACCCTATCAATTCAGGATTGTTCCTTACTGTGCATCGTCCATGGGTCTGTCCACTGTAATTTTTAAATGTCCCAAATCCTTCTACCATTTCTCTTTGAAGACTATATACACCCTAAATATTTTCTTTTCCTATAGTTCATCCCATTGCTCCTGGCTGTAATTTCTGGTATTGTACCCCTTAAATAACTCCTCTCCTTTTTCATATTTACACTCTTCAGATATTTGCAAAGTGTTACCACATTCCCACCTTAGATCCTGATCCTGCAAACACTTTCACTCGCAAGTAACTTTACGTGTGTGAGTATTCCCTTTGATATCACTCAGACACACACAAGCTAAACGTTAAGCATGTGCCTATGTGTTTGCAGGGGTGGGGCCTTGCCCGGGGCTTAGCCATGTTATAGTTATGTAACTGATTGGTGTTTGTGACTAATGTATGTGTGGTGTGCAAATAAATGGAACTCTTTGGGGGCCGTTCAGGTGAGTTAGTTTCAGTTTTCTTTCCTAATTGTGATCACAAGAAAATAAACTCTTTGGGCTTAGGCTTTGGAATGCTTCAGCCAGGCTCAGTTTTTATTACCTGTGTACAAACCTCTGGAAGCTATGGTCATTACTGAACCACTGACCGACCTCTTAAATATAGTGAAGCCAAAGGCTACCAAATAATAATCATGTAAATGTTGAAATTTATCTGGAAAATCAGTATTCTGTTTGCAGTCCTGTCCATTCGTTCCATCCTCCCTCCATTCAGTGACCAGAGTCTAAATCATGTTTAGTGAGTTACTGTAAATGAGAGACTACCATGCATCTCTCAGCTGTCTCCTATGATCACAGCTGACCTGACTTTGCCCTAAGCCGGTTTCTCTGTCTATGCTCTCTCACTGTGTCAACCTTTATACACTGACCTTTACCTTCCAACACATACCACAGTACTCTCACACAGACATATGGAGCTTAGACTACAGACAAGGAGAATAGTTTTTAGTCTAGTACTCCTGTTTAAATTGGTACATCTACATGTACATACAGCTACTATCGTCTCAAAGTAGGGATGTAAGTCCAAAATTAGTGTTCACTTGGGGGCAGCCATGATCAGGGGTAGAAAATTGAGTTCCTTCAGACTGTAACTATTTTTTTCCTAATTTTATTCTCCTATCCATCCCACCAATAAGATAAAACCTTTAAGAACGTTAGCAAAGCACATTAGAAGGCTTCAGTCATCCAGTATGTCATGAACTCCATTGTACAAAATCACACGGTAGTCCAGTATTTCACTGAAGCTGTAATGCAAAGAGGAACATGAGCAAATGAATTACTGCATTGCTGAACTGAACATTGGAAAACATATATAATTGTTCTTTTGCTAAACAAGACTTGGTAACAGGTGAGGTGGCATTGTAAATTTACACTGAGTTGTAGATTACAAGGTTAAATCTTTTGAGTTAGTAGTAAATCAGTGGTCAGATGTATGCCTCTTCCATGAGAGAATGTGCTTCTCACTCCAATTACAGAACTGCATGTTGGTTGCTTTCTTATTTCATTGGCATTTAAACAAAGAGAGTAATTATCGTGACAAGGACCCTTTGGTGTATTTGGTTGTTTCTAACTAGCTCCTTTAGCTATCCCTGTGACTTCATTGCACAAAAGTGCTTATTTTCATTTTTAATTAACACTCATTCTGGCAAGTGGTAGGATTGAGGCAATATGCATCAACATAGCTGATGCTGTTAATGAATTTGTATTCGGGTCCACTAGCATATTTGTTTTCCAGTGCTATCATTTCTCTCCCTCTTCCTATCCTCATTGTCACTTTTTTGGCTACCTAATGCTAGAAAATGCAAACTTGCACAACTGTGATCTGGAACCAAAGCCAATTCACTTCTTTATCATTTCCTTTAACTTGCATGTGTCCCAAATAGAACTGAGTGAAATATTCAACACATTTAGCCCTTTTCTCTGTTCATGAGCTATCAGCAAAACAAACTTTGCTTTTGAGAAATTCAACAATAAATTTGTGATCAAATTCAAGCCTACAAAGTGCTCACCAGGTTCTTGCTATGACTTGCTTTTTGAGTATTTGCTATTCATACAGTGTGATTGATCATCCAAGTCACATGGTACTGTTTCTGTTCCCGAATTGGTTGACTGAAACTTTTATAACCTGGAGAATGTTACCAGATTTGCCCATTACTTTGGGGTATGCTCATTTATTAGGGTTACTCCTCTGTGTGTGGGGGGGGGGTCTGTAATTCTATCAATGTACTGTTTGTGTCACTTGTGTTCTTGAAGCTCTACTTCTCCCTTCTGCAAGTTCCCCCACAATGGAGCTATCCTGCAGGGCCGGGTTCTTCCAGCCCCAGAATCAGGCGAACACACACACACATTAACAGAGCGCATCTGAGAGGACTGGGTTAATCAGCACTCCCAAGCTGACCCCTTATATGTCCCTGGACTCAGGAGGCTGGGTCAAGCAGCATTTCCAAGCTGTCACCCTCATAGGCCCTTGGACTCAGCAGGCTGGGTCGAATAGCACCTCCAAGCTGTCACCTTCATATGCCATGGGCACTGCATTGAAATAGAGCATGCCTGAGCATGCTGGGTCTAGCAGCACTTTCAGTCTGCCACCCTTATATGCCCCTGGACGCAGCAGTCTGGGTCGAGCAGCACTTCCAAGCTGCCACCCTCACATGCCCCAGGTTTAGCACATCCCTATCCCCACTTTCACGTTACAATTGTTCTGGTAGTCACCCACTCAATGAGCAAATTCCACAGGATTTTTTGGGTGCTGCAGGGATCTTTAGCTTAGGTACGAGGAGCGTTGCTGCAGAGCAAATGGAGAAGCCAAAAAACACCCCCTAGCGGCGGGGGGGAGAGAGAGAGAAGCAACCAGCTTAACCATGAAAGTTATTTATTGCCAGGTAATAACCATACAAGGGGAGCCAAACAAACAAAACAGTAATAATATTAAATCTAACTTAAATTTGATTATAAAAGTCAGGTTTAGAAAACTATAACTGATCACACAAGTCAGGGTCAGAAGGTTATACCTAGAGAGAGAGAACGAGAGAGAGCTGGGATCTCATCACGCCGTGAAGCTTGAATCGATCTGGGGTCCCAAGTTGGTGGTAGCTGAGGGTCCAGAGTTCTGGAGGCAGGCAGAGCCCCCAGCACGATCAGTCAGGAGAAGATGAGGTCCCAATGGAACTGATGCAGATGTTGGATACAGGCATCGGAGCACTTACTTGAACATGGGTAGGAGTTTTTGTAGGGAAAGAACAGTGGTTGAAGGGAGAACACTAGATTTACCAAATTTTTTTGTTCAGGCTAGCCCAGTGGTTCTCAAACTTTTGTACTGGTGACCCCTTTCACATAGCAAGCCTCTGAGTGCCACCCCCCTTATACATTAAAAACACTTGTTTATATATTTAACACCATTATAAATGCTGGAGGCAAAGCAGGTTTTGGGGTGGAAGCTGACAGCTTGCGACCCCCTGAGGGGTCCCGACCCCCGGTTTGAGAACCCCTGGGCTAGACAATAAGAACTGCTCATTCCTGGCTATGGGCGGTGTTCCTTCGAGGGCGCTCACAATGCAATTAGGCAGCTTCTGTATTTTGGATACCAATAAAGGATTTATTACTAGAATTGGTCTGATAACTACTGAGCTGGGTGCATGCAGGCATAGGTTCATTAACATCTGGAGCAGAGGTCCCCCAGAGTTCAGTGCAGTTCTTGCCTTTGAGTCTCTGTTCTCCATTCTGTATGCTAATGGGGATGCCTCCCTGTCCCATCCTTGATGCAAATGAGGCAAGGGAGTTTCCTTAATCCTGTCACCCTTGTCCAGAGGGGGTTTAGGTGTGTCTCCCAGTGCCTTTTCATTGCTTTCTGTAAGTCTTTCTTCTGATCGGCTTTGGTTCAAGCAGAGGGTGGGGGGGAGGTCTTTGGTGAGTCAGACAGCCTGGGTACTGCACCCTGGTTCCCCAAGAACACAGAGCTGATAGGTAACCAGTAGGATTTGAATAAGTCACATGTGGCCTGGCCATTTGCTCAAATACAGAGTTGTATAAATATTCACAAAACTTTCTTTCTCTGTGACTGTGGAAATAAAAATGGCTCTCATACCTGTCATATTAAAGATAAATAAAAGGTGCTTGGAATACTGTCAAAGCAAATTCACAATTATTATTCATATGAAGACCTCTCAGCATCTGCCAAGAGGTAGTGCTAAATAGATTAATTGAGACTTGAGAAATCTTATAAAATTTTTGCTTCGATGTCTTTAAAAATTTGACATCACCATTTACAGTGCTTGTTTGTTTGTAACCCACTGAAATTTAATTAGTCAATATCAAGTCCAGCCCTCTAATGTAACATTTTCAGAAACTTTTAATTGATTTCAGAATTTACACCCTCCATATTCTAAAATATGCAGGTGAAATATTGGACAGCCAAGAAAGGACAGTACCTCATTCTTGGAATAAAACTGTGCTTGCTGCTGTCATTGTGACAGGAGCATTCTCACTGAAATGCTTGGTCCTTACTGCCATTTATTGATTTTGTAAACAACAACATTTCTCTTTGCTCATCCCAATCAAAAGGCCCCAATCCTACAATCAGGTCAGTACCAGCAAATGTTTGCACCCATGTTGGTACAGATCCAATTTCAGGATTGGAGCCAAAGACAAGAACAATCTGAGACCATTTACCAATTTCAGGGGCTGACAGTCTGATAGTGTCTTTTGTTGTTTCCATTGTTATTTTAGGCCTTCCAAAGACAAGTGCATGAAAGTCTGACACAGCTGGAACTGATTAATAAACAGTACCGCCGCCTAGCCCGAGAAAACCGCACTGACTCTGCTTGCAGCCTCAAACAGATGGTCCATGAAGGGAACCAGAGATGGGACAACTTACAAAAGCGAGTCACTTCTATCCTGCGCAGGCTAAAAGTATTTCTCCATTTTCAAGCCATTCTTTTACAGAACTAGACTGTATGCATGAAGGATATTGTGAGCTTCTGACTCCTCAAGCCCATGCAAGTTTTCTCTTTGGCTGGGTTATTTAAACTTTATTTTGATGATTTCATGAATGCTCTATCTAAAGTAGTTAAGTAATACACTGCAGGAAGATGTAGAGTTGGACCTGGGTGCCCTACTTCCCCTTAGAAGAGAAGAACAAGAATACTTGCAGCTGAACTTTTGTAACTCTGCTCTTCACTGCTAGAGGCACAATGGTACTGAAGTGGGAACCTGAAAGAGCATAGAGGAGATCAGTGAAGAACATGTACTGATTTCAGTCAGACTCAGAAGATAGTGAAGTGAAAACTAACTTTTGTGGAAGCCTCACATTGTTTCGGTTGTTTTTTCAGCATTTTATTGGCCAGCGCGAGGAGTTTGAGACATCACGTGACAACATTCTGGTCTGGCTAACAGAGATGGATCTGCAGTTGACCAATATTGAACATTTCTCAGAGTGCGACGTCCAAGCAAAGATAAAGCAACTCAAGGTACGGGAGGCCAGCCAGTCTGTGGCATCAAAAATATCCAAATAGGAACTGAAAGTGTAAGAAATGTTCCATGAATAGTGTTATGTGATTAAAACCCTTTATTCCCAGGACATAGGCTCAGCCCCAGTCAATCAATGGAACCGTCGATCTTTATAGAGCATGTTGTATGTGCTGATGAGTTCTTTAATGGCTGCTGAGTCCAATGCGCTAGTGACAGTCCTGTGCATAGGTCGGGCACACCCATGCACTAGCAATGCTCTGAATCTGAGCAACAGATTCTTTCCTCCTCTGATGCCAGTCATTACAAAGCTTGATCCAGTCCACCTCGCAACGCCTCTTTCCACCTACAAGCTGTCTCCGCCAGCCAGAGCGGCATTCTGCACTCCTTTTCCAATCATCCATGGAGATTCCAAAGGATACTACATCATCTTTGTAAGCATCCTGAAATCTGCACAGCAGTCTACATCTCTTTCTAGACCCTTCGCAAGCGTCAGAGTACAGCACACTCTTTGGGATCCTGTAATCCGGCATCTGCTTGGCATGTCTAAGCCACTTGAGTCTTTTCTTACTAATCAAGGTTCCCATTAATGACATACCAGCACGATTTAACACTTCCACATGTGTCACCTGTCTTGCCATCTTCTTAGAAGAATTTTATGCAAGCATCTAATATGAAAGCTGTTTATTCTTTTGATATGTTTGGCATAAGTTGTCCATGTATCTGAGCCAGATAGAAGGATGAATAAAACACATATCTCATAAATATGGATTTTCACTTTAGTTGACAATTTGTTATTGTTCCAGACTCTATCTTGCAAAAGACCAAGGTTCCTAGCTGCTTTGCCGATTTTACTAGTGAGCTCAGCATCCAGATCTACATTGCTGGTAACAGTAGAGCCAAGGTGGCAAAATTGGTTAACAGCATCCATATGAATAAGGTAATATCTGGAACTGGTTCTGAAGAGCCTTGGTGCATGATCAGTCTTATTCAAGCTTATTGATAGCCCAATGATTTTGCATGAATCAGAGAACTTGGTAGTAAGATGTTTTAGGGCATCAACACTGTGAGCCACAAGGGCTGCATCATCTGCAAACAACAGGTCCCTTATGATATCTCCTTCACCTTCATCTTAGCTCTGAACCTTGCAATGTTAAACAAACCTCCATAGTGTCTAGAGCTAAGATAGACACCCTCTCAAACATCATGGAACACATGTTGAAGCAGGAATGAGAAGTAAATATTAAACAATATAGGAGCCAGTACTTAGCCCTCCCTGCTTCACTCCATTGTTGATGTTAAATGAGTCAGACTCTTGATTTTCATACATTATAGTTGCCTTCATGTCATTGTGTAAGAATTTCACAAGGTTTAGCAATATAGGCGGACAAGCAAGCTTCTTCAGAACAATGTAAAGCCTTGACCGACTAACCATTTCAGAGGCTTTTGTTAAATCTATAAAAGCCATGTACAGTTTAATACGCTTCTCTCTGTACTTTTCCTGCAGTTGTCTTATGGAGAAGACCATGTCTATGGTAGACCTTCCTTAGTGGAAACCACACTGGCTTAGAGGATAGATTCTCTCAGCTAAAGTTTGAAGTCTAGGTAAAATAATATAGTTTAAGGTTATTTTAACGATGTTAAGAAGAGAGATACCTCTGTGATTATTACTATCACTTCTGTCTCCTTTGTTTTTAGAGAGTTGGCTGAAACGAGCATCCTTAAAATCTTGTAGAACAGTTCCTTCCTTCCAAGAGCATAGCAATACCTCATGCAATCTTCGCAGCAAGTCTTTGTACATTTGTAGATTTCTGCAGAAACAGATCCTGAAGCTTTGTTGTTGGGAACCTTTTGGGTGCTTTGGTTCCTCTAGTGTAGGTTTGGCATCCAGAAACTTCAAACCCAGGAAATTTGTGTAGCACACATTGGCCTACTACAGACTCCCTTGAGTATATCATTCCGTAGTGCTCAATCCACCTCATCCATTGCTTTCCTTTATCTGCTATGATATTGCCATCCTGATCTTTCAGCAGAGCTGTCTTGTTCTTTATTGGCCCAACGGCTTTTCTAATGCCCTCATACAACCGTCCACTGTCACCTCTGTCAGTTGCCTGTTGGATGCTGTCACAGAGACCCAACCAAAATTTTTGAGCACACATCCTGGAAGCTATTTGAACAACCTTACGAGCTTCTCTTAGATTGTTGAACGAATCAGTAGTAGAAGTAGACTTCTAAGTGATCAGCACAGATCTTTTCCTGTCAGTGAGTGGCAGCAGTATCTCCAAATGGTCTACGTACCATTTTTTTCAGTTCTCTTTCCAAAACTCTTGATGGCCACATTGTACATACTTATCTTCAGCGCTTCCCATGCATCTGAAGCAGTTTCATTTGTTTTGACTGTCTTTGCTGCTACTTCTTTATAAAGCCCGTTTCTTGATAGGATCATTGATTTGGCACATGTCAATACGAGGTTGCATGGCAATTTTTTAGGTGCATCCTCTTAGCTTGAAATTTCACTTTGCAGCAGGCAAGAGAGTGTTCTGAGTCACAGTCTGAACTTTGGAAGGATCATGTATGCAAGATATCTTTCAAATACGTATGTCTTATCAGTACCAATTCCAGCTGATGCCAGTGCTTGGCCCTCAGGTGTCTCCACCAGGTGGTGTTTCTGATGTTACCAGCAAAGAAGGTGTTGGTCATGGATAAGCCTTGCCTGGCATAGAGCTTAAGAACTCTCTGACCCTTATCATTCATACATTCAATGCCATGCCTACCCAGAATCCGAGGCCAGATCTCAACATTGGATCCAACTCTTGCATTGAAGTCTCCAAGTATTAGGATGGGTTCTTTCCGTGGAATCTGCCAATCAGTTCTTCCAGCTGTTGGTAAAAGCTATCCTTCTCCTCATTGCTAGCCTGCAGAGTTGGCACGTAGACACTGATGAGGTTGATGAATCCTTTCTGTAGACTAACTTGAAGTTAGTCTATACGTATGGACACTGCAATCGGAGCTTCACACAATGACATAAATTCATTTCTGAGAGCAAAACCCACACCACACTCTCTCCTTACTGCTTCGGGTTTGCCATACCAGTAAATGGTGTAGTCCTTCTTCTCCCTTCTGAACTCTGTGTCGGAGAGCTGAGTTTCTGAAAAAGCTGCAGTATCAATTCTGAAACATGCAAGCTTGTTACTTAACACAAACATTTTCCTCAAATCCGAATTCAGATCAAAGTCGTATCCAGGGGTCAAAGTCCGACTATTCCAGCAAGCAATTCTATTTGTAAAAGCAGCAATTATATTTGTAAAAAAAAAAAAGTAAACAATGAGACAGGGCTTGTCTGACCCACCTTTTCTAGGGCCACCCTCACATGAGGCAAGCAGGCCATCCCTAAACTGTGCTGCTTGGAAATCTTGTTAGCTGCTCCACAGCCCTTATGCCTCTTTCAGATCCCTACAACCATCTTGCCAAGACCTTCAGCGCATACGCCTAGACAAAATTATGGAGGAGCAGAGGCTGCCATAGACATGTCACCCTCCCCCCTTTAGACCACTGAGCCAGAATCCAAAGTCAGAGAAAGTCTGGACGTTCAGTGACAGAGGTTATATCTCCCGCCAGAGAGCAAATTACATAGAGTTGCTAACTGCCCTGTGGCTTCAGCGTGAGCACCTTTTCTAATCAGGGTGAGATCCCTTAGCCTTTCTTCAACCAAGAAGTACATCCACAAGGTAGCGGAGGATGCAGTTTAATGTCATTCCCAGGTCATGAGCTCAGCCCCAGTACTGACACTACAGAACAAGATTATTAGAGTGTGTTAGGGTTCAGTGAGATAGAAGAGCTATGCCCACATGTGGTTGCATGGGTGGCAATTAAAGATGGGTTTTTAAAAAAGCATAGGGGATAACTCAGTGCTCTGATTTTTCCTCTCTTGATAAAATCATTTCCAATGGCAAGGTTATGTGTGTTATGGCTGAGGGCATAACTGCCCTGCCCTGTTTGTGCACGGTTTCTGCTCTACCACAATGTGACTCATTATTTGCTGAGAGCTCTGGAACATCTGCAGTGTAAATGGCACTACATAAAACAACTTGTTAGTATGTGTTAGTGTAGCTTTAGAATATGTATTCATTCTAACGACCTTATCTACCTAAGACTTTCAAAACTCACAGGAGTGGCTTGTTCAGAGGACAGTCCTCTTCCCAAATACAGCACGGTAAATCAGGAGACTTGCTGGGTAGAACTTTAAGTGCTACTTCATTAGCTTATATGGGAGAGTATGGCAAGGGAATGCTGAGTTGCACCATCAAATTGTGCTTACTCTGTGTAATGGTCCTTGTTTGTGATTGGTAAATATACCATCTCTGCTACAAAGCTCTGTAAGACATAGCATTCTTGGTAACTGAGAATTGCTTAATGTTGGTTTTAATGATAACATAAAGTCGTGGCTTTTTATGCTGCACAGGCTTTCCAGCAAGAGATCTCCCTGAACAACAATAAAATTGATCAGATAATTGTCCAGGGTGAGCAGCTGATAGAGAAAAGCGAACCCATAGATGCAGCTGTCATTGAAGAAGAACTGGATGAGCTCCGGCATTACTGTCAAGAGGTCTTTGGTCGCGTGGAACGCTACCACAAGAAATTGATCCGCCTTCCTGTATGTATCCTCTTTATTTCCTTTTTTTAAGATTTATTATTAATTTACAAATATAATAATGGTGAAAGAGTTTGTGATGGGGGGTGTAATGTATGTGACAAAACACCCCATAATCTTTACTTCTTGTAACCCTGATCCTTCCCTTCCCCCGCACCTCTGTGTGTTATCACATATTGTAGTGTTTTGTCTTATTCAGACTGCAGACTCTTCAGGGCAAAGAACCTCTCATTTCTATAAAGCATCATGAACACCTATGCATTATAAATCAGAGCTTTATGAATGAGAGTTATGATGCAGTAATGGAGACATAAAATTCTTCTTGCCCTGCAGGGTGAATTCTATTGAATAGCATTGAGTTCACAGAAATAAAGACACTCCTTCCTTGCAGGGCATATGGAACTTTAAATATCCAGAACTAAACGTACAGCTGGGAAGTGAGAGAGGGTGATTTTGGAAATCAAACTGGAAAGCACCCTGAGGGAAAGCAGTGAGAAGCGCTTTTCATAACATGAAAGAATAGATGAGAGCAGCAATCAAGATAAACGCCTTTTATAGTTTCTATAATTTGGTTCCAAAATGTTGCTCTAATTTTGCTGTCTGTGTAGAGATAATATCTAGAGAAAATTTGGAGACAGTTGCCTTACATGAGACTATACAGATGAGCATTAAGCAGTGAAGATGAATTTATTCTTAGCCTCTTTTACTCATTTTATCTTTTTATTTTATATGCATTTTTAAAAAAATCAAAGGAGGATCAAAGAAAGATACAAAATGGGAATCCTGTCAGTGTTATCCAGTGACATTTTTATCTCATTGACCCAGGTAGAAAGGACATTGTTTCCAAGGATTGAATTAATAGTCTCTGTTCTGGTGTTTCCTTCTAGCTGACAGACGATGAACATGACCTCTCTGACCGAGAGGTGGATCTGGATGAATCAGCAGATCTCTCTGACATACACTGGCACGACAAATCTGCAGACAGCATTCTCTTCCCACACCCCTCCTCCAACCTCTCACTGTCACTTGCCCAACCGATGAGAAGTGAGCGGTCAGGGCGGGATACTCCTGCAAGTGTAGATTCCATCCCCTTGGAATGGGATCATGACTATGACCTCAGTCGGGACTTGGAGACAGCCGTTTCGAGGGCACTGCACTTAGAGGAGGAGGAAGGACAAGAAGACAAAGATTTCTATCTTAGGGGAGCAGCTAGTATAGCAGGTATTGATTGCTTCTCTCATCTCTCTCTCTCTCTCAATAAAGGGAAATAAATATTGCATATAGGATCATACTGCTGGGGAGTTCCTAGGAATGGGAAAATATTCCAAAGAGCTTCAGAAGACCTCAAATAGCTGTCCTGGAATGGTGCCTTTAGTCTCCTGGTCTTTGACACAATATTACAGGCTTCTGGATGAGTGCAGGCTTGGAATATCACAGAGGCATATTCACTGAATGACAAAGAAGGAACTGGCTATTTTATTGCACCCTGTGTCTGCCAGATGTGACTGGTGTTGCCTATAACAGGGTTGGCTAATACAGTCTTTTGACTGGAGGAAATGGTACTGGATGATTGCAAGAAAAATGGGAGGGAGAGAAAATTCCAAGGAAACATCTGACACATTCACCCACTGGACCACATGTTAAAGTCTAAGTGAGTTTTTACTCAGTCCTTACTCAGGCAAGACTCACATTGACATCTTTGGGAAGTTTGACTTAGACTTCAAGACTTGGCCTTTTCTGAGTTCATGAAACCTGTCTGTCTGTATGACTATGTGCATATTGTGTAACAAATACTAATGAGGACTAATGTGTCTATATGTTTGAAGCATGTAGACATGGTCCATTTATTGTTAGAGAGGCCTACATTCAAGTTTCTGTTCTGTCTTTAATTGTGATTGTCTTGTGCTTGTCAGTTCCTTGACACCTTCTAAAAAGAGGCTGACTTAAAGCTATTTTCAACAGGAATTCTGTGATGCAATTTAACTCTGTTTATTCAAAAGGAATATGTGCTGGAAATTAGAATTGGTGATCTACTCTCCTTCCGGGAAAGCTGGTTTCCTGTTACAAGAAAACAACAGTTGCTGAGATATCAACTCAGATTGTGCTTGTATTTTTGCAGATGTAGAGATCCCAGAAAGCCCCGAGGCCTATGTAAAACTTACTGAAAATGCACTCAGAAATATCTCTGGTAGGCATCAAAAAAGCCTAAGCATAGCCAGACCCAGATAACCCAACCCAGACCTGTAACAGTGTCTTCTTCTCTTAGCTCATCTGCTGTACTTCTCACAGCTCACAAGAGAGATATTTTCTCACATGACAGCACTAGCATGTTAATGCAGAACTTTCCTGCTTTACTACCAGTCATAAAGGTCTTGTTTCTTCCATGCAACCAGCAGGAGTGGAAAGAGTTTTAAAAAGCTGGCTAGGGTGCAATACCTTTTAGCTAAAGTACTGGCTAATTAGATGTAGCTAATCAGTATTTTACTCAAATCGGTACCGGCTCCTTGTTGTCCAGACTCCAGTATTGTAGCAGAGGGATTCAAAATAAGAGATTCTTATAACAGGGTCCCAACCCTTGGTTTTCCTCTGGGAAGAGGCTGGTTTCATAAGGGATCATCTGCAGCTGTTAAAAAAAAAAATGTTGTTTTTGAACATCTCCTCCTACCTAAACCAATGGAGATCAGGCATATTCCAGAAGTGACTTGATCTCTAGGAAGAAACCACAAATTTGCCATGTTTTAGAAGCATTGCCTGCTGGAGCTGGTGGATGTAACTATAACAGCATTGCTTGGTATTTACATACTGCTTTTCGTGTTCAAAAGTAGTATAGAAATAGAATCCTTACGGTACACCAAAATTCCACTCTATTAGCTTCAGGGGAAATGCCACAATGTCTACTGCAAAAAGAAGTGAGAGAAAAAAATTGAACTTAGTCCTGAGTGATTGCCAGGTCTGAAAAGGAGCGATGTCACAGAAAATGTCACTGTGAGAGGCTGGTATAAAGCCCACTGAGAATTTAGTCTTCCAGGGAGATCAAGAATTATTTTGGGGAAAGAGTCTCTTCAAAACAAGTTGCAGGCCTATTTGCACCTATGGAAGCTTTAATACTGTCCTCATGGCAAGTATTAGTATTCATCAGTATAACCATCTGTGCTCTGGAAAGTTGCTAACCCACTAACGTAATCAGTTACAAATTTGCTTTGTCATTCCCCAACACATGCTATTGCAGCCACCTTTTCCATGCTGTCTAACCTGGTTAGTAATTCTTATGTTTTTCCTTGGATATAAAGCAAAGGCTTTGAAAAATCTCAAATCAGTAGTCACATCTTTTGTAATTTTGCCACAGGAGAACCAGGTGCCTTGGAAACACACATCCGTCAGCTGGACAAGGCCTTAGACACTAGTCGTTTCCAAATACAGCAAACAGAAAATATCATTCGCAGCAAAACACCCACAGGACCGGAACTAGATTCCAGTTACAAAGGATATGTGAGTACAAGGTGTATTGCCACCTAGTGACTGCATTTAAAATAACATTAAGTTTTTGTGGATACAGACTAACACAGCTACCCCTCTGATACTTAAAATAACAGTTCTTGTGACAGGGGACTATATTTAGAGTACAAGTGCTAATAAATTAACATAGAATAGCCATTTTAAAAATGGCTCTTGCAATAGAACAGATGGTTCGGTATAAAGCTATTACTGCCTCTCAGCCCCATTCACACACACACAATCTCTACCCTCAATCACATACAGTTATTGTTACTTTAAGGTTATGTAATTATTTGTGAGTTTATAATACCATGAGATTGTAGGAACATAACCCCAGTAGGTTCATTTTCCAATTAAATTTGTGTCGATATCCCAGAGTAATTTCACACGCACCCATTTATCCCTCTGAGATCATTCTTGTTTTCTAAAAAAAACTTCCTTACCTCTTAAAATCAGAATTTTATAGACTAATGCCTGATATTTGTTTTAATGACGCATTATAAACATGTTGTATATGGGAATCAGTGATAAAAAATTTTATGAGAAAACTTTGTAGAATAAACCTCAACAAACAGCATTGTAAGCAGCTAGGTTTAATTTGGTCCTCCCTTTGTGCAGCAGGATGGGCTTGATGACTTCTCGAGGTCCCTTTCAGTCCTACATTTCTATGATTCTATGACATTCCTGTCAGAAAGATTTTGTGTGTGGATACACCATAATTTTTCCACTCTTGTGTAACTTTCTTTCACTCCCCAAGTCTCGCAGTATCCTCTTTTTTCCAGCTACTAGGGCAGATGTCCCCAAACTGTGGCGTGCGTCTCCCCTCCCAGGGACACGCGGAGGAACCTTCAAAAGGGCGTGGCAGGGCCCAGGCCAGCCCCCACGGGGTGCAGGGAGGGAGCGTCATCCAGTGCTCCCCGCCCCCAGCTCTGCTCTGGTCCCACCCGCAGCCACATCCCTGCAGCCAGTCCTGCACCTGGCCCTGGCCCTGGCCCCAGCCTCAGTGCGGCTTTGCTCCCGGCCCTGCCCCCAGCCTCAGCTGCTGGCCACGGCTCCATTCACGGACCAGGGTCAAGGCAGGGAGCAGGGCTGGGAGCAGAGCCACACCTGGGCAAGGGCCCGGCTGCTAGCCCCCACCTCAGTCCAGGTCCTGCCCCAGCCTCGGCCCCGGGCTGTGGCTCCAGCCCCACCTCCAGCTGCAGCCTCAGCCTTGGCCCCCTTACCCCTGTTCGCGATCGTTTCTCTCCACCCACCAACTGAGCCATGGCCCCGCTCCCAGCCATGGCTTGGCGGGGCGCACAGGGGTAAAGGGGGGGCATGACACTCAAAAGTTTGGACACCACCGTCCTAGTGTCTTAGTGTTTATAGAAAAAATGTCACCTGAAGACATCCATTCTTTGACTCTGGCAATATCCTGATACAGTGGCACTGAATTATTTCTGTTAGTGGCGTTTGGGCCTCTACTCTACGTTTAATCCCTTAAATCTCACATGTACAGTTCTTTTTTGTGTGTGGATCAATGCAAAAATGATAAAAATAATATCGAGACACACCGCATCTCATTGAGATTGTATTGGCCAGGGTATCTAATGGCTTTTGAGACAGAAAGATACCCTCACAATTGGCAGATCATTAAAACAATAGACTGCTTCCCATTCTGTCATGTCAAGACCCATTTTCAGAATGTTTTTGAAAATTGCTTTGTAATTAGCCTTTTACCTCTAGAGTTATTCTACCATGGCATAGATTAATGAGAACTATTTATTTTTAAACAGATGAAGCTACTGGGTGAGTGCAGTGGCAGCATAGACTCAGTCAAAAGGCTTGGTTACAAACTGAAAGAGGAAGAGGAAAAGCTCTCTGGATTTATAAACCTGAATAGTACTGAAACACAAACAGCTGGTACGTAGTGTTGAATCCTTCCATGGGAAACACATATGAAATGAGCAGCAATATGTATAGTATTGTCAGAGTAAGCACTTGGGATTATGCAGGAAAGTAGGAATTTGCTTCATATTGACCATTTTAAGTAACTCATCACATTATATCTATCCCTAAGCACTTGAGCAAATCTCTCTAGATGCTGTACATACAAGTTAGATATCTTCTGATAGGAAAAAAGGGTTTAAAGTTGAGTTTACAAAATACCCTTTGTGCCTATTTTAATCACTGATCTAAATTACTTTTACATTTTTAGCAAAGTGAATATTGTAACCTGCTCCTCTCTAAACCACATGCACATGGGGTGAATGACTATGGAAAACAGCCTTTACTTATCTCCATGTAACGTAGATGTTTGTCTTCTACACTGGCAGTAATTTAAACATATTTATGGAAGGACAAGCGTTTTTATTGAAAAGGTCCAAGGATGTGTGCAGATAGCAATAATTATATGTGCAGATGGCTAGTTAAATATATAAATGGCCATCTGCAAATACAAAATCCTTATTGCACACACAGTCATTCGTTATATGAATGAAACAGCTTTATCCATGGGACTAGGTTTCAGGAGAGAAATAAGGCACTCCTGAGTTCTAATCCTGGCTGTGGCATGGATTTGCTGTGTAGCCTTGGACAAGCCACTTAGTCTCTTGCCTCAGTGTCCCCAACTGTAAAGTGGGGATAATAATATAATTGCCTACATCGCAGGGCTGTTGTGAAGATTAACTAATGTCTGCAAAGAGTTTAGTAAACGTAAGTGCTGTAATATAGGTAGGTATAAGTGTGCGTGCAAATATAGACGGATAGTATATCCCTTGTATACTACACAGTGGGCTAAATATTTAATTGCATAAAGTCATAGAAGTGAGAGTTGAAAAAGACTTAGATGAGCTGGTCCATCTTTTGCTATGTAAAGCCACGTACCCAGTGTTGTCTTAACTTAATGTTCTGTGTGATAATGTTTTGTTTAGGCTGCTGTATACTGAGTGTTGTATTTAATGTAAACATGGATGTAATTGTGCATATTATGTATATGCCTTTGTTTTTATTGTGTTATGTCTCTGTTTGGGCAGGTGTGATTGATCGCTGGGAGTTAATCCAGGCCCAAGCTCTAAGCAAGGAACTCAGAATGAAACAGAACCTTCAGCAGTGGCAGCAGTTCAACTCTGACCTGAACAACATTTGGGTTTGGTTACTGGAGACTGAAGAGGAGCTAGAGAAACTCTGTCATCTTGATCTCAGCACCGACATACAAACCATTGAGCTCCGAATTAAAAAACTGAAAGTAAGGTTTTATCTCCGTTTTCTGGCAGTTGCTTCAGTAATGGCCTACTATGCATCCTGTGCATTGCACTCCATTCATGAGATATAGTTGATATTTGGTATTCACTTTCTGCATTCCCTGCACAGGAGAATGTGACTAATGATTGGGGTGAGGAACTGGAAAAATGGTTTGAGAAATCACTTATTTGCAGAAAAATAAACCACCACCATTTTCCTGAAATTCCAAATAAATGTTGGAAACCACTCTATATGCAAGCTACATTTTCAGAATAGCAGAAGCCAGCTGAATTAATGAAGCTGAGAAAAGGCCAAGTTAAGTAAATTAAAATCTGTCCTAGCCCAGCTCATGGCAAAACCCAGCCGTTTTTAAAAGAAATGGTACTCTTCTATTTTTCTGTTCATTACAATCTCTTCTTTCTCTGGGTCCTGACATTGTGCCCTCCTAGGGGTCCTAAGCTTGGTGCACTCTGCTACCACTCTACCAACCCAGGTTCAGTTGCTGGATTGAGTGTCTCCTACCCTGGGCGAGAAGGATGTCAGAGCCAATGTGAAGGCAGCATGTTCAGCACTTGGAGTATTGGGGAGAGAGAGAATGCTGCTTTCAGTGACCCCTCTAGTCAATTCAGGAGCAGCATTAATGTGTTTTAGATGGAATCCAGTCCAGGTGCCCTCACTGTGATATGGGGCATTATGAGGACATGGGGAAAAGGATGTAAACTAGAGAGAAAAATGGAATCTTCCACAAGAATCCTCTTTTTCTCCTTTGGAAGAAAAAAAAAAGAATAATATGGACTGTGGTCTCAAGATGATGAACATAAAAAAGCCAACATAATTTTCAACATAACTGAGAGGCAGAAGCTTTAGTGTTGTCAAGCATTTGTCAGGAGCTATACCACAATTTTTCCCTGTATCTCATATTTGCTCCAACATTTGCATAACTAGGCTGTATGTTTTTTGCCAGGCCTTCCTCGTCTTTCAGACATTTGAAACACAAGCCAGTTCTTCTGATCTTTAAAATTTAGCCATGACAACAGGGTTTTAAATCTTAAAAGTTTAACTGGCTTATACTAAGTTTTATTGCGAACATAAAATAGTAGATGTTAAAGAGTGAACATTTGCAGTATTACCACAATTGCCACAGATATTTCCTGTCCTAAGTAAAGAGGGAACCTGGTTAGCTAAAATACTCTTGCATTACCGTACAGCAAATAATTGCTCTTTAATGGCAACCACTACATTTGATTCTTCTAAAAGTCTGTAGCATGCTTACTGGGTGTTTTTAACTCCATTCTCCTGTCATCCAGGAGTTGCAGAAAGCTGTTGATAACCGCAAAGCGATCGTCCTGTCCATCAACCTGTGCAGCTCCGAATTCACTCAATCTGATAGCGAAGAAAGCAAGAAGCTGCAGGAGCGCCTATCTCAGATGAACATGCGCTGGGAACGTGTATGCAGTATGATTGAAGAATGGCGTTGCTCACTGCAGGATGCGCTAATGCAATGTCAGGTCAGTATTGGTGTGTGGGATCTTGTTCCCTTCTTGGACATAATGAGGAATTCTAGAGATGGTGGGATTCATTTTCTCTCTCACACACAGACACACACACACACTTCACAGTTTCCTACTCTGAAAGATCAAACCTAATTCTGCCCACATATGCAAACTAAAATGCAGTTTGTGAAGCCTGGCTCTTGAAAGATCTTTGTGCGTTACCTGAAGCATGTGTTCTAAGTCCATGTTCCAGGTATTCTAAACTGAAGTATAGTTAAAAGATGATTCTCCACAGCTATATTCTGTATGCTAGCATTCACACCTATGCAAAGCAAATGCAAAGTGGGTGTAAACCACTACCAGAGCAGAACAGTATTCATGCAGTGGCTGGGGTATCAGGCCCATCAAGTATTTGCAATAATACTGTAATATAGTATACTAATATAGGCTTGTAATACTATAGTAATATAAGAATATAGCCAATCGAATCTGTTGTGGGAAATAGGATGTGGCAGAAAACCTCAGCATAATTCAGGGCTCTCTTAAGATCTCACATGTCTCTTGTAGGATTTCCATGAAATGAGCCATGGTTTGCTGCTTTGGTTGGAGAACATTGACAGAAGGAAAAATGAGATCTTGCCTATTAATCCAAACCAAGACTTGGACACTCTGCAGGATCATCACAGACTGCTAATGGTAGGATCATAAATGCCTGGAATGTTTAAAGCCTTCAAAAAAATTCACAAGCAGAGAGAAGGTAGTTCTTGAGGTTAGTGATTGGTCTGTGAGGTATACAGTATACTTAACCCTGTGGTACTAAGAAGGTCAGGGATTCTCTTTAGCATGGGTAGAGGGGGTAGTGAAATTGGTGGTTAAAAACATTTGGTTTAATATAGAAAACATCTGTCTAATTACCTTATTGGCTGTTGTTTGTTTGTTTGTTTGTTTGTTTGTTTGTTTGTTTGTTTGTTTG
>NW_020664436.1:39264520-39304789 GCF_002925995.2 Terrapene triunguis
TTGTTTGTTTGTTTGTTTGTTTGTTTGTTTGTTTGTTTGTTTGTTTGTTTGTTTGTTTGTTTGTTTGTTTGTTTGTTTGTTTGTTTTTTAGTTTGGGGTTATTTTGGAAAGGCTATTTTTAATTGCAACTTGTTGGGCTAGACAGGAAGTCTAAAATAGTCTACTGCTCGTGATATGAGGTTTAAAAGAAATTGCAAGGCATTTATCACCTTTCTTCATTATAACCTGCCGGAATTTTAGGGCTAGTAGAGCTTTTTTCAGTGTGTCTATAGTGGTCGTCTTGGAAACTGAAGTCATTGCCATCTGTCTGTTTTATTGTTTTTGTGGAAGTTCTAGCATTCTCTTTCATATGTTTCATGATATTTAAGTAGAAAAATGTGATTCTTTGGCTTTGCAATAGCAAATCAGACGCGAGTTGCTAGAGTCTCAGCTGAAAGTGGTGTCACTCCAAGATATGTCCTGCCAACTGCTGGTCAATGCTGAAGGCAAGGACTGCCTGGAAGCTAAAGAGAAAGTCCATGTCATTGGAAACAGACTCAAGCTCCTACTGAAGGAGGTCACACATCACATCAAGGACCTAGAGAAAATCTTAGACATCTCAAGCAGTCAACTGGTAAATTGTCCTATTGTATTCTCTCCTTTACCACTCATTGAGGGCTAGTTTTGTAATCACACTGACCTTTTTCAGATGATCAGCTGTAAAATACACTATTGGCCATTATTTTGTTGCTTAGGACTGTGATGCCTGACTAAGTGGTATGGAACTGTTATGAAATCTCCTTCGTAATTTGTACTGTCCAATAACTTTCCTGTCTCTGAGACAGCAATTCATAAATTCCACGGCCAGACAGGACCACTGTGATCATCTAGTCTGACCTCCTGTGTTACATAGGCCAAAGAACATCCCCCCAAAAAATTGCTACAGCAGATCTTTTAGAAGAACATCCTATCTTGCTTTAAAATCGCCAGTGATAGAGAATCCTGCATGACCCTGGGTAAACTGTTCCAGTCATTAAATTACCCTCACTGTTAAAAATTGGCATCTTATTTCCAATCTGAATTTGTCTGTGTTCAACTTCAGCCTTGGCTGCCTACTTTGCTGCCATTGATTCAGTCAACTGGCAGAGTACATGGGGTAGCTACTGTAGCTGCAGTATCTGAACCTGTGGCATGTGAGTTATTTCCACAGAGTAAACAGCATCTACTTTCCTATTGACATACTAATGAAAAAGCTTGAAATAAATTCTCTAGTGTGCTAACAAAGACCCTGTTTGTTTGTGTTTTCTTAGCTTTGGAAGTGTATTCCATAGCAGCACAAGTTCTCTTGCAGATGAGAGTTGGGAATGTTATGCTTGTGTCTTCATTGTACCTGCCCCAGTCACATAGAAGACTTTAACACTCTCCATTGTTTTCAGTCCCTCCTCTTGTAGTCCCCAAAACCTGAATTAGCACAAAGTATGAAGAATGTGATCTGTTTTCAATCTGTCTAGTGTCTATCTCTGTCTCTATCTGTATAAAGTGATGTCTGGGATTCTAGTGGGAATTTTCACTGAGTACACAACACCTCTTTACCTTTTAAAAACCAATAAAGAGCCGTCGTTTTCTTGGTACTGCCTTTGCCTTACCTTGGGCAGTTAAATGTTCTTTCTGGCAGCATATTTGTTTGCCTGTCTTTCTCTTCAGATCCTAACATGTAATTTATAGTGATTTAATCCTACAGATTTGCGTAAATTTAAACCTCCCTTTGTCATATTTCAAGGATCAGTAGTGCAAAGCACTCTGCTAAAACCAAGGATTTCATTCCCTTTTTCTGAGTGTGGTTTCCTTGGCAGATTACTTATGTTCTTCTAATCTCTTATGATTCTGAACTTTAGGATTTGTCTTCATGGTCCTCAGCTGATGAACTGGACACTTCAGGATCACTCAGTCCTGTATCTGGAAGAAGCACACCAAGCAGACAGAGAACGGTAATTTCATGCCAGATACCTTCTATCACCTCTTGGGCGGGAGCACCAGATATTTACAGTAGCTGGAGCCAGATGAGAGGTCTACACCGTCTCCCTGATAGGAAAGAAAAGGGCACAAACCAAGAATTCCCCTCAAACAAAGCTGCTTCCCCAACCCTGCTGCATCTCTCTCCCTGCATGAAATCAGAATTAGAAAATGCTCTGTATAAAATCTGGGCTCAAAGTGTGGCTGGAGTTTTGTGGTATGGCGCACACTCTCTCTTGTGTTCTGTTCAAGCGATGGCAGCATCCCAAGTTCTGGTCTTGTCCCAGCACAGTTGCAGCCAATCCCTCTGCTTTCTACCTGGCATCCTCTGCAGAGCTGCTTTGTCAAGAACCTCAATAAAACTTTCTTTTCATGATCGATTAAAACTGTAGCTGGAGCCAGAATTTTATTGAGACTTTGGATGAGAGGCTGCATAGAAAGCTTATAAGGCATTGGCAGAAACACTGGAACAGAACCTGATCAATGGCTGTGACAACAGCTCTAATGTTTCATGTTGTCACCACTAGAACACAAAACAAGAAATGCAGCACGCCATGCTGCACTCTGCTTCTCCACACTTTGATCCCTGTATGGAACTGGAATTTTTGTCTTTCTTTACAGTTCTTTTGTTTGATTTATTTTAATTATTATTCAGTTTTCCTTAGTTCTTAACTATCGATTTTTCATTTGCACTTTTATAAAACATCTGAGTTCTGTCCTGATGAACTTTGTGGTCTCTTGAAATTGATCTTGCTACATTCACTAGTTTTCTTTAGATCCTAGTTTGAGAATGTAAAGGAATACTGGCTTTTCAAAAGGGTTGAGAACAACATAAAACATCATTTTATTTCTGGAGTCATTAATTTCATATTTTTATTAGCCACTTTTTACAAAATTACTAATAAAAGTCATGATACCATAAACTAGAAGATGCCTGCACACTGCAGAAAGTGATAAAGTAATTTACTATAGCAAACTTTGGCTAAAGAATTGGTAGAAATGTAGTATGCCTCATATTAACCTTTTAATCTGTATTTGTTCATGTCTAATACAATACTGTGGTTTACATACATTATTTGCTTCATTTTTGTCCATAATGTACAGTGTAAGATGAAAGACTCCTGAGGGCCTCCCTTTTTGCATCTGTAATTTTGGAAACAAAAATTGATGTCTCTTAAATTCTAATGCCAAGCACATCACCAGTGCTATATCTATAATAATTGCCTACCATCCAGAGACTTTCAGCTAGTTAACCTTCTAAGCTTCATTAATTATGCTGGGAAATAATTGCAAGTGCAGTAATGCACCCACAGTTATTTGGCCCTCAAAATTATGGGTGGAAAGAGGGAAGCCAGACTTTTTAAAGGTGACATTTGGAATATAATTTTTAATGTTCTACAGAACATTAATTTAGCTGCAATTAAATATAAATACCCTTAAGTGCATCTCTTTCAATAAGATGAATTAATTCATATCTCATGTAACAAATTACTTGAGCTAAAAAAAATTTAACACTCTTTTATTTTTTTATTTTTTTTGGTACCAAGCCTAGTATGATTTTAATTTTAATGATTAAAACATTCTGTCAAGTTCCTTTTGTCTGTTCAAAGCATTTTCATATTCCGCTCGAAGCAGAAGAAAAGCCAGTTTCCTTGGTTCATGGGTATTGGTCACTTCATTTGATTTTATGTTTCCTTTGCTGCACTTTTAATTTGATTTCATCAGTAGCTTGTCTTTATTTGCCTGGACTGAACATTCTTCTTTCTTTACCCCCTGTTCATTGCAAACAGCCACGGGGCAAATGTAGTGTCTCACAGCCTGGACCCTCTGTCAGCAGTCCACACAGCAGGTACCTTATTCTCCTGGTTTCCGCACTCTGTTCTAGAATTCCAAGAGGATGATGGAAATTGCCCATGATGTCCATTAAGTGTCTCTCCACACTTAATCTGTCAAAGGGACAGGAATTAACCATTTCAAGTGCAGAGTTCCTTTGTAAGCAGGATTCAATTATTACAGCCAAAATATCTGTAAATAGAAATATCGGGTAATTCTTGGAATATACAGCTTTTGCTTCCCATTAGCATCATTTAAATTTAAATTTATTTTATTTATTTGATCACATGGGTGTTTGTTTACATTCATAATATTGCTTGTTACATTAAGACCTGATCAGCAGATACACCATGAGGTTCATGGCAAAGACTTTTTATCATCCTCTTTATTTCTAGATATTAAATTAAGGCAGGTATTAGACCAATACAATATTTTAGAATTTGTAAAACCCACAAATCTGAAGAAAACACACTAACATCCTCTCTCTTTTTTTTTTTTAATTTTTGTTAATATTTTGTTCAGTTTGTGGGTTTTCAGTTCTCATCATTCAGAATGAAAAGTCTAGAATTTGAGAATTTTCATCCTAAAAATTGGTAGCATCTTTTCTCTCTGCAATCATAGAACTTCTTTGCAGATATTACACACTGACATTAATGTGACACTTGACAAGTGCTTGCATCCACTATCACTCTAGGAGCAGCGCTGCCCCATTTCTGGACGACCACTAGAGAGCAGACTTGCAGCTGCAGCTTTTTGCTTTCCACCTTGTCTCCAGCAATCTGTCATCTCTGCGGCTAACAGTGCTTCTGCATTCTCTGTTGTTGGTGTGATGTGTGTGTCCCTTCACCCTTTCACTGATCAGTTCACTTTGCCCTATAGAAGAAACAAAAAAATGTTTTACAAAACAAAAATATATATTAACATTGTAAGGTACAGGCCCTGTCCCATTCAGCATCTAGTGAGTTGCAACAAAAATTTAAAATTATATTGGGGGGTGGAGGAGGAAGGAGGGGAAATATATATGGAACTGTAATCAAACTTACACTTTCTTTGTCATCTGTGTAGTAAAATTGAAATCCATTAAAATAGTTCTTGTTCAAATGCAAGAAATTATAGGTTTGAAGCAGGGCCAAAATAGATTTATACAGTGATTGAGCAATGGTCAGGCATTCAAAAAAACTTGAATGCACTTTGTACTTGATGACCTTTATTCCATTAAAGACAAACCATGCTTTTGCTCAACAAAGCAACAGTGTGAAATATTGGGGGAGGGGGGAGGAGCAAAAACTGCTAGCATTTAGAACTAGTCAATATCCAAATTATTTCCAAGTAATATTTGCAATGTTTTAAATGTGTATAGAGATTCAGTTCATGACTTTAGCTGTACCAGTTCACAATCAAAATCCAAGTGATGTATGGTAGGTAGAACGTTTAGTCTTCCAATGCTTCCAAGAAAGTCTATTGCTTGGTTGAAAAAACAGTAAAATAGCATACAGAATAAGTGATGTATACTTAAACAGGTGACCGCAATTCTCTGTTCTTCTCTCAAATGGAGACTCAGGGAGAATTTTTCTACCTCCAGTCAGTATAGGGCTTGGCATTCTGTTTCTTATAGAAAGGGGGAAGGGGAGATTGGAAACTTAATCTATGACCATTAACAGCTAAGCATATGTCTTTTATGAACCTGTCTGAAGAACAACGTTTAAATCAGGCAGATAAGCATGCTTGCACTAGCAACACTGAACTAAAGGAATATGTTGTGTCTGCTCCTCTGCTCCCCTTTACATGCCCAGCCACACATGCACCCCTTTGAGAAGGCTTCTGTGTTGTGGGGTGAGCGACTGGCCCAGCGTGCGTCTTAGCAGCGCTTTGCAGCTTTGGGATCAGCCCACATGCTAACAGTGGCATCTGCGCGGCACCTCTCAGATCAGCTCTCTTCAGCACTGTATATTAACACATCTCATAGCTGTTCAACACAATATTCAATTTGTCATTCAGACAAGCGTGGAATACAAATGAGTTACTACTGAATGGGAAACTTAGTCAAATGCGCAAGCCAGACAGGTTGTGGTTGATGTGTAACGTGGTTTTAACTGATAAAGCAGTACAAGCTGTCACTGTGTTCTTTAATATTTTGACATGCCTCTGATCAGAGTATTTCGTGTTTGATCTTGCACTGGATCAGCAAACCCTAATAGACTATAGTGTAAGGGAGAACCAAAGAGAAATTAGACATTTTTATCCCATAGGATTTTGCAATGGAAAGTTACTTACTTTAAAAATTAGAGGGTCAGTGGGGTTTTATATTAAGCTTGATGACATTTTGCCTTTCCATTATCATAACAAATAGGTTAACATATTTACTGTATCCTGTTCATTTGTCACATAACCCCTGTCTGTTTAGCAAGATATCCTCCCAGATCTCCACGATTACAGTATGGCATGAATCTGTTTTGCCAGGCAGTACAAGCTGTTGCATGCTAATTAGGAAAAGCAAATCCCCAAAGTGCATTTTCCCCTAGGCAGCTAACATAGCTTTCAGAAAATGCACACCTGGACCTATGCCTGCCTGCAGATTTTTTTGAAGTGATTAAAATGTTAAAAAGACCAAAATAATTGTACAATTTGCATCAGTGTGTTTACATTGTCTCTCTTGAGTAGCTTTATTCAAGTTCTGGCGCCACTGATTCAGTCCCCACTTCCTAACACCACCACCCCACCTCCACCCCGAATCAAATAGCAAATTTATAAACTCACCTTTAATTCTTGAACCAAACTAGGCCACAGGATTCTTACTGGCTTCGACTGCATAATAGCAGGCAGTGTAAGTGTACTGATTAGACCTAGAGATTTGGGCTCAGATCTCCACGGTTCTGTTCCCAGTTCTGCCACTCACTCTTGACTTTGGACTTGTCAGTTAAACTGCCTGTTTAACCACCTGTAAAATGGATATATTAATCTTCTTTACAATATAAGCGAGCTAACTTTGGGGGAAGGAGGGAGGCAGAGTAGCCAATGTAGAACATGCAGTAGCAAAGAACAACTAATTTAGCTGCATGCTGAGCAGTAAGGTGAAGATACACTGGAGCTGAAATGAGAATTCCCCCTGTTCATCTGGTAACCCTGCATGATAGTTTAACTTCCGCCTACCAGCTAAGCTTTTCAGAAGAGACGAGTAGAGCTCCAGTTCTCCAGACTTCGCAAACTCCATAGGTGAGGGATTGGACTGCTTTATGTAGCTTAAGGTCAAGTCATCAGAGCTCTTGCGCAGATGACTTGGTTTGACATTAGGAAACATGCAGTTGGTCAGATTTGCAGCTGTGCCTTCCACAATATCTAGTCACTAGAATCTATTTAAGGGAGTAAAGAACAATTGTGAAGTGGTCTGATTTCAGTCCAAACTGAGCAGCTGTCAGTGTGACAAATGGCAGAGCGGTCTGAAAGAGAAGGCAGGGAATCCATGGGCAAGAGAAACGAACTACGCTTGCCCCCAAAAGTAATATACTGTGTAGCATTTGGGCCCAGTCCCCACCCACTGAAATTGATAGGAAGTTTTCCATTTACTTCAATAGCGCAGCGGGTCTTTGGTTGCAGATGTTACCATTTAATCACCCCTTTTCACCCGCATTAAACACTTTGAGCTGCGTATCCAGTTTTCCATCACTATTAATGTGTTCATTATGGTATGAGTAAGTGTGATAAACATCAGTTATGTCGCCAAAGGAATATAGCGCTTGAACTTTTTAAAACAGACCCTTTGAAGTAGTTTCCTACAGAGGCAAATGTTTCATTATTCACTTCTTGGATCATTTCCATACAGTATTAACCCGTTAATGTTTACAGCCCTGCTCTACTACTACTATATTTCAGAGCACTTTTCCAATAACGGCATTAATGCTTCAGAGAATTAACTAGGCCCGTCATCGAGAGCCTCCATACACTTCCCACCACCACCTTTTACTTTGAATGTTTTTATGTTTTTCAAGAAATACAGAAACAAAATCGGTGGTGCATTTCTGCTGCCATAGTCTTGAGAAGAGAGGAAAATTACTAGTTGAACAAGCCCACTCCTTTGATCTGTCTCTTGGAAATTCCCTTAGAGACCCTTTTGGTAGCCCCAGAAAAACTTTCAGGTGACATTCAGGTCACTGGATAACTATTTAAAAAAAAAAAAAAAAGACTCCGCTTTCCACATCATGATCATTAACCCCAATGACGAGTGGACACTCTACAAAACGTGGCATCTGTTGATGAGCTGTAAGCAATAGTATTTATGCAAAAAGCCACGTAAGTAGGTAGACTGTGCAGCGAAATGCTTGGAAGGTAATTAAGCACTCCATGTTCCTATTGTTCCTACCTCAGCCCATTAACTCTCTGTGTTGGCATTCTTAGACAGTGGAAGGCCTGGTCTAATTGAACTTTAATATGGAATGCTCTGATGCTGTTAAATGTGCCATGTCCTTTCATTGCGTTCTATATAATATATGATCTTACATGATGCAAGAATAAGCAGCTTTCCATTCTGGCTCCAGTGCTGTGGATTTAAGCAATGTGTAATCTTTTGTTTTGATCTTGACCTCTTGACCTAATCATCCCAGTAAGTTAATCATTTAGTGGACCCGAATATTCAGCTCTCCATTAGACAACTAAACATAACCAAAAGCTGCCTGGCTTCATTTGAAGTCTTCAGCATGGGAAGACATCTGTAGATAAGTGAGCTAGTAACAATAAATGATGTCCTCCAGTAAGATATTAATAATTGGAGAACTAGTTCCTTTGGTGATCCAGTAGGTACAAGGGAGGGTATAATTTCATGGCTATGTAACCAACATTGCCATCAAGACAAAGGTAATTCTGAAGATGGCTTCTCATCTTTGTGCTGTTTTACAAACGTCTTTCTACCTCCTTAACCTCAGTACACCATTGTGTTCTCGCTGAACTGTAATCAAATTACTGTGAGACTTCCATATCAGATAGACACTTAATAATAAAAAGAACTGAAGCAAGATTGAAGTAGGCTGCAATATTAGGAGATAGCTTGAGAACCATTAAATTCCCCTGCATTTTAGTACTTGCCAAAACACACTACCTTTTGGTGCCACATAATTAATGTATCTAAATCATTCTCTTTGGGTTTTTTAACCTTCAGGCTTTATCAACCCATCTAACTTCTAAGAAGCCTTTCGGTAGGTCACCCATGTAGTAGTTTTCTGACAGGTTGGGTCAAAAGGACAAAATGGGAAGGTTTGTGCAGAGGTGCTGGAACAGTTTTTATAGTGGGGGTGCCAAGAACCATTAAACCAAACTGTAAACCCTGTATATGATGGAAACCGCTTGAAGTAAGGGGGTGCAGCAGTACCTCTAGTTCCAGCAACTGTGGGTTTCTATCAAAATGGAATTCAAACTGTATCCAGTGCTAGAAAGGAGAACTTCCATGTTACAGGGAAATCTAAAAACTTCAGTCAGAATTTTCAAATGTGGGTACCTAAAATTAGGCATCTAAATTGATAGCCTGATTTTTGTTTTTCAGAGATGCTGAGCTCCCACATCTCCCATTGATTAAAAAATTGCTATGGATTTAGGTGCTTAACTTCAGACATACAGGTTAGAAAATGTTAACCTCAAGGCCTACCTCCCCATCAGATATTGAGAGTAGGCTGTGACTGCCGTGCTAGTAATAGGTTTTTCATAGAAAGACAGCAAGGAAATAAGTTACACAGAAAGGGTAAGATGTCCATTCAAGTTCAGGAACTTTAACTTCTGATTCAGTGCAAAATGAAACTATGCTGTACTCTGTGGACACTGAGATCCCTTTAATCCAACACTGGCATATTATTGCTCTAGTTGCATGACTCATCATGATACTTCCTAAAAGGAAATGCAGTTGACACTTAAAGCAATGGGGTTTCCCTTCTAGACTGTGTGCAGATATTGACTGAGTCAGCAGCTGACATGATAGAATATATTTTGTCTTGTCTAGAGAGTACAATCCATTCATTTTTTCACATGGAAAATGTTTCATGCAATTAAGTAAGAATGATGGCACTTGAGCTGCCCATGTGCTATTCTTTTTGATTGATCAGATGTTTTTTTTTCCAATCCCACCAGTGCTAAACAGTGACAGTGTCAGGGTAATGGCATATTCAGTATAAAACACCTCTGGCATTTGTTAATGATAGGATTTGTACTGGTTTTAAAATTAATGCTCCAGGAAGAGTTGTTGTATTCCAGAGAGCAGTGTCCATTTTGATAAGGCTTCTGTTTATCCTGTATTGATTTCTTTTCTCAGGTCCATAAGAGGTGGCTCAGATTCCTCCCATTCTGAGACACTGGCAGCTCAGCAGCACCCATCCTTCTTCCTGAGAGTCCTCAGAGCTGCTCTACCACTTCAGCTTCTTCTGCTGCTCTTGATTGGTCTTGCCTGCCTTGTACCAGTAACTGAGGAGGACTACAGCTGTACCCTATCAAATAATTTTGCCCGGTCCTTCCACCCCATGTTAAGATATACTAATGGCCCTCCTCCTTTATGAAGCAGTAGAAAGGCTATTAAAGTTGGAGAAGCATGTCAGGAAATGGGCCTGTTTCAAATGTCAATGCACTCAACATGGCAGCTTTATCTATCTATTGTAGCCAATGTTCCCATATCATTCTGCTGGCACTAAATTAATAATGTATCCGTACCAAAATGTGTAATGCATTACGTGAGTAATATCCTTTCAAAACTCACATCCCTGGCACTAAGAAGGCTATGAAATAAGTGAGGGAATTTTCTTTCTATCCAACATTCTGGATCTTCTGGCCACTTTATATCTGGGTCACTGCCCTGTGCTGTGCATAGCCCAAGGACTTTATACTGTCGAGAGAACCTCTCCTGTGTACGGCTCTGAATGAGCTGTTAGCCGATCTTTGTTAAATATATTATCAGTATCTAACAGTATTCAAACGAACCAGTGCTAAGGACATTTGAAAGACTTTGTAACATACATTTTTAAAGAGCTTGTATGGCAATGTACTATTTTTCCTTGGTTTTTGTTTTGGGCGTGGCGTTCTAACCTTTTCTTTGGATGCACAGGCTGTAAATCTGAAAGGCACTTTTTTAAGGTTTAAAAAAATGGATGTAATAAATAAGATCATGGAAGGTTTTATGAGAAAAAATATTGAGTATCAAGTATAAAAAGGAACCTATTTATGTATGTACAGTTTGCTAAGCCAAGTTTTGTTTGTAATGATTTCTTTGCATTTATTATAGATACCATACAATATTTTGTCTACGTGCTTTTTAATGACAATTATAGAAACCTGTACGTTTAGAATGAGAAATGTATGGTAAAAACAATTATAAGATCATGTATATGCTGCAATTCTCAAAGAAAAAAGTAAAATAAAAAGAAATGCTGTAATAATGAATTGTAGCAGGAATCTGTGGGAATGGAAAGACGTTGCAAAATTGCTGCAGAACAGTATGAGTTGGGAAAGTATACAGTTATAGACTCAGTGATGAATATAAAAAGCTGTTTAATTATGAATTAACATGTGGAAACTCCAGATTTTTCTAATATGTTTCTTACAGTCCATTTTTCCCAAACTGTTAGATTTATGTGTATATATGCTGCCTCCCATACTCCAGTTATTATTATTACCAGTCAACATTGAAGAAGACTGTTTTTTGAGAGTTGAAAACATTTAAATCTTCTCCATAGCAGCTTGATATAGACTGACATTAAGACTGATATTTATGCTAGACCAATAGCTGAAGTATTGTCATGGAATATACCCAACACACAAGCATAAATAGCAGAAAAACAGAACAGAATGAAAACTCATAAATTTCCCAGAAACATTACAGCAAACTCACTCTCTGAGCAGCGGCAGGCACTTCACATAGCTTATGAGTCATAACTTAACCAAAACAAAATTCTTTTCAAGTTTGAGAAATTGCAGAGTGTTGCCCTAAAGTTATCTCTGGTTTAATAAGTTTTTTCTGTTTAAAAAAAAAACCCATTACACATACTGTATATTTTCCCATTAATTTTAGGAACAAATGTTTTCATTTAAAGAGAGAATAGACTGGAGTGTGTAAGCAGAAGCAAAGAGGCCCTGTTTTTGCTGAGCCTGGAGAAAACAAAACGACTTGCATTGTTGATGCTTCTTGGGATTGCCTTTCTGGGTAGCAATGGTTTGAATTGAGACTGATTAGAATTGAGCTATTGAGGCCAGTCAGGGAGTTCATTAAAATTATCACCAGTAGGCATCTGAGTTAACATGTGGGGCAGTTCATAAATCTCAGAGCAATTGTTCTTGGGCAGATGTCACTGAATTGGATACAGTGGATTTGTGTTTTTTGAAGGTTTCTTCACAGCCATAAGGATTAGAGGAAAGCTAAAAAGGAAAGCTGAGATTGTGAAGCACGAGATGGCAACGCAGGCAAGGAAGCCAGCAAATGTTATCTGAAAGCAAGCATACAGCCTGAAATTAATAAACAGCATTAAAGTTTTATCTTCAAGGAGTTCACCAAAGAAGGTGCTAGGAAGAGTACACAGACAGCCTCAGCTGTGACTTCCTAGGGATCCGTACATTCTAATGTACATGAATTAAAAATTAGAGGGAAAAAAAGATTATTTAAATAAAGTCTTATACAGGAGGCAATAGGTAAGAAATTAAGCCTTAAATTAGCCTGTCAGGTGTAGATAGGTGAGCACCTCTCACATTCTCAAGTGGAACAGATGTTTAGAACAAGGTGGGCTCTTAGTCACTCCCATGATTTTCACTATCATTTCTGTTTTGCCAGCTCGGAAACCTGTCTCTCTACCCTTTCTACACACTGTCACATCTTTCTCCTGCATCTCGAACCACTAGCACAAACTCTCCATTCAAAACTGAACTTCCTGTCCTCCTACCAGCCTTTCCCATCTGGTTGCAGCTTTGCTATTCTCTGTGTCCTCGAGGTTTGAAAGCTTCTCATCCTTGGCTCCCCTCCTCATTCAGTTTCCTTACTGCTTACTCCACAATACCTCTGAATGCTGGGGCCACTTGGGCAAGGCTGGTGTATGGTGACTGTGCAGGAGCCTCTGTCTTTCAAATCGTCTGCGGGAGCTGAGCCTTCCACTACAGTATGGGAGAAGCCAGCAGGGACAGTGAAGCCTTCCAAGAGTGCCCTCCCTCCCCCATTCTCCAAGAAGGGGAGAAGTGTCAGTATCTTCAGAGAAACTTCTTGGTTTGCAGGGACTTTTCACTATGTTTAGGGCATCTCTTGATTGGTTCCTCTGGCCTTTAACTCCCAACGCCTGGGCTACGGGGGTCGGGGGTCGTAGACTATGGAGAAAATCAGAAATGTGGAGGGAAGAAGGGGTGAAATGGAGACTGGCCAATCCTGGTTATCATGGAGAGGGAAGGAAGGTAGGAGGGGGAACTATTAGGAAGGGTACAAAGTAGGGCTGCCAAGCGATTAAAAAAATTAATCACAATTAGTCATGCTGTTAAACAATAATAGAATACCATTTATTTAAATATTTTTGGATGTTTTCTACATTTTCAAATATTGATTTCAATTACAACACAATACAAAGTGTACAGTGCTCACTTTATTTTTTTATTACAAATATTTGCACTGTAAAAAAACAAAATAAATTATATTTTTCAATTCCTCCATTGCAAGTACTGTAGTGGAATCTTTTTATCATGAAAGTTGAATTTACAAATGTAGAATTATGTAAAAAAAAAACCTGCATTCAAAAATAAAACAATATAAAACTTTAGAGCCTACACATACACTCAGTCCTACTTCTTGTTCAGCCAATCGCTCAGAAGATAATGCTGCCCACTTCTTGATTACAATGTCACCTGAAAGTGAGAACCGGCGTTCACATGGCACTGTTGTAGCTGGCATCACAAGATATTTACGTGTCAAATGTGCTAAAGATTCATATGTCCATGCATGCTTCAACCACCATTCCAGAGGACATGCTTCCATGCGGATGACAGATTCTGCTCAATAACGATCCAAAGCAGTACAGACCGACACATGTTCATTTTCTTCATCTGAGTCAGATGCCACCAGCAGAAAGTTGAATTTTTTAATTTTTTTTTTTGGTGGTGGTTCGGGTTCTGTAGTTTCTGTATTGGAGTGTTGCTCTTTTAAAACTTCTGAAAGTATGCGCCACACC
Organism: Terrapene triunguis; assembly: GCF_002925995.2. Lineage (NCBI taxonomy): Eukaryota > Metazoa > Chordata > Testudines > Emydidae > Terrapene > Terrapene triunguis. The sequence continues at coordinate 39,278,509 of NW_020664436.1, forward strand.
CCATCCCTCAGATTTTGGAAGGCACTTCAAATTCTTAAACCTCCAGTCAAGTGCCGTAGCTATCTTTAGAAATCTCACATTGTTACCTTCTTTGCATTTTGTCAGATCTGCAGTGATAGTGTTCTTAAAACAAACAATATGTGCTGGGTCATCATCCAAGTCTGCTATAACATGAAATATATGGCAGAATGTGGGTAAAACAGAGCAGGAGACATACAATTCTCACCCAAAGAATTGAGTCACAAACTTAATTAATGCGTTTGTTTTTGTTTTTTTTAACAAGTGTCGTCAGCATGGAAGCATGTCCTTTGGAATGGTGGCCAAAGCATGAAGGGATATAAGAATGTTTAACATATCTGGCATGTATATACCTTGCAATGCTGACTACAAAAGTGTGAACACCTGTTCTCACTTTCAGGTGCCATTGTAAATAATAAGCAGGCAACATTATGTCCCGTAAATGTAAACAAACTTGTTTTTCTTAGCGATTGGCTGAAAATGAAGTAGGACTGAGTGGACTTGTAGGCTCTAAAGTTTTACATTGTTTTGTTTTTGAGTGCAGTTATGTAACAACAAAAAATCTACATTTGTAAGTTGCACTTTCATGATAAAGAGATTGCACTACAGTACTTGTTTGAGGTGAATTGAAAAATACTATTTATGTTTATCCTTTTTGGAATGCAAATACAAAAAACAAAAATAATATAAAGTGAGCACTGTACACTCTGTATTCTGTGTTGTAACTGAAATCAATATATTTGAAAATGTAGAAAAATATCTAAAAATATTTAATAAATTTCACTTGGTTCTATTGTTTAACAGTGCGATTAAAACTGTGATTAAGTATTATTAATTTTTAATAGCGATTAATTTTTTAGATAATTGTGTGAGTTAACTGCAATTAATCAACAGCCCTAGTACAAAGGAATAGTTTTTAAAAAGAATTGTAATAAAATAAGTGTCATCAACCTCAGTTTGATCCCTTGTTGCTCCACTTACTCTATTATTTGTCATTATTTGTTATGGGCTAGATCTACTTTAGGTATCTAAATCCAACAGTTAGGCACCCCTGAGATCCTCAAAACCCTGCCGCTTAACCCTGGAGGTGCCTGAATTCACTGCAGGTGGGCATGTGCAAAGCTGCCTAAATCCTCATGATGCTGAACAGTTCCGTATCCTATCTCAGGGCTAAGCCCTGGTGAGATTCTCAAACGGGCCTACCTCAGAGTGTGCCTGTTGGATCCACAGAAGTGTTGATACAATAGCCCAGTGGTTAGGAGGTAGGAGGCCTGTTTTCAGATCACCACTCTGACTGATTTGGAGCAAGGAATTGAAGCCATGTGAGTGCCCCAACCACTGGAAATTATTCCAGGTTGGAGTCTCTCTCAATCTCTCCTGTGAAGCTATTCCACTTTGTACAAACAATTTAAAAGGCATTGGAGCACTGATTTGAATCTGGGTCTCCCGCAACCCCACTGGGCTATGGGTTATAATGGGTGTGGGGACTGGGGGGGCTGGAACAATTTCTATAGTGAGAGCCATTGAACCCAACTGAAACCCCAGCACCCCTAGTTCCAGCACCTATTGTGGGGAACTCTCTTTCTCTCGCTCTGGTGTGTGGTTGGTTGGTTGGTTGTTTTTCTGTTGTTCTTAAGAAAGGGCTGAACTGGCTTAAGCATGGAACTCTTTGGGAGATGATTCATGGCTGAGAATCCTGAGCAGAGGGAGGGGCCTGCTTCCAGCCTGTCAACCAGGTGCCTAAGGCCCAGATTAATGAGAGTTAGGTGCCTAACTACCTTTGAGAATCTGGGTGCTTAGCCCTGCCCTTTTCCTCAGCATTTCATTCCTAGATAACTTAGCCAGCTCCTTGCTCGGCTTGTTGGCTTCTGAGGATCCCTTCCTTAGGCACCCATTTCTCCCCATACATTGTATGAAGAGCCTGGGCACCTACCTCAGGACTGAGTATGCCCCTGGGCAGCAGGGTGCCTTGCAACACCAAAGTACCTTTGTAAATCTAGCCCTATGTGGCCATACGCTGCCTAGTGCAATGGGGATACAAACAGGATTGAAGCCTTTACAAGCGAACATAAAATCTGCCCTTTCCATCCCTATGGTCAAATTGCTGGCCCATGTCTTGATTGCCTCTCCCCTCTATTACTGCCCTCTCAACCGCTTTGGCCTCCTGCTGCCTCGCCCCTCCAATCCACTCAACTGTTGCAAATAAAATGACTTTCCTTCTCCCAACCCCTTCTCTGCTCCTTGAATCCTATTACTGGGTCCATCTCCATTGCTACATAATATTCAAGCTCCTTGGTCTCCCCTTCATAATTCAGCCCCATTCCACTCTGCCTTCTCTCATCTCCTCCTGTCCTTTCTCTCTTCCTTGCTCCATGTCCCCCACCCCCTCTAGTCCTTTCTGTAACAGCTCCCTTTGTCTCCCACTCCCGCCCTCAGCGTGGAGCCTCTTGTCACTTAGCCGCTACACTTACAACACCCTTGCACTTGGCACTCAAACCCTTAGAGAGAGCCCTCTTAGCACAGATGGGTTTCTACTGCCCCTGGGTCCTGCTGTCATCTTGTTAGTCTCTGTGTTTTAGCGCGGAGTGCCACAGGAAGTTGCTGTAGCAACAAAGCTGCGTGGAACAGGTGGGAGAACAGGTTGCTTCGGTGCCTACGGGCGTTGGCACTTGGCTTCATTTCTGTGATACTCTGGAGTCAGGCAGGAGAATAGGACTAACAGTGCCCACAAACCAGCTAGCTGGCATCACAGTGGCGCATAGTTTCCTAGGCCGTGGCTGAGGGAGAAGGAGGGACTCAGGGGAGGAGAGCTCTCCTGTGATTGGTTTGGAGGCAGGAGGGAAGGGACAAGTTACACCCTCCCCTCCCCCCGGATCCTAGCCACAACAGGATGCTGCCAAATTTCTTTCCCAGTCTGCAGGGTAAGAGCCCTTGGTGACCCCTGCTTGCCCACCGCTTCTAGCCCACCAAGGGGGCAGGGGGATAAAGCAGTGTTGCCAACTCATTGCAGCGAATAAACCTTTAGCTCCTGCTGGAGCCACCCCGATTGCCTTCCCCACGTACCCCCCTCCCGCCCTAGGGGCTGGGCTCCTGCAGGAGGCACAACAGAGCTCTTTCTAGCCCGACTGGCTGAGAGGAGTTTTCAGGGAGGAGAGAGGATGCAGCTGATGACATTCTCCTGGGCCTGGAGGGAGGAGCCACCTCCTCCCCTGTGAATAATGGGTCAGTCTGTGTTCTGCTCCTTCCCCCTTCCCGCCCCTGTAACACCAGCGCTAGGAATGGGGAGGAGCCCCTAGGGCTGTAGTAGGTGCAGAGGTGGGGCTGTGGTGGGGTGTGTGCATAATTAATTGCTGTGCTGGGAGCTGTATAATTAATTGCTTAGGTAGGGGGTGGGCAGCGATGGGGTTGCATAATTAATAGCTGGGCTGGAGGAATGGGCAAATGTCTGTGGGGGGAGCTCTGTAATTATTTCTGGGCTGGGGGAGTGTAATTAGTTAATTATAATTTTGGGGAGGAGGGGCAAGCTCTGCACCATCAGGCAGCCAATGAGAGCTCCTGCAATGAGGCCAATATCATTTTTATACATTTGGGAGAGTTGGCAGTACTAGGCTACACTACAGCGCTTTACAGCTGCAGCGCTGCTAGTGCACATGCTCTAAGCCGAGGGGAGAGAGCTCTCCCATCAACTTAATGACTCCAGCCCCCGTGAGGTGGGTAGCTATGGCAGCGGGAGAAGTTCTCCCACTGACACAGCCCTGTCCACATTTGCACTTACATCACTCAGGGGGGTGGCTTATTCACCCCCCTGAGGAACGTAACTTATACCAACGTAAGCTGTAGTGTGGACATAGCTTAATTGTCACCCAGACGGGGGGTGGGCGAGGGGGGTTGGAAAGCGAAAGGCCGCCCAAAACTCATGATACAATCTCAGGTTTGGGCAGCCATCTCGGAACTTCTGAACGTTTGGGGTTGGCCGTGTTGTCACGTTAAATGACTGTTCCTACTCACCCGTCATGAGTGCTTGTAATCCCGACAGCCATAAGCCTGACTGCTCAGCCTCATGTCTCACACCCAGGGCCGGCTCCAGGCACCAGCGCAGCAAGCAGGTGCTTGGGGCAGCCAACGGAAAGGGGTGGCACGTCCGGGAATTCGGCAGCGGGTCCCTCAGTCCCTCTCGAAGGGAAGGACCTACAGCCGAATTGCCACCGAAGAATGAAGCAGCGGCGGTGGAGCTGCCGCCGAAGTGCCGCCAATCGTGACTTTTTTTTTTTCCCCTCCACTGCTTGGGGCGGCAAAAACGCTGGAGCCGGCCCTGCTCACACCCATCCCCCAGAGGTCCCTGTTTCATTTCCCACCAAAGCTAACTACCTGGCAGCTGCCCAAACATGTGCTCCCAGCTACTCTGCCAGTTCTCACTCAACACACAACCCCACCCCACCCCCCAGCCTGCCAGTCCTATGAAGCCTGTCCCCACTACTGGTTAGTAACCCTGGACTGGTCGGTGAGTACAGGGCATATCAGGATGAAGGGATTGGAATGGTTCCTTGTAGTAATGAGATAGTAAAGATCTGTCTTCCTCTCCCCTGTCCCCCACCTAGGCCTGGACAAGTTCGTTTTAGATGACTGACCATCCACTCCTATTTCCAGCTGCTAGTTACCTCAGAACAAACTGGTGTTCAAGGGGTTAATGGAGATGGAAGCATCTCAGCAACTTGAGACACTCCACAGCAATAACTCCCCAGGATTTAGCTGGTGTTTGTAGGAGGATTCTGACGATAAGTGGGAAATAATGAAGCCAGAGCCATGGATGTGAAATAAACACTTCAACTAGCAGACCCTTGCTGTGAGCTAGAAAGTCAGTAATATGATGCTTAGAAGTGGGGCAGGAAGCAGGGTGAATGGAGATACTGTGAAATCCAAATTGTTGTTTTTTTTCACCTGAGTCTCAGGGAACTGGTCAATGGAAGAAAGACCAGCGGGAGCAAGAGATGGCCTAGTTGAAGTTGGACCTATGGATTTAGTACAAACAAGGTTCAAATCCTCCAACGAGTGGCTGTAGACTTCATGATTTTAAGGTAAAAAAATCTGACTTCTGTGTAAGTCCTAGGGGTCTTCTATGTAAGCCCCTGAATATAGAGATTCCCCTCCCCCACCACATCCAATTCATGAGTTTCCATGCTTGTCATAGGCCAGTGACTTTGCCAGACTATCCCATTACTGCCCCCACCAGCTAGTAGTGTGTACACCAGCTGGTTGTTGACCTCAAACCCAAGGGTGGCTGATTGTTTTAATTGTAATACAAAATATAGACTTTGTGGTAGCGTACCTCTAAAGGGAGAGCTCTGACTCGCTTAATAATATTAGAATTATTTGAATATAATTGATGATAAAGGAGTAGACAGCAGTGACCAAACAAATACAATCTACTTGGTTTGCCAAAAAAAGCTTTAAATAAAGTTGCTCAGAAGCGATAAAGGAAAATAAATAATCACGGGGACTGGCGCAAAGGCCTGTCATGGATTAAAAACTAGTTAAGAGATAGGAATCTGAATTATATTACATGGCTGCTCCGAAGAGCAGAGGGAGATGAATAGTGGGAGATCCTAGGGTTCTGAATTATTTAATATATTATTTTAAGTGCAAGAGGAAGTAGACAAACCTGTTTGGCTTAAAACCAGTGAAGGCCCTGAGAAATAGCAGATGGATTTCACCACGGTGCAAGATTGAGCAGCAAAATGCCAGATTAAATTTAAACTATTTTGGGGAGGAAATACATTATTTTGCTAATACATCTTTTTCAGAAACACTGGTGGGTTCAGGATTTCCAGTGTACTCAGGAAAATGGCTTAGGAACAGAAAATATGCTGATCAATGGCGATGCAGGTAGTGTACGCCATAGCAACTAACAAGCTGCAGTCCTCATTCGGGCAAAACTCCCTTTGCATTTTGAGGCTCCACATATGATTCTTGGGATCATTTTTAGAAAGGATGGGAAATAGCTTCAATACAGCATTGGTATGGCCTCATCTGGAGTACTGTCACCTAAACGCAAAAGCCAGTCTTGACGGAGTCTGGACAAGGACAGCTACAATGCTTGGAGAGCCTCCATACTGAAACAATATCTAGGCTTAATTAGTCTGGAAAGACCAGGCAGTGGGAACTAGATTCCACTTCCCAAAAGGGGCAAGCTCCAGGTAGAAAAGAGCGAGGAGGGGAGGAAGGAAGGGATGAATTTCACAAGGGCAAATGGAAGATGAGGGGGAAAGGGGAAGAGGATTGGAGAGAGAGGCTAATGGTGAAAATCAGACACTACTTTTAGTACAGATTTGGAATTTGGGCATAAGACATTTCCTGTGTGCCGTACTGTGAAGGAGCTCAACCACTAAAGCCTACTTCTTCTGGCAGATGTTAAGGCTATTCAAAATGTAGGCTTAGCGCCTGAGCTGCAGCCAAGGAGTGTTTGGGCCAGCTCAGGAGGGTGGGGTGCCAAGGTGGCTTTAAACCACCTTCCCACTTCCCCAATCCTGGGGCCTTATGATCTCCTGTCATTACTCAAAGCTGCTTTAATTCCCATTGCCTGCTGGCCAAAAGACCAGCAGATTTCTGAAGCTCAGCATCACCAGAGATAGGTGGGGTGATGCATGATATTCCCCAGAGTACAATCTGGACTGATGAATAGCTGTGTCCCTTCAGTTCTGCAATCTGGGGTGCCTTTTACACTGCTTTGCTGTGAGAACAACCACTCCTGGTCCTGCTCACCCAGCCTCCAGCATGCAAAATCACTCCCAGCTGAATTACATGAAAACTCTGGCCAGTCACTCATGAATTACATACATGGTGATACCAGCAAATTCCCAGTCCCAGACCTTCCCCAGAAATGTACATCTTGTACTGCCCAAATCTCTCCTTCTGGACAATGATGATGTTTGTACATCGTTATCGATGAAGACCTCAACAACTCATTCTTTCGATGACCGGGCTTTGTGCGTCCGAAGATGACTTATCAGTCCGATTCGGGCGTGAAACGTCCTGTCACACGTCGGGCAAACATGTAATGGCACTGTCGATGATGTACGAGCAGCTCTGGACTTGCGCAGCTCACGCTTTTTTTCAGCCTCAGCAATACGCCTTGCCTCAGAGGTATTACTGCCTGTGTGAATGAGGCTGTGCCATGCTGAACGGTTCAGTGCGAAGGTTTCCCGTGTGGCGGTGTTGATCTCGAAGGACTTCAAAGAGGTCTTCAGCGTGTCCTTGAATCGCTTCTTTTGTCCTCCATGGGAGCGCTTTCCCTGAGTGAGTTCTCCGTAGAAGAGCTGTTTAGGAATGCGTTCATCTGACATTCTCACAACATATCCAGCCCACCTGGTCTGGGCTCTCATCAGCAATGTGTGAACTGACGGCAGACTGGCTCTAGTAAGGACATCAGTATCGGGCACTTTGTCCTGCCATCTGATTTTTAGAAGCTTTCGCAGATGGGAAATGTGGAAGTGATTGAGTTTTCGTGCATGACTCCAATAGACAGTCCACGTCTTGCAGGCGTACAGCAGAGTTGGAAGCACCACTGCACGGTAGACCTTCAGCTTCGTCCCTCGATGTTCCCAAACATTGAAGTGCAATCGGCCAAATGCAGAGCTGGCTTTAGCAATTCTGCAGTTTACTTCATCATCGATTGACACTGCTCGGGAAAGAGTACTGCCCAGGTACGTGAAGTGGTCCACTGTCTGAAGTCTCTGTCCATTTACAGTGATGGACGGTTCTGAGTACAGAGCGTGGGGAGCTGGCTGGTGCATGACCTCAGTCTTCTTGATGTTAATAGTGAGACCGAAGTTATTGCATGCAGTTGAAAACTTGTCCATACTGGCTTGCATTTCTGACTCAGTACTAGCATTCAGAGCACAATCATCGGCAAAGAGAAAGTCTCGAAGTACAGTTTCCTTCACCTTGGTGATGGCACGCAGTCGCCTCAGATTGAATAATTTCCCATCAGTTCTATACTTCAGGCCTACTCCTTCAGTGCAGTGTTGAAAGGCATCAGTCAGAGTGGCAGAGAATATCATGCTGAACAAAGTGGGTGCTAGAACACACCCTTGCTTGACGCCGTTGGTGACTGGGAAGGCCTCAGATGTTTCACCGTCATCTAGGACACGAGCCATCATACCGTGATGAAATTGACGTACCATTCGTATAAATCTGTCTGGACAGCCAAATTTCGACATGATCCTCCACAGGCCCTGGCGACTGACAGAGTCAAATGCTTTCGTGAGGTCCACAAAAGTTGTGTAGAGTGCACGATTCTGCTCTTGACATTTCTCCTGTAGCTGACGCACAGCGAAGATCATGTCAATAGTTCCACGACCCTTGTGGAAGCCACACTGTGATTCTGGCAGTAAGCCCTTCTCCAGGTGAGTAATCAATCAGTTCAACAGAACCCGTGCAAGAACTTTCCCCGCTGTAGAAAGCAGCGAGATTCCACAGTGATTGTCGCATACCTGGCGATTGCCCTTCCTCTTATAGAGGTGCAAGATGGACGCGTCTCTAAATTCCTGTGGAATAGTTCCCTGCCTCCAGAAGGACTGAAACAGCTCAGTGAGTTTCCGTAGCAGCACGGGTCCACCGACTTTGTACACCTCTGCTGGTATGGCATCTGACCCTGGGGCTTTGCCACTTGACAGCTGATTGATAGCTTTCTTCACTTCGTCCTCTTCTGGTGAAGCATCCATGGAGTCATTGACTGCAACCTGGGGCATCTTGTCAATGGCCTCATCATTGATGACTGAGGGGCGATTGAGAATTGCTTCAAAGTGTTCAGCCCATCTCTGGAGAATCTGCGTCTTCTCTGTAAGGAGCACAGTACCATCAGAGTTCAGGAGGGGAAAGCTCCCAGAAGACTGTGGACCATAGAGTGGGTTAAGGGCTTCATAAAACTGCTTAAAGTCGTTCCTGTCCGCATATGCCTGTATTTCATCTGCTTTGGCGCTCAGCCACAAGTCCCGCATTTTGCGCAATCGGTTCTGTACTGTTCTGCGAACGTTGATAAAGGCGGTCTTCTTTGCAGCCGAGGATGGATCATTTTGATATGCACGATGCAGGCGGTGCTTCTCAGCAGGTAAGGCCTGGATTTCTGCATCATTTTCGTCAAACCAGTCTTGCCGCCTGCATGTGGAGGGCCCCAATACCTTCGATGCAGCTATATGGACAGTGTTGCGGAATCGCTCCCAGTCTTTCTCAGCGTCATCCTCAGTACGAAGATCAGCAAGCTCATTCTCTAGGTCTTCCGCTAGATTTTCAGTGATGCGGCTGTTCTTCAGCTTCGACACGTTGATCCTTTTGAGAGCCTTACAGCCTTGTGGTCGTCTCTTCGGCATGATACGGAGCTTCATTTTGGATACTACTATGAGCCTAGGATCCGTCCAACAGTCAGCGCCACACATAGCTTTTGTAACCCTGACATCTTGTCTGTCCCTTCTCCTGATGATGACATAATCGATTAAATGCCAGTGCTTGGAACGGGGATGCATCCACGATGTCCTGTTACGGGTAGGAAGGCGGAAGACCGTATTGCTGATCAGAAGGCCATGTGCTGCACAAGTTTTCAGCAGTAACAGGCCATTGCTGTTGCACTTTCCCACTCCATTTTTCCCAATGACTCCTTCCCAGGCTGCGGCATCACATCCGACTCTTGCGTTAAAATCGCCAAGCAGAATCAGCTTGTCTGTGCGGTGCACTGACGATAGCAGAGTATCTAGTTCTTCGTAGAATTTATCCTTCACATCCTCTGGGTTGGTCATTGTAGGAGCATATGCGCTGATCAAAGTAGCTTGTTTTCCTTTTTGAAGCGGAAGCTGCATTGTCATGAGCCGGTCATTCATACCCTTGGGGGACCTGGCAAGTTTCCGAACAAGATGATTCTTGATGGCGAAGCCAACTCCAGATTTGCGACGCTCATCACTGCTGCGGCCACTCCAGAAGAATGTATAGCCCCCGCCTGACTCGGACAGCTGTCCTTCATTAGCAAGGCGAGTTTCGCTATGGGCTGCAATATCAATGTTGTAGCGTGCGAGCTCTCTAGCAACAAGTGCTGTTCTTCTCTCCGGTCTGTCTGCCGTGATGTTGTCCCATAACGTGCGCACATTCTGTGTGCCAATAGCGATCGGTGTCACTCTAAGTTTTGTTTTTGTTTTTGTTTGACCGCTTTTATGGGATCCCCGCCAGCCGCGGTATGCTGGCCAGGGTAAGGTGAAGCAGGCAATGTTTAGGGCACCTTTTCTAGCCCCCTCCTCGTTCTACGGAGGTGAGCAGTGCAATCCTGAATAGGGCTGCTCAGTCGCTCAAGAAGATGCCGAGCTCCACTGCTGCTTCGGTCAGTGAGGAACGACCATTATGCCTGAGCTGCCTATGTGCAGGTCCGTGGCTACAGCTCCCAGTGTATCCACACCTGCTGCTTTGTCGCTCGCCCATCGCCACAGGACTTGATATGATGTGATATGATATGATATGATGTCGAGACTTGCGCGTGAATTGGATTAAAGTGAGGGAGAGTTGCGCGACGTCAGCCTCACTCTCTCTTCCCAGTTCCTATCTATATCCAGTGGCAGGACAGAAGTCGAGACAGCTGGAGATAGGACAGGGCGCAGTGGATGACCAGGACGCCTACGTGTCTTGTCATGCTCTTAAGCGTTCCACAACGCTTGCTGTCACCGCCTTCCTGACCGTTGAACCAGGTTGCCTCAGTCAGCCGGATCCAGCCTTCGCATGCAATGGGTAGACAGGCCCTGACTCACTGAGAGTCTCATACTCATCGGCTACCCTCACCTGGTTTAGCCCGCCAGTCGAGACGGTCTCCGCGGTGTGGCCGCTGTCGCATGCTGACAGCTACTTGGAGCCACAGGTGAGAGCTGGGTGTCAAGTGGGGACCAAAGTGGATGAGCTACTCCTAGGAGTACGACTGCTCCCCCATCAGAGGTACTACCCCTCCCTGACAACCCCATAAGCCCCTTCTGGACAATACAAGCTCATAGAAAGTCCATCATTTTATCAATGGAAAGTAATAGGCACAGACCCTTTGTCTCAAGTGGAGGTTCCCATACACTTCAATCCAAACACACTTGTTTAGATAAAACAATAAAACAAATGTATTAACTACAGAAAGATAGATTTTAAGTGATTTCAAGTAATGAGGCATAAACGTCAGAATTGGTTGCAAAGAAATAAAAGGTAAAACACTAACTAATAGGACCCCTTCTCCAGTTTAATGATGCTTCCTTTGTCTTTCAAATGTTGTTGCTGCCGTGAGTACAGATAAGGGGAGAGAGGTGATTTGGGGGGCCTCCGTTTCTCATTCTTATTCCCTCCTCCCCTCTTTGAGGATTATCTCCAGCTGGGTTTCAGGCAACAGCCAGTCTGTTTACACAGAACCCCCCAGCTGTGTCTTTGCCAATATGTAAAGTTTTTGCTCACACCTTTCTTCCTGCCAAAGAATGGCTGCTTAGCCAGGTGATAGGTCATGATAGTCCATTTGATTATGCTGATACCTGGCTGGAGCATCAGTGTGTCTTTTGTCTCTGAAGAACTAGTCTGGGCCTGCGTTTCTAATTTTGGAGCATGTTACACCAATGTTATACAAGAGAATCTTATAACTTTACAGACAACTTTGATACACATATTTTACCAGGACAATAATGTTCAGCAGATTGAGTTTTCAAATGATACCTCACAAGACATACTTTGTACAAAATGTATCCTAGTCTTGTAATAAGGATGAACATAGGGGTATGGTCTGTCACAAGGAGGGAGATGAATCCCACAAATGTGAATACACAGAGGCAATGTTCTCAAAGACAAACTGAGGTATTTTTTCAGCAGCTTCAAGGCTTTCATGCTAAGCAAGGATCTTTCAGCCTCTATTTTGGAAACATATTTAGTGAAAGAGCAAAGATGCATGCCCACAGATAGCTGATCTTTCTAATATGCAAGCTCTTTTTCCCTGAGAAAAATCTCAGAATATACATTATGTACCAAAATCCTTAGGGTTGAAACCTCGCTGCAGGAGCATTGAGTGAACTAATACAATTTCAGCTGTATTTGAATTAAGTTTCCTGAAATGATGGGGCAGCCAAAGCTGGAGCTAACATGGACACATCTGAGACCTGAAGGAAGCAGAAGATAAATACAAGCATCATCTATGTGACAGAGCAAAGTCAAATCATTCCTAATGACGGCCCCTTGGTGGTGATATCTAAATCCAGAAAAAGCAGAGATCCCAGAGAGACATTTCAGCAGGGAAAAGATCTGAAGTGCTCTAAATATAATGTTTTGCCTGTTAATTGTCACGTCCCAATAGCTGACATCCCCCTCAATTTGCTCTAGATGTGTCAGCAGGTTTCCATGATAAAATGGAAATAACTGCAGCCTGGTGGGCCATAGAAAAAGAACATAAGTGGGTTTCATTCAGCAGGTGATTTTACACTTTCAGCAGCACCAACCATAGACTGCCATACTGCTGTGGTCTGCCTAGGTTTCTTTCTTTCTTTCTAACTAGCTTAATCTGAAGGAAGTGACTTTGTAATAGAGTGGAAAGCACTTCAGTGTTTAACCAGACCAAGAAACAATCACTGCACAAGGATTTTAAAGGATAGTATGATCATAGATGGATGAAAAAACCCACAGACTTTCATATCGCAGTAAGAATAGCCTGTGCAGCTGCACTATAAGGATTACCGCTTGCCAGAGTAATTAATATTCCTTTTCCATTTAGTTTACCTTTCTATCTTCTTGTCTTCAGCTTGTGCTGCTTCTGGCCTGTGGGTGTCAGCAACTGTGCTCTGGTTCTGTGGAAGGTGCATCAGCTTTTATAGGAAGAGCTTGTTACACAGGATGTTTAAGCAGGCCACGCTGCAATGTAGTGGCGGCATTAAATGTTCTGTTCCAGCGCAGATCCCTGACCTGTTATCATTCCATGGCAATAGGCTCTCCCTGGCTGACCCAACTAAGAATAAAAGTTGGCAGTCATAAATATATTTACTACACTTGCATATGAGCCAGAAAATTAAACAGTTTTGAATGGGCCAGCTTCATTGTCAGAGGAGTGCTGTGCTGGGCAGAATGATAAATCATTTATAGGCTGGGGAGCAAAGAGAGACAAAGCCAGTCTCTTTAATGGAAACAGCAGCTGGAGCAGGCTGGATGAAGGGTGTTGTGGGGGGGGGCTGGGGAGGAGACGGGGTGCTGTAGCTATACAGTGATTGGTTGCCTGTGCTACAACAAAGGAAATGCCATGGATGTGACTCCTAATCCGCTAATTGGGGTTACTTTATAATAGAGTAGAAGATCCTCCCATTTGGCTGATTTTTTTTTTTCTAGAATCAGATCACTGTTTGGCCACAATCCAGTGTACTCTTACTAGGATAATGACATGATATCATTATTGATGTCACTAAGGCTCACCTTGCTAGTACAGCGTGAGCCACAATCAGCCTAATTTTAGTTGATTCCCTTAGAGAGCTCAGAGGAAGGTCTCTTGGGTAGGTATTGGGGAATGCACAGCTTGGGGAAAAAATGCCACAGAGAAGCAGGAGGTGGTGATGGTTGGGTGGAGGATGGGGAGGTCGTACGCAGGGCCGGGGTCCTGAGCCAGGTGTGTGTGTGGGGGGGGCTCAATTGGAAGGGGTGGGACCTCAGCAGAAGGGGCAGGCCCTTTAAATTCCCGGCGCCTTGATCGCCGCCGGAGCCCCAGGGCTCCCGGCCGCCGCCGCTACCCCGGGGCTCTGGCGGCGATTTAAAGGGCTCAGGGCTCTGGCTGTGGTAGCGGCGGCTGGGAGCCCTGGGCCCTTTAAATCACCACTGGAACCCCATGGTAGCGGTAGCTGTGGTGGCAGCAGGGAGCCCCAGGGCTCTGGCAGTGATTTAAAGGGTCAGGGTCTCCTGCCGCTGTGGGAGTCCCGAGCCCTTTTAAATTGCTGGCCCAGGGAAGCTGCCCACTGCTGGTACGGTGGGCTGTGTGCCGGCTCTTACTGGTACGCTGGACTGGACCGGACTGGCTTACTTTCACCTCTGCTGATTGCAGAAACTGTATCCGTGATCAAATATGCCATTGAAACCCTGGCATGATCTCTTCCATTAGGGTGTATTAATGATTGTTGTTATTTATAATGTGGTAGTGTCTACAAGGAGGGCCCATTCTGCTAGGCACAGTGCAAACATATAACAAAGAGACAGTCCGTGCTCTGAAGAGCTATGTACTCTGCATTGCACTGAAGTGTCTGTTCTGTCACTTAAAAGGTTGGCCAGTTGCTGGGACAAACACATAAGGTTTTGCAAGATCCCATGAGCACAGCCAATACTCACAGATACTTTGGCGTATTTCTGAAGGAGAAACCGCTTAGTGACTGCTTTTGAGTTTGTGAAATCTACAGGGTCTGATTTTCAGAGGTGCTGGCAAGCCAAAACTCCCATTTATTTCACTGATCGATACGCTACAGCTATGTGCGGTAAAGTTTGTGTGACAAATAGTTTGGGAGCCTGGGCAATAGGATGGGAAAGTTAAGCTGAGTGGTTCTAGCCCTATTTCAGAGCTGGCCATGGGACACCTGAATGGCATAATGTGGCAGGCTCCCTAGCCTGCTGTTCGACTGTATTACAGTCGTTCAGCAGCACCACTGTAGTTAAGGTGGTGTCACATTAAAGTCCTGTTTAAAGGGCCTCTCAAAGCGACATGCTTAGTTGAATTCCTTTGAAATTTGGTGTGTTTTAGGACAGTGCAAGGTAGCTTGAATGGCCCAAATTTACCGTCATTTGAGCTGGGGCCTGCAGAGATAAAAGCTCAAAATAAATAGCCATTTTTCAAAATGTTTCGGGGGGGGGGGATTGTGCAGAGCTAGAGATCAAATTATTGATGTGGTGCCAGTCAAAATGGGTGTGTTCCCCGCAGTGCTGCATGGCACCCAGTAAATCTTTGGGAGACCTAATCTGAGAACACTGTTTAAGACACTACATTTTTTGTACAGTGCGCATGGACCAATACAGAAAAATGCTGAGAAGTTTCCATTCCTGCCATTTTATATGCCAGGGGTGACCAAACTGCTCATGAGCTGAACTGTTCTTTTACAGTTAAAGTGCAGCTTGCGGAGCCACCCACGCCCCCTCCCCCCCTTCTCTGCCTACCAGACTGTTTGGGGGAACTTGGGGCTTCTGCCCAGTGGGGAGGAGGGGAGGTCTTGGGCTTCAGCCCCGCAGGAGGCACCTGCTGGGGCTCAAGGCTTCAGCCCTGCTCCACTGAAGCCCCTAACCCACCCAACCCTGCAGGGCTCGAACTTCTGAAGGTTGTCATCTGCGGCTCGGATGGTCAGTGAGTTTGGCCAATTATATGCTTTAAAGCTCGACTCTTGCAAGTGCTCTAAAATACAACCAGTTACTTGGATTGCTTTGAAATTTAGTGTGCTTCATGGGGATGTGGGGTAGCATTAGTGACCCAAATTTAGGGTCATTTGACCAACGGATTCCTGAGTTGCAGCCCTTTCCCCTTCCCTCCCCCACCAAATAAACTGGTGTCCTTCTACCGCCTTGAACTGAGAGGTACAATTGACTGGTGAAGCACAGACCTCGCTGAGAGTGATGGCTGTGACCTCACCCTTCCTTGAACATAACTAAGGCCCCCACCTAAGACCAAATGAGTTTTGGATCGAGTGGCTGGAGGTTGCTACAATTTGAAAGGCATGGGTGGCCGTTTTATTTGGGGGGGTGGAGTCAAAGTAGTTGGAGGAAAAAATTAGAAGAGAAAGCTTCCTGGGTGGGAGGGGTATTGGGGCAGAGGGGTTTGGGCTGCAGTGAGGGGAGGGCGTTAGGGGAAAGAGGGCTAAATGGGGATAGGTGGTAGGGGAAGGGAGACAGGTTGGGGGCTCAAGTGAGGAGGTGTGGGACAGTGGTAAGGGGGATGTGTGGATGAGTGGCAGGGGGCCTGGGGAAAGAATAGGGGCAGGGATACCTGTCAGCTCCACATTCTCCACTCCCATGTGTGTGCTCTTGCCCCTTAAGGGGGTGTCTGAGAGCCCCTCCTTGCCCCCTCAGCCATGCTGTGATACGGGGGCATGCCCTTCTGCGAATGTCTGAGCCCCTCTCACCAGGGCCGCCCAGAGGGGGGGGCCAAGTGGGGCAATTTGCCCCAGGCCCTGGGCCCCGCAGGGGCCCCCATGAGAATATAGTATTCTATAATATTGCAACTTTTTTTTATGGAAGGAGCCCCCGAAATTGCTTTGCCCCAGGCCCCCTGAATCCACTGGGCGGCCCTGCCTCTCACTGCCTCCTTGGTGTATGCCAGGATCTGGGGGTCCTGTGCCCATCTAGAGGGGTTGAATTCTAACACCCCCCCCTCACATGAGCTGGATTTGTGAGAGAGGGGTCTTGCCCTTTTGGGAGGGTCTGCCAGGTTTTCTCCATGTGAGCCAGGATCTGGATGGAGAGCCCTTTGGGTGGAGAGCTGAAAACAGGCATAGTTCATGCATAGCACTGGCTCTAAGGCACATAAGAGTGGGATGGAAACACCCACTGAGGTGAATGGAGCTGTTCACATGTCTCAGAGCTATTGTTTTGGGTTGTATTCATTCCCATGGCGTGATCTCATTCACATTGAGATCAACAGGCCACTTCACACCTTGCAGAGCCTCCTATGGTGCAGATGGATGTGCAGATGCACCCTTTCCCTCTACCGCCCCTCTGTCCTTCCAGTTTAAAGGATAATGCTTTCATCCAACTGCTGTAAAATCTGCCTGCTTGCACCAATTTTCTTGACGTGTTGTGCCTTGTGGAAGGCTTAGTGAACCATTCATCGGGTCATTTGAGCCAGGCGTTCCAGAGATATAAGCCCAACCTAGCCATTTTTCAAAAAGTTTCTTGCTGTTTTGGTTTGAGGTTTTTTTGGCACAGCGCTAGCACTCACATTATTGCACGATGCAAGTCAAAATGGTCTCAGTCACTCAATTATTACCCAAGGTAGGTCCTGGCACCCACTAAGTCTTTGGGGGAACCCAAATTGTGACCAGCTTTTGAGCACATGCTAACTTCTTTGCTTGCATAGATGTGCAGTGTGTACGGAATACAGTGTGATGTGCCAATAAAGAAAAAAATCATGGAGGGTTTCTGTGCAGCCTCTCTGTGCTTGCTGGGTAGTTGGCAGGAATGTGCCAGTTGGTGAACTCCGTGCCACCGATGTGTCCAGACCAAATCTTTGTACACCTGTGCAATAAAGATTTTAATAACTGATGTTATTTGAGAAAAGTAGGGGCCTGGGGAAGAAGTGACGGAGTCATCTCTTCCGGGACCGACCGTGCCGGCCAATCGCACCAGCCCACGGGGCCCAAAGCGCGGGGCCCAGAGCGGGCGCCTCAATTGGCCCTACCCAAGGGACGGCTCTGACTGGTGGTACCTTGACTGCTGAGGGAAAAGAAATATGTGCACTGCAAGGATTGCCAGTGTGTGGATTCTGGGCAATTCCTGGTTCATGAGGTTGCAGATGTTTGCAGGAGAGCTAGGAGTACACCATGATATGGGGATTGCTGCCTACAGGCTGATCTGAGTGGGGAGAGGTGGCCTTCATTGACATCACATTTTGCCCACTCAGCAGTGTGTAGCTGGTGACTTAAGAGGGTGTGAGTTATTGGACATTGTGCTGCTTCACTTGGGCAGAAATCATGCGGCTGCAGAGACCACATCAGAACTTTGTGTCCAGGCGCTGTGGCAGTTTGCTCTGATTTGGCTGAGGGCCTGAATAAGTGCTACAGTGACAACAGGAAAGCTATTAATAAACAAAACATTAGAGAGTTCCTGGCTGACTAGAAAATTTGTACTAGAAACAGTACAAGCACTGGCACCTCACTGTTTCTCAGGGCTGGGGAACAGCTGTTGGACAGGCGCCAAGACATGTGTGTGACAGTGCTGTTTATGATATGAGGTGTGCCATGCTTTGCACCCTCTGAGGTGTTGAACGACGGGAAGAGCTGCATGGGAACGCTCAGGCTCTGGTACACATCATTACAGTGTAGAATTGTGTAGGTGATAGAATTAGCAAGGCCGGGGGGTGGTTAGTACCCAGGCTATTGTCAGCCGTGAGGTGGACTACGGGACGGTTCACATGTTAAATGAAAGCGTAGGTTGAGCTGGTATTCTGTGCGATGAGTGTAAGGGAGCTGTAAAAGGTTGCAACATGGTTCTTAAACTGTACACGTGCAGAATATCAACCTTGCTTTGAAACTCTTAGGGATGTTTATGAAAAAAAATAAGGAGGAATGAGGGCAGTTGTTTGGACCTCTCTTCCCTGTCCCTACCCCTGGGCAGAAACTGGGACTTCTCTATTACCACCCCCCCCCTTAACCCGAGAAACCAGAACCGCTCCCCACTCCTCTCCTCATCTATGGCTGCGGGGGTGACGGCTCCCTGCTCACCCCTCCTCTCTGCACCTCTCACTCCCACCCCCAAACAAGGAGAGGGGTCAGCCCTAGGAAAGCTGGTCGCCTCTGCTGCCTAGGCCCCTTAATTACCTTGCCCAGTCCTGAGCCTCCTTGCAGGAACACTCCTTCCTCTCTTGTCCCGTTATCACATTCCCTCCCGCCTCCTCCATCACCATTGGCTCCTCCGGCCCCCTGCCCGCTGCACACCGCACCTTGAGGGTCTGACAGGAGTCAAACTGCAATGACCATCAGTGGGGTTTGGGGTGCTGGATTCAGTGCCTAAACCACAAGCTCTGCATTGCACTTTTCACTGTCCCATGTGAACTCTGCTGGTGAGCTCTAGCTCCCTAGCGCAGTTTAATGTAGTCCAGCGGGCAGTGAGATCACAACACGCAGCCTGTTGTTTGGGCACTAACGCCAGCAGTGCACCACCCAAGACCACCGTTTGCCTCCCACAAGACCCACTCTGCACATGTACCACGGGTAGCGGAGAAGAACGTCCCCTGCGGCCATGATGCTATTTGCTGTGTTTGTTGGACCCCCAGCTTCCTAGATTTAAACCTGAATTAGTAATTTTTGTCATTACCTGTTCAAATCAGGGTGCTTATGGACAGTTAGAGAAGGTTGGTAGCACTGCACATGTGGTTTTCTCTTTGGGGGCTGGCTGTGTGAGTGTGTATGGCAGGAGCTGGAACCGCCTGACGCTTACAGTGCCAAAGGTGAGTGTGAGGACAAAGATGGCAGATGATAGCGAACGGGTGGGGTGGGCAGCCTTTGTTGCTGTCCTTTAATAGTATTAGCTTGAATGCTGTGGATGAGCATGAATGGTTTGTAAAAGGCCGTGGTGACAGGCTTGTTCATTTCAGCAACTGTGGGTTGGCAGAGTAAAGGTGTTAAGGGGGGGTGTGATGGGATTGCTGTAATGCTGCCCTCTGTCAGCAGTGCCCTGACGGCAATCTGAACTGTGCCAGTACCTGCTCGTCAGCCAATTTTGGGCAACTCAGCGTTCTGCAAGGGGATGCCCTCCCCATATCCAGCTACCCTCTAACTGTGCATTAATGGAGGGTTTAGCCACATGCAATGACATTTCAAATAATGATTTTGGACTGGCACCATGATGGGCTTGACACTGAGCTCCAGACCGTTATGTTCACATCCCTGGCTGTGCTGTGGTCTGTCAGTGAGGAATGCAGTAGCTCTTGCAGCCCTATGCATGGTGTGTCTGGTGCCAGCAGCCAGGAGCAGGAGCACTGGTTGCCCCACTGCCAGCTCAGGTTTGGCCTCACGGCCTGTCCACCATGAGGGAGGGGCCATGTGACCAAACTTGAGTGAGTGGCATTGTGACCCCAGGCACGGGGGGAGGGGACACTGCTCAGACTTGGCTCTGTGGCCCCTCCATCATAATGAAAAGGCTACGGGGGGCAAAAATTAAGAGAGAGGTGCTGTGATTCCCCCACCTTATGCACTGGGGTGGGAGGCAGTTGCAACATTGCTCACTCAACTTTGGCACCTGCCACAATGGAGGGGGCACAGAGCCAAACCTGAGTAAGCATCTGGGCAGTGGGGTGGTCAGCCCTGCTCCTCTTTAGTGCTGCTGTGGGCACAGCTCCTGCACCAGGGCTCCCTGCCCCCAGCCTTAGCCTGCTTGCCACATCCCGGTGAGTCAGGGGAGTGACACTGCAGCAGCATGGGGTGGGCTGGAATCAGGGGCGGCTCCAGGCACCAGCGCACCAAGCGCGTGCCTGTGGCGGCAAGCCGCGGGGGGCGGCCTGCTAGTCGCTGTGAAGGCAGCCTGCCTGCCGTGCTTGGGGCGGCAAAATACATAGAGCTGCCCCTGGCTGGAATGCAGGGGCTGAGCTTAGTATGGACTTGGTGAGTGAGGAACTAAGGCCGGGGGCTGCACCATGGCTGGCTCCACAGAGACTGATGGGGAAAATGTCTTGGATTGGCCCTGTAAGTGTATGAACCAAATTAGCAATCTTAAAACAGTTTTCAGTGATCAGATAACATCCCATTTGTGATTTACAAATATAGCGTCAGATTGATCAAACGGCTAGATAAAACTAGATGATGCCAGTGAGTGCGGCTAGATTGTGAGCCAATCCTGTGATGTGAGATATTACTTCAGTTCATGTCCATTGGCTTATGCGTTTGACCACATACAGATGTGCAATCAACCTAAATCTTTGGCAAATCCTTCACGTGCCCCAAGACATATGTGTGAGGGTGACTGTGTGGGGAATGACTGAGGCAGTGTTGCCTAGTGGATAGAGCACTGGACTAGAACCCAAGAAAGCTGGATTCTATTCCCAGGTTTGCCACAGGCCTGCTGCACAACTTTGGGCATGTTACGTTCCCCTATGTGCCTCAGTTTCCCCACCTGTAAAATACGGATGCGGATGCTGATCTCCTTTCTAAATCGTTTTGAGATCTGCTGATAAAAAGCACTTTAAATGAGCTGGGTTATTTACAACTGGTTTTCTGATCTCTAAATGCAGTACCGGTAAAATGTTTTGTTTTGGGGGTTTTTTGTGGGGGGGAAACCACTGCTCAGTTCTGCTAGAAAAGCCCAATGCTGGCCCTCAAAGATCCAAAGCTTCCTTTTAAAACAAATAGCTCATATGCAATCATGTTGGGCAAACTGCAGAATGACCTGTTACTCATACATAGAAAACATGCTACAGATCTTGACCAAATTATTGATAATCTTCTAGGAATAATACACTGATTAGTTCCTATGCTGGTCTACGTACAGTAAAAAATTACATTGCTTAGAAACCAAAATGAAACATTGCGCAGCAGGGAAAAATATAATCCAAAATAGACCCATAGGGTGGGATTCACAGAGGCACCTAATTTCTGTTGATTTCATCCAAAATTAATTGAAATCAATGGGAGTTAGGCACCTAAACACTTTTGTGAATCCCACCCTTACTGAACGTACAGGCTCACAGTCAGAGGAGCCTATAGTCCCTTCCAGAAGTAGCACTGCAAACAGATTTTTGAAAAAATCACAGCACAGAATGTAATTAATATACATTTTGCTGCTGTGATTGTGCTCAGAGACCCACCATTATTTTGAGGCTATACCTGTATGTTTTTTGCAAAGGGTAAAGTCTTCACTAGGAAAAAGATATGTTCTTACCCGGTATTAGCAAACACAAGATAACACCCAAGTTTTCACTCTAGGCTCCTCTGCAGTCTTTACCTTGACCTGCTAACAGGGCCGGTGCAAGGAAGTTTCACGCCCTAGGTGAAACTTCCACCTTGCGCGCCCCCCCCCCCGCCCCCGAGCCCTGCAGCAGCTTCCCGCCATCCCTCCGCCCTGAGACACCCCGCCCGCGGCAGCTCCCCCCCCCGCCCTGAGGCGCCCCCCCCACGGCAGTTCCCCCCGCCCCAGGGAGCCGTGCGGCAGCTCCCCACCCCAGCTCACCTCTGCTCCGCCTCCTCCCCGAGCACGCTGCGCCCGATCTAATTCTTCTCCCCTCCCAGGCTTGCGGCACCAAACAGCTGATTGGCGCTGCAAGCCTGGGAGGCGGGAGAAGTGGAGCGGTGACCGCACGCTCGGGGAGGGGGCGTAGGAATGCTGTAAAAAAAAATTGGGGGCACCGCTTTTTGGCGCCCCCAAATCTTGGCGCCCTAGGCAACAGCCTAGTTTCCCTAAATGGTAGCACTGCCCTGACTGCTAACAGGTAGTGAAAACCACGAATGACCTTGTCTTCACTAGGATGCACTTAGTAATACTTGGTAAGAGCAGCCCTTTTGGTAAAGAGGCATCCTGAGAGTCCACTTAGGCATGAATACTCCCAGGAAGTAAAAGAATCTAGACTTGGCTAGACTGCGGAAATAAATGTGTTTTGAACATCACTTAAGAACATAAGAACGGCCATACTGGGTCAAACCAAAGGTCCATCCATCCCAGTATCCTGTCTACCGACAGTGGCCAATGCCAGGTGCCCCAGATGGAGTGAACCTAACAGGTAATGATCAAGTAATCTCTCTCCTGCCATCCATCTTCACCTTCTGACAAACAGAGGTTAGGGACACCATTCCTTACCCATCCTGGCTAATAGCCATTAATGGACTTAACCGTCATGAATTTATCTAGTTCTCTTTTAAACCCTGTTATAGTCCTAGCCTTCACAACCTCCTCAGGCAAGGAGTTCCACAGATTGACAGTGTGCTGTGTGAAGAAGAACTTCCTTTTATTTGTTTTAAACCTGCTGCCCATTAATTTCTTTGGTGGCCCCTAGTTCTTATATTATGGGAACAAGTAAATAACTTTTCCTTATTCACTTTCTCCACACCACTCATGATTTTATATACCGCTATCACAGGGGTGGGCAAACTATGGCCCTCAGGGCTTTCGATCCGGCCTGCAGGATTGGCGCCATGGGCCCCGCGCCGCTCTCAGAAGTGGCCGGCACCATTTCCCTGCGGCCCCCGGACAGAGGAGGCAGAGGGCTCCGTGCGTTGCCCTTGCCTCCAGGCACCGCCCCCCGCAGCTCCCATTGGCTGGGAATGGGGAACCGCAGCCAATGAGAGCTTTGGGGGAGATACCTGGAGCCCTCCGCCACCCACCCCCCAGGGGCCGCAGTGCTTCCTGGAGCAGCGCAGGCCGGGGACAGGGCAGATATGCAGGGAGCCTGCCCTGGCCCCGGTGCGCGCTGCTGCCACCCCGGAGCCGCTTTAAGTAAGCGACGCCGGGCCGGAGCCCAAACCCCTCCTGCACCCTGTCCCCCCGACTCCCTGCCCTAAGCCCTGCCCTGAGCCCCCTGGTACACCCCACACCCCTCCTGCACCCCAACCCCCTTCCCTGAGCCCCATAATACACCCCTAACCCCCCCTCTGCCCCAATCCCTTGCCCCTTCCTGCACACTGCACTCCCTCCCACACCCCAACCCCCTGCCCCGGCCCTGCATACAATGTCCCCATCCAGATGTGGCCCTCGGCCCAAAAAGTTTGCCCACCACTGCGCTATCATATCCCCCATTAGTCTCCTCTTTTCCAAGCTGAAAAGTCCTAGCCTCTTTAATCTCTCCTCATAGGGGACCCGTTCCAATCCCCTAATCATTTTAGTTGCCCTTTTCTGAACCTTTTCTAGTGCCAGTATATCTTTTTTGAGATGAGGAGACCAAATCTGTATGCAGTATTCAAGATGTGGGCATACTATGGATTCATATAAGGGCAATAAGATATTCTCCGTCTTATTCTCTATCCCTTTTTGAATCATTCCTAACATTCTGTTTGCTTTTTTGACTGCCGCTGCACACTGCATTGATGTCTTCAGAGAACGATCCATGATGACTCCAAGATCTCTTTCCTGGTTAGTTGTAGCTAAATTAGCCCCCATCATATTGTATGTATAGTTGGGGTTATTTTTTCCAGTGTGCATTACTTTACATTTATCCACATTAAATTTCATTTGCCATTTTGTTGCCCAATCACTTAGTTTTGTGAGATCTTTTTGAAGTTCTCCACAGTCTGCTTTGGTCTTAACTATCTTGAGCAATTTAGTAACATCTGCAAACTTTGCCACCTCGCTGTTTACCCCTTTCTCCAGATCATTTATGAATAAGTTGAAGAGGATTGGTCCTAGGAGTGATCCTTGGGTAACACCACTAGTTACCCCCTCCATTCTGAAAATTTACCATTTATTCCTACTCTTTGTTCCCTGTCTTAACCAGTTCTCAATCCATGAAAGGATCTTCCCTCTTATCCCATGACAACTTAATTTACGTAAGAGCCTTTGGTAAGGATCCTTGTCAAAGGCTTTCTGGAAATCTATGTCCACTGGATCCCCCTTGTCCACATGTTTGTTGACCCCTTCAAAGAACTCTAATAGATTAGTAAGACATGATTTCCCTTTACAGAAACCATGTTGACTTTTGCCCAACAAGTTATGTTCTTCTATGTGTCTGAAAATTTTATTCTTTACTATTGTTTCAACTAATTTGCCCGGTACGGACGTTAGACTTACCAGTCTGTAATTGCAGGGATCACCTCTAGAGCCCTTTTTAAATATTGGCGTTACATTAGCTAACTTCCAGTCATTGGGTACAGAAGCTGATTTAAAGGACAGGTTACAAACCATAGTTAACAGTTCCGCAATTTCACATTTGAGTTCTTTCAGAACTCTTGGGTGAATGCCATCTGGTCCCGGTGACTTGTTACTGTTAACAAGTGCAGACAGACAGTGATCTTTAAAAAATATATACGCTGGTTGTGATTAACCCATTACTATCTTTGTCTGCACTAGATGCTAAATGACTAACCACTTGTAAAACACAATCTATTTGATTAGTCTAGTCATGCCTGTTGACTCTGGAAAAGGTGAGAGTGCCGCACAGTGCTCAGCGAGTGGCTATGCAGGGAAGTTGCCCAAACCCCGTGACATCAAGGACTGATTCAGTGGCATCTAATAACAGAGTCACATTTAAAAAAAAAAAAAGACAAAAGACTCACAGCCATAAGGGTTTCTCTTCAGCCTACAAGTGCTCAAAGATGGTGCAGCCCATAGCCACATTTTAGGACTCTGCAGTCAGCAGGTTGAGCACCCATGCTCTGGCAGGAGCCCAGACTCAACAGATACAGACATACATGCACACAGGCAATGCAAGGCCTTTGGAAGTGGGTAGTACCATGGGAGAATTCAAGAGGTCTCTTCTCTCCCTGCAATGAAGGCAAAACTCCTGTGTTTTTTGCAAATGCACTTAGACAAATGTAATAGGGACATTTTTTATAAATCTAAATGACTACCCATCATCTAGCTAGTCATCAAGAGGCAATAAGCAGAAAAAGCAGTTTTAAAAATTATCCAACAGACCTTGTTTTAGTTAATTCTTTATTTTGACATCAAATAGGTTGAGAAAATCTTGGACAGGTCAAGTATGCTGCTGGATTTTTTTAAAGTCTTTTGTAACATTCGTTTCAAGGTGCAAAAGAGGTTTACATGTATGTTTCATGTAACATAGCAAAACTTTAACAAAACAAGAAGACGTCAAAAACAGTATACGCATCAGCAGAATAATCCAACAAATACATGATGGCACTTGAGCCTTGTACTAAAGGGCTCTACAATGAAAAAATAGGTAGTGCACAAAAGAAGCTTCTTTTTTATATATATATACACACACACACACAATAAGGGAGCATAAAGTGGCTTTTTAATGCAAGTCTTTGTGACTAGCAACTTCTTTCTTTTCATTCTCAGATGGTCACTATCTAATGAAAATAGATTACTTATTGGAGATGCGCAGGGATACAGAGCACTCATTGAAGAGGGGATTGCAATATGGCAGCATATATTTCTTTAAAAGTTTAGGCACATTTGAATGCAAAAAATGAGTTTTTTAAAAAAAAATCTCTTACAGACAGTGCAAAATTTGAAGTGCCCTCACAAAGGCAACAATCACTTAGAAAACAACCTTTAGGACATAAAAAAAATCTACATTTGAATTAAAACATAAAAAAGAGAATGCAAGTAGAAAGAAAAGTTTTTTAATGAAATATGAATTTTTGGTACCCAAAATTTAAATCACTGAAGGCAATCTGAAATTGTGGTATATTTTTGGGTACTAGCTACGCATGCTATGCATTAAGACCTGGTCTTAACTTCGTAAATATAAAAATATTCAGTTTGTAAAGATGTAATATATTTGTAAATAGCTTTCAAAATAGCTGACATAGAGTAATTGATCACACTAATATCTTAGTGTTTGCATCCACACAATCCTGCTAGTTTTAAATTGGGTTGCATCCTAGTTTTAAAAGCAGGATACACACACACACACACACACACACACACACACACACACACACACACA